>NW_028284053.1:345000-690000 GCF_059516105.1 Syngnathus floridae
CCGGCCAATTTTTTTCTGGAATCGACTAGAACACCTTTGCTGTGACAAAAGCGAAGCGAGCAACCGGACATTTTCTTCTTGTGAAATAGAATAGAATAGAATGCCTTAGGTGTCATTGCACTGCAGGTATACAACGAAATTGGGAACATAGCCACGCACCGCGCATCTGATCAGTCCTACCAGTCGGCGGATCTCCCTCTCGCAGTCTCTCTTGGTTCGGCTCAGCTCCTCCCGATGCTGGTGATGAGCCGATCGGAGCTCGGCCGCTCGGGACTGCCAGGCCTGCTGGGCCGCTGCCAGGGCTTCTTCCGCGCTCCTGGTGGAGGCGACACCGCTCGGTCTCCCGACACCGCCGCGTCTCCTCCACCTCCGCCAGCAAAGCGCCCCCCCTCCTCACCTGAGCAGACATTGCGCCACACCGGGCCGTTGAGACCGCAACGGAGCGCCGCGACGCTTACTGGGGACAAGCTACACAATACGGTAGCGGCCGCATCGAAGCCCGACGTGGCGTGCGGATAGTCAGACACGGATAGAGCGGATCACCTTGTCCATGGAGCCGTCCCTCAGGCTGAGGACCAAGGCATTCAGTCGCTGGATCTCTCCATCTTTGATTTTGATCACTCTCATCAGCTCCATTTCATGCTGCCGCAGTAATGTCTCCCTGGTAATGGCTAACTCTTTCTGCTTCTCCTCATGGAGTTTGCTTTTGAGTTCCGTCATGGCGGCGGTGGCACGGTGGTGCTCCGCCCGCAGGTCCTGACTTCTCTCTCTCTCCAGACAGCTGACCTGACATGACTTAGACTTAGACAAACTTTATTGTCATCTTGTCTGCACATGGTGCATACAAAACGAAATTCCGTTGCATACGTCTTACAACAAAGTAGTGATATTGCAGTTGAATAGAAGTAACATATCCTATGAAAATATATATATATACATATATACTATATATATATATATTAAAAATAAGTATAAAGTGCAGCAGTGATAATTATGCAATAGTGCAAGTAGGCAAAACAGTATTCAAGAGTGTGCAGAGGAATGCTAAACCATGTATTAAACTTCTATTTAAAGGGTTTATACAAGTTCAGTAAAGTTGGTAGTGCGAGATAGTGCAAGATAGAGGTCCGTAGTGTCATAAAGTACAGTTCTGTGAATGTGTGATGCAGAGTTCAGTTTAGAGCTCAACAGTTCTAGTGTTCAACAGTCTGATGACAGCAGGGAAAAAGCTGTTGCAGAACCTGGTGGACCTGCAGCGGATGCTGCAAACCTCTTCCCAGAGGGCAGCAGGGAGAACAGTCCATGGTGGGGGTGTGATGGGTCATTGATGATGTTACGGGCACGGGACATGCAGCGCTGAGATGAAATGTCCTGAATGGAGGGAAGAGGAGCCCCTATGATCCTCTCTGCTGTCCTCACCACTCTCCTCACGTTCTTCCAATCGGAGGCGGTGCAGCCTCCACACCACACAGAGAGACAGCTTGTCAGAATGCTCTCTATGGTGCTCCTGTAGAACGTCCTCATGATGGGTGGGGGCAGGTGGGCTCTCCTCATCCTCCGCAGGAAGTACAAGCGCTTCTGTGCCCTCTTGACCAGTGCCGTAGTGTTCATAGTCCAGGTGAGGTCTTCTGTGATGTGGACCCCCAGGAATTTGGTGGTGCTGACCACCTCCACAGCTGAGCTGTTGATGATCAGTGGAGCGTGGTGAGGCTGTTTTTTCCTGAAGTCGACGATGATCTCCTTCATCTTCTCCTCATTCAGGATCAGGCTGTTTTCTCTGCACCAGCCCACCAGCTGCTCCACCTCCTCTCTGTAGTCCAGGTCGTTGTTGTCTCTGATGAGCCCCACCACCGTTGTGTCGTCTGCTGACTTCACGATGTGATTGGTGGTGAACCTGAGGACGCAGTCGTGTGTCATCAGGGTGCACAGCAGGGGGCTCAGGACGCAGCCCTGAAGGGAGCCTGTGCTGAGGGTGATGACATCAGAGGTGTTCTGTCCGACCCGGACTGACTGAGGTCTGTTGGTGAGGAAGTCTAGCAGCCAGTTGCGAAGGGGGGTGTTGAAGCCCAGGTGTTCCAATTTTCCTACCAGATGCTGTGGGATGATGGTGTTAAACGCTGAGCTGAAGTCCAGGAACAGCCTCCGCACATGGGTGTTCTTCTCCTCCTGGTGAGCCAGGCTCAGGTGAAGAACGGAGGAGATGGCGTCCTGAGTGGAGCGGTTTTGCCGGTCGGCAAACTGGAACGGGTCAAATAATAGGGGGAGTCTGGAAACGATGTGACCTTTAAGCAGCCTTTCGAAGCACTTCATCATAACCGGAGTCAGTGCAACAGGCCGGTAATCATTAAATGAGGTGATTTGAGGTTTCTTCGGCACCGGAATGATGGAGGCAGTCTTAAAGCACGCCGGCACTGTGGCTTGGCCCAGCGAGGTGTTAAAAATGTCTGTGATGACCCCAGCCAGATGACTTGCACATTCCCTGAACACACGCCCAGGAATGTTGTCGGGGCCAGGGGCCTTACAGGGGTTGACTCTCCTCAGGGTCTTCAACACATCGGCGGAGTCAAGGCAGAGTACCTCCTCTTCCTGATGGGGGACAGTTTTAACTGCTGGAGTGCCGTTTAGTGCCTCGAACCTCCCAAAGAAGTTATTTAGACCATTTAGAAAGTCAGCATCAACTACACCCACCGGGGGGGGGGAGGGTGAGTTGTAGTCTGTAATCGCCCGTATGCCTTGCCACATACTCCTGATGTTTTTGACGTCGTGGAAACGATCCTGAAATTTTCGACTGCGGTCTCGCTTCGCTATCCTGATGGCACGGTTCAAGTTGGCTCTCGCTGTCCTCAGTGTCTCCTTGTCGCCAGACTTGAAGGCAGAGTTCCGCGCTCGTAGCGTTTGACGTACCTCCTCAGTCATCCAGGGTCGTTGGTTGCCCCGGGTGATGATATTCTTAGTGGTGCTGACGTCCTCGGTGCATTTGTTGATGTAGGCTGACACAGTCATGGCACACGCATGTCTAATCTACATCGGGAAAACTGGGAGGGAGGGAGGCAGGCAGGGAGGCAGGCAGGGAGGCAGGCAGGGAGGCAGGCAGTGTCTGTCTGTTGAGGTTTTCACCTTGTTCTTCTCCTGCTGAAGTTCTAACTGGACGTCCATCAGTTTGGTTCTCAGCTCGTCATTGGCGGCCTGAAGGGCGTCCGTTCGCTCCGCCTTGGCCCGCCCTGCCGGAGCTCGTTTGGACATCTCTTACTCGAGTCTCGCCCGGTCGTCAGTCAGAGATCACAACATTTGTACCTGGAGAGCACAAACGCAGCGCTGTTTTCCACTGGCTTCGAACTCAACTTCAATCGGTACCGTAACTTACAACATCATAAACATAGAACTAGCTTGACTTATTCATTGAATAAATGCATTTGGTTCTTCAAAACTGCATCACGCAACATAGCGTGACCGAGACGGCCGTTATCCACCTGCGTGAAGTTATTTGGTGAAATGAATGAGATGTTTAAGACACCATCGTTCTGTCTCTATGTAGATGAAGGTAAATAATCGATTGCTGAAGGTCCAAAGGTGTTGTGATAAACAAATAAACATATTAGTGATTAGTGACATATTTGTGATAAACATATTAGGCAGGATAATCACATATGTTAACGTGACTGCCCACACTGTATTTATTTATGGTTATTTGTTAAATCGAGTACTGTTAGACATGAAATAGGAAGTGTTTAACATAAATGGAAGACGAAAGGGGTACTCACCATTGTAGCTCCTGCTGGTCAATGATACGAGCCTCTTCTTGCAGTGGAAAACATACAGCCAACAAACACCGTGGAACCTAAAGAAATGAAATTAAACATTAACATTTAGCCTCAACCAACATTCACAGATACAACGCAACGCAAACTACACAAACGTAAATCTTTTTAAACACAATGAGTTGTACTTACCGTGTACGCTCTAGACGGTCCACTTGCAAGCGGAAAATAAAGATATTTCTGTTGATAATCGTCGTGTTTGTATCCGGTGTCTCGCTCAAGGCCATTGCGCCCACAGATTTGAATTTTGGCGAGAGTTCAGCCTATTGACGTCATTTCCGCGGTGTAATACCCGCATATCTGAAACGGCAAAGTTAAGAGTAGAGTTAAATAAAGTTTTTAGTCAACGCAATAATTTACAACCGTTGACCAGTCGAAATAATCGTCGAAATTTGGCGTCTGTGGCTGGAAGCAGACGCCGAGTTCGACATTCCTCCCAAACGCCACACTCCCTTGCTTTTCAGGGCTAAAAAAAAACAGTTGTAATTACCTTGTACGCTCTAGACGGTCAAGTTGCAAGCTGAAAACAAAAATATTTGCCTTGTTAGTCATCGTGTTACTAACAGCTGTGTCTTGTTTGCCAGAACTGCCGCTTTCCTACTTCCTGTTGCAAGCCACGCCCACGGATTATAATTTTGCCGTGAGTTCCGCCTATTGACATCATGTCCGCGTCACATGACTGCGACGTAATATTATCTAAAACTGTTTGTGCGGTATTGTGTTGTTCTGTGCGGTATTGTGTTATTCTGTGCGGCGTCGTGTTGTTCTGTGCGGCGTCGTGTTGTTCAGTGCGACGTCGTGTTGTTCAGTGCGGCATGGTGTTGTTCAGTGCGGCATGGTGTTGTTCAGTGCGGCATGGTGTTGTTCAGTGCGGCATAATGTTGTTCAGTGCGGCATAATGTTGTTCAGTGCGGCATGGTGTTGTTCAGTGCGGCATGGTGTTGTTCAGTGCGGCATGGTGTTGTTCAGTGCGGCATAATGTTGTTCAGTGCGCCATAATGTTGTTCAGTGCGGCATGGTGTTGTTCAGTGCGGGATGGTGTTGTTCAGTGCAGGATGGTGTTGTTCAGTGCGGCATGGTGTTGTTCAATGCGGCATGGTGTTGTTCAGTGCGGGATGGTGTTGTTCAGTGCGGCATGGTGTTGTTCAGTGCGGCATAATGTTGTTCAGTGCGGCATGGTGTTGTTCAGTGCGGCATGGTGTTGTTCAGTGCGGCATGGTGTTGTTCAGTGCGGCATGGTGTTGTTCAGTGCGGAATGGTGTTGTTCAGTGCGGCATGGTGTTGTTCAGTCCGGGATGGTGTTGTTCAATGCGGGATGGTGTTGTTCAGTGCGGGGTGGTGTTGTTCAGTGCGGGATGGTGTTGTTCAGTGCGGCATGGTGTTGTTCAATGCGGCATGGTGTTGTTCAGTGCGGGATGGTGTTGTTCATTGCGGCATGGTGTTGTTCAGTGCGGCATGGTGTTGTTCAGTGCGGCATGGTGTTGTTCAGTGCGGCATGGTGTTGTTCAGTGCGGCATGGTGTTGTTCAGTGCGGAATGGTGTTGTTCAGTGCGGCATGGTGTTGTTCAGTCCGGGATGGTGTTGTTCAATGCGGGATCGTGTTGTTCAGTGCGGGGTGGTGTTGTTCAGTGCGGGGTGGTGTTGTTCAGTGCGGCATGGTGTTGTTCAATGCGGCATGGTGTTGTTCAGTGCGGGATGGTGTTGTTCATTGCGGCATGGTGTTGTTCAGTGCGGCATGGTGTTGTTCAGTGCGGCATGGTGTTGTTCAGTGCGGCATGGTGTTGTTCAGTGCGGCATAATGTTGTTCAGTGCGGCATGGTGTTGTTCAGTGTGGAAAGGTGTTGTTCAGTGCAGGATGGTGTTGTTCAGTGCGGCATGGTGTTGTTCAATGCAGGATCGTGTTGTTCAGTGCAGCATAATGTTGTTCAGTGCAGCATGGTGTTGTTCAGTGCGGCATGGTGTTGTTCAGTGCGACATAATGTTGTTTAGTGCGGCATAATGTTGTTCAGTGCGGCATAATGTTGTTCAGTGCGGCATGGTGTTGTTCAGTGCGGCATGGTGTTGTTCAGTGCGGCATGGTGTTGTTCAGTGCGGCATAATGTTGTCCAGTGCGCCATAATGTTGTTCAGTGCGGCATGGTGTTGTTTAGTGCGGCATGGTGTTGTTCAGTGCAGGATGGTGTTGTTCAGTGCGGCATGGTGTTGTTCAATGCGGCATGGTGTTGTTCAGTGCGGGATGGTGTTGTTCAGTGCGGCATGGTGTTGTTCAGTGCGGCATAATGTTGTTCAGTGCGGCATGGTGTTGTTCAGTGCGGCATGGTGTTGTTCAGTGCGGCATGGTGTTGTTCAGTGCGGCATGGTGTTGTTCAGTGCGGGATGGTGTTCAATGCGGGATCGTGTTGTTCAGTGCGGGGTGGTGTTGTTCAGTGCAGGATGGTGTTGTTCAGTGCAGGATGGTGTTGTTCAGTGCGGCATGGTGTTGTTCAATGCAGGATCGTGTTGTTCAGTGCAGCATAATGTTGTTCAGTGCAGCATGGTGTTGTTCAGTGCGGCATGGTGTTGTTCAATGCGGCATGGTGTTGTTCAGTGCGGGATGGTGTTGTTCAGTGCGGCATGGTGTTTTTCAGTGCGGCATAATGTTGTTCAGTGCGGCATGGTGTTGTTCAGTGCGGCATGGTGTTGTTCAGTGCGACATAATGTTGTTCAGTGCGGCATAATGTTGTTCAGTGCGGCATGGTGTTGTTCAGTGTGGCATGGTGTTGTTCAGTGCGGCATGGTGTTGTTCAGTGCGGCATGGTGTTGTTCAGTGCAGGATGGTGTTGTTCAGTGCAGGATGGTGTTGTTCAGTGCAGGATGGTGTTGTTCAGTGCGGGATGGTGTTGTTCAGTGCGGGATGGTGTTGTTCAGTGCGGCATGGTGTTATTCAGTGCGGAATGGTGTTGTTCAGTGCGGCATGGTGTTGTTCAGTGCGGCATGGTGTTGTTCAGTGCAGGATGGTGTTGTTCAGTGCGGGATGGTGTTGTTCAGTGCGGGATGGTGTTGTTCAGTGCAGGATGGTGTTGTTCAGTGCGGCATGGTGTTGTTCAATGCGGCATGGTGTTGTTCAGTGCAGGATGGTGTTGTTCAGTGCGGCATGGTGTTGTTCAATGCGGCATGGTGTTGTTCAATGCGGCATGGTGTTGTTCAGTGCGGCATGGTGTTGTTCAGTGTGGCATGGTGTTGTTCAGTGCAGCGTAATGTTGTTCAGTGCGGCATGGTGTTGTTCAGTGCGGAATGGTGTTGTTCAGTGCGGCATGGTGTTGTTCAGTGCAGGATGGTGTTGTTCAGTGCGGCATGGTGTTGCTCAGTGCGGCATGGTGTTGTTCAGTGCGGGATGGTGTTGTTCATTGCGGCATGGTGTTGTTCAGTGCGGCATGGTGTTGTTCAGTGCGGCATGGTGTTGTTCAGTGCGGCATAATGTTGTTCAGTGCGCCATAATGTTGTTCAGTGCGGCATGGTGTTGTTCAGTGCGGGATGGTGTTGTTCAGTGCAGGATGGTGTTGTTCAGTGCGGCATGGTGTTGTTCAGTGCGGCATGGTGTTGTTCAGTGCGGCATAATGTTGTTCAGTGCGGCATAATGTTGTTCAGTGCGGGATGGTGTTGTTCATTGCGGCATGGTGTTGTTCAGTGCGGCATGGTGTTGTTCAGTGCGGCATGGTGTTGTTCAGTGCGGGATGGTGTTGTTCAGTGCAGGATGGTGTTGTTCAGTGCGGCATGGTGTTGTTCAGTGCGGCATGGTGTTGTTCATTTCGGCATAATGTTGTTCAGTGCGGCATAATGTTGTTTAGTGCGGCATGGTGTTGTTCAGTGCGGGATGGTGTTGTTCAGTGCGTTACAATGTTGTTCAGTGCGGCATGGTGTTGTTCAGTGCGGCATGGTGTTGTTCAGTGCGGCATGGTGTTGTTCAGTGCGGCATAATGTTGTTCAGTGCGGCATAATGTTGTTCAGTGCGGCATGGTGTTGTTCAGTGCGGGATGGTGTTGTTCAGTGCGGGATGGTGTTGTTCAGTGCGGCATGGTGTTCAATGCGGAATGGTGTTGTTCAGTGCAGGATGGTGTTGTTCAGTGCGGCATGGTGTTGTTCAGTGCGGCATAATGTTGTTCAGTGCGGCATGGTGTTGTTCAGTGCGGCATGGTGTTGTTCAGTGCGGCATGGTGTTCTTCAGTGCGGCATTATGTTGTTCAGTGCGGCATGGTGTTGTTCAGTGCGGCATGGTGTTGTTCAGTGCGGCATAATGTTCAGTGCGGCATAATGTTGTTCAGTGCGGCATGGTGTTGTTCAGTGCGGGATGGTGTTGTTCAGTGCAGGATGGTGTTGTTCAGTGCAGGATGGTGTTGTTCAGTGCGGGATGGTGTTGTTCAGTGTGGGATGGTGTTGTTCAGTGCGGCATGGTGTTGTTCAGTGCGGAATGGTGTTGTTCAGTGCGGCATGGTGTTGTTCAGTGCGGCATGGTGTTGTTCAGTGCAGGATGGTGTTGTTCAATGCGGGATGGTGTTGTTCAGTGCGGGATGGTGTTGTTCAGTGCAGGATGGTGTTGTTCAGTGCGGCATGGTGTTGTTCAATGCGGCATGGTGTTGTTCAGTGCAGGATGGTGTTGTTCAGTGCGGCATGGTGTTGTTCAATGCGGCATGGTGTTGTTCAATGCGGCATGGTGTTGTTCAGTGCGGCATGGTGTTGTTCAGTGCGGCATGGTGTTGTTCAGTGCAGCGTAATGTTGTTCAGTGCGGCATGGTGTTGTTCAGTGCGGAATGGTGTTGTTCAGTGCGGCATGGTGTTGTTCAGTGCAGGATGGTGTTGTTCAGTGCGGCATGGTGTTGCTCAGTGCGGCATGGTGTTGTTCATTGCGGCATGGTGTTGTTCAGTGCGGCATGGTGTTGTTCAGTGCGGCATGGTGTTGTTCAGTGCGGCATGGTGTTGTTCAGTGCGGCATAATGTTGTTCAGTGCGCCATAATGTTGTTCAGTGCGGCATGGTGTTGTTCAGTGCGGGATGGTGTTGTTCAGTGCAGGATGGTGTTGTTCAGTGCGGCATGGTGTTGTTCAGTGCGGCATGGTGTTGTTCAGTGCGGCATAATGTTGTTCAGTGCGGCATAATGTTGTTCAGTGCGGGATGGTGTTGTTCATTGCGGCATGGTGTTGTTCAGTGCGGCATGGTGTTGTTCAGTGCGGCATGGTGTTGTTCAGTGCGGGATGGTGTTGTTCAGTGCAGGATGGTGTTGTTCAGTGCGGCATGGTGTTGTTCAGTGCGGCATGGTGTTGTTCATTTCGGCATAATGTTGTTCAGTGCGGCATAATGTTGTTTAGTGCGGCATGGTGTTGTTCAGTGCGGGATGGTGTTGTTCAGTGCGTTATAATGTTGTTCAGTGCGGCATGGTGTTGTTCAGTGCGGCATGGTGTTGTTCAGTGCGGCATGGTGTTGTTCAGTGCGGCATAATGTTGTTCAGTGCGGCATAATGTTGTTCAGTGCGGCATGGTGTTGTTCAGTGCGGGATGGTGTTGTTCAGTGCGGCATAATGTTGTTCAGTGCGCCATAATGTTGTTCAGTGCGGCATGGTGTTGTTCAGTGCGGGATGGTGTTGTTCAGTGCAGGATGGTGTTGTTCATTGCGGCATGGTGTTGTTCAGTGCGGCATGGTGTTGTTCAGTGCGGCATGGTGTTGTTCAGTGCGGCATGGTGTTGTTCAGTGCAGGATGGTGTTGTTCAGTGCAGGATGGTGTTGTTCAGTGCGGCATGGTGTTGTTCAATGCAGGATCGTGTTGTTCAGTGCAGCATAATGTGTTTCAGTGCAGCATGGTGTTGTTCAGTGCGGCATGGTGTTGTTCAATGCGGCATGGTGTTGTTCAGTGCGGGATGGTGTTGTTCAGTGCGGCATGGTGTTTTTCAGTGCGGCATAATGTTGTTCAGTGCGGCATGGTGTTGTTCAGTGCGGCATGGTGTTGTTCAGTGCAGGATGGTGTTGTTCAGTGCGGCATGGTGTTGTTCAATGCAGGATCGTGTTGTTCAGTGCAGCATAATGTTGTTCAGTGCAGCATGGTGTTGTTCAGTGCGGCATGGTGTTGTTCATTGCGGCATGGTGTTGTTCACTGCGGGATGGTGTTGTTCAATGCGGGATCGTGTTGTTCAGTGCGGCATAATGTTGTTCAGTGCAGCATGGTGTTGTTCAGTGCGGCATGGTGTTGTTCAGTGCGACATAATGTTGTTTAGTGCGGCATAATGTTGTTCAGTGCGGCATAATGTTGTTCAGTGCGGCATGGTGTTGTTCAGTGCGGCATGGTGTTGTTCAGTGCGGCATGGTGTTGTTCAGTGCAGGATGGTGTTGTTCAGTGCGGCATGGTGTTGTTTAATGCGGCATGGTGTTGTTCAGTGCGGGATGGTGTTGTTCAGTGCAGGATGGTGTCGTTCAGTGCGGCATGGTGTTGTTCAGTGCGGAATGGTGTTGTTCAGTGCGGCATGGTGTTGTTCAGTGCGGCATGGTGTTGTTCAGTGCAGGATGGTGTTGTTCAATGCGGGATCGTGTTGTTCAGTGCGGCATGGTGTTGTTCAGTGCGGCATGGTGTTGTTCAGTGCGGCATAATGTTGTTCAGTGCGGCATGGTGTTGTTCAGTGCGGCATGGTGTTGTTCAGTGCGGCATGGTGTTGTTCAGTGCGGCATGGTGTTGTTCAGTGCGGCATAATGTTGTCCAGTGCGCCATAATGTTGTTCAGTGCGGCATGGTGTTGTTTAGTGCGGGATGGTGTTGTTCAGTGCAGGATGGTGTTGTTCAGTGCGGCATGGTGTTGTTCAATGCGGCATGGTGTTGTTCAGTGCGGGATGGTGTTGTTCAGTGCGGCATGGTGTTGTTCAGTGCGGCATAATGTTGTTCAGTGCGGCATGGTGTTGTTCAGTGCGGCATGGTGTTGTTCAGTGCGGCATGGTGTTGTTCAGTGCGGCATGGTGTTGTTCAGTGCGGAATGGTGTTGTTCAGTGCGGCATGGTGTTGTTCAGTGCGGGATGGTGTTCAATGCGGGATCGTGTTGTTCAGTGCGGGGTGGTGTTGTTCAGTGCAGGATGGTGTTGTTCAGTGCAGGATGGTGTTGTTCAGTGCGGCATGGTGTTGTTCAATGCAGGATCGTGTTGTTCAGTGCAGCATAATGTTGTTCAGTGCAGCATGGTGTTGTTCAGTGCGGCATGGTGTTGTTCAATGCGGCATGGTGTTGTTCAGTGCGGGATGGTGTTGTTCAGTGCGGCATGGTGTTTTTCAGTGCGGCATAATGTTGTTCAGTGCGGCATGGTGTTGTTCAGTGCGGCATGGTGTTGTTCAGTGCGACATAATGTTGTTCAGTGCGGCATAATGTTGTTCAGTGCGGCATGGTGTTGTTCAGTGCGGCATGGTGTTGTTCAGTGCGGCATGGTGTTGTTCAGTGCGGCATGGTGTTGTTCAGTGCAGGATGGTGTTGTTCAGTGCAGGATGGTGTTGTTCAGTGCAGGATGGTGTTGTTCAGTGCGGGATGGTGTTGTTCAGTGCGGGATGGTGTTGTTCAGTGCGGCATGGTGTTGTTCAGTGCGGAATGGTGTTGTTCAGTGCGGCATGGTGTTGTTCAGTGCGGCATGGTGTTGTTCAGTGCAGGATGGTGTTGTTCAATGCGGGATGGTGTTGTTCAGTGCGGGATGGTGTTGTTCAGTGCAGGATGGTGTTGTTCAGTGCGGCATGGTGTTGTTCAATGCGGCATGGTGTTGTTCAGTGCAGGATGGTGTTGTTCAGTGCGGCATGGTGTTGTTCAATGCGGCATGGTGTTGTTCAATGCGGCATGGTGTTGTTCAGTGCGGCATGGTGTTGTTCAGTGCGGCATGGTGTTGTTCAGTGCAGCGTAATGTTGTTCAGTGCGGCATGGTGTTGTTCAGTGCGGAATGGTGTTGTTCAGTGCGGCATGGTGTTGTTCAGTGCAGGATGGTGTTGTTCAGTGCGGCATGGTGTTGCTCAGTGCGGCATGGTGTTGTTCAGTGCGGGATGGTGTTGTTCATTGCGGCATGGTGTTGTTCAGTGCGGCATGGTGTTGTTCAGTGCGGCATGGTGTTGTTCAGTGCGGCATAATGTTGTTCAGTGCGCCATAATGTTGTTCAGTGCGGCATGGTGTTGTTCAGTGCGGGATGGTGTTGTTCAGTGCAGGATGGTGTTGTTCAGTGCGGCATGGTGTTGTTCAGTGCGGCATGGTGTTGTTCAGTGCGGCATAATGTTGTTCAGTGCGGCATAATGTTGTTCAGTGCGGGATGGTGTTGTTCATTGCGGCATGGTGTTGTTCAGTGCGGCATGGTGTTGTTCAGTGCGGCATGGTGTTGTTCAGTGCGGGATGGTGTTGTTCAGTGCAGGATGGTGTTGTTCAGTGCGGCATGGTGTTGTTCAGTGCGGCATGGTGTTGTTCATTTCGGCATAATGTTGTTCAGTGCGGCATAATGTTGTTTAGTGCGGCATGGTGTTGTTCAGTGCGGGATGGTGTTGTTCAGTGCGTTATAATGTTGTTCAGTGCGGCATGGTGTTGTTCAGTGCGGCATGGTGTTGTTCAGTGCGGCATGGTGTTGTTCAGTGCGGCATAATGTTGTTCAGTGCGGCATAATGTTGTTCAGTGCGGCATGGTGTTGTTCAGTGCGGGATGGTGTTGTTCAGTGCGGGATGGTGTTCAATGCGGAATGGTGTTGTTCAGTGCAGGATGGTGTTGTTCAGTGCGGGATGGTGTTGTTCAGTGCGGCATGGTGTTGTTCAGTGCGGAATGGTGTTGTTCAGTGCGGCATGGTGTTGTTCAGTGCGGCATGGTGTTGTTCAGTGCAGGATGGTGTTGTTCAATGCGGGATGGTGTTGTTCAGTGCGGGATGGTGTTGTTCAGTGCAGGATGGTGTTGTTCAGTGCGGCATGGTGTTGTTCAATGCGGCATGGTGTTGTTCAGTGCAGGATGGTGTTGTTCAGTGCGGCATGGTGTTGTTCAATGCGGCATGGTGTTGTTCAATGCGGCATGGTGTTGTTCAGTGCGGCATGGTGTTGTTCAGTGCGGCATGGTGTTGTTCAGTGCAGCGTAATGTTGTTCAGTGCGACATGGTGTTGTTCAGTGCGGAATGGTGTTGTTCAGTGCGGCATGGTGTTGTTCAGTGCAGGATGGTGTTGTTCAGTGCGGCATGGTGTTGCTCAGTGCGGCATGGTGTTGTTCAGTGCGGGATGGTGTTGTTCATTGCGGCATGGTGTTGTTCAGTGCGGCATGGTGTTGTTCAGTGCGGCATGGTGTTGTTCAGTGCGGCATAATGTTGTTCAGTGCGCCATAATGTTGTTCAGTGCGGCATGGTGTTGTTCAGTGCGGGATGGTGTTGTTCAGTGCAGGATGGTGTTGTTCAGTGCGGCATGGTGTTGTTCAGTGCGGCATGGTGTTGTTCAGTGCGGCATAATGTTGTTCAGTGCGGCATAATGTTGTTCAGTGCGGGATGGTGTTGTTCATTGCGGCATGGTGTTGTTCAGTGCGGCATGGTGTTGTTCAGTGCGGCATGGTGTTGTTCAGTGCGGGATGGTGTTGTTCAGTGCAGGATGGTGTTGTTCAGTGCGGCATGGTGTTGTTCAGTGCGGCATGGTGTTGTTCATTTCGGCATAATGTTGTTCAGTGCGGCATAATGTTGTTTAGTGCGGCATGGTGTTGTTCAGTGCGGGATGGTGTTGTTCAGTGCGTTATAATGTTGTTCAGTGCGGCATGGTGTTGTTCAGTGCGGCATGGTGTTGTTCAGTGCGGCATGGTGTTGTTCAGTGCGGCATAATGTTGTTCAGTGCGGCATAATGTTGTTCAGTGCGGCATGGTGTTGTTCAGTGCGGGATGGTGTTGTTCAGTGCGGGATGGTGTTGTTCAGTGCGGCATGGTGTTCAATGCGGAATGGTGTTGTTCAGTGCAGGATGGTGTTGTTCAGTGCGGCATGGTGTTGTTC
Source organism: Syngnathus floridae (assembly GCF_059516105.1). NCBI lineage: Eukaryota > Metazoa > Chordata > Actinopteri > Syngnathiformes > Syngnathidae > Syngnathus > Syngnathus floridae. Next base: position 358,788 of record NW_028284053.1, read on the forward strand.
AGTGCGGCATAATGTTGTTCAGTGCGGCATGGTGTTGTTCAGTGCGGCATGGTGTTGTTCAGTGCGGCATGGTGTTGTTCAGTGCGGCATAATGTTGTTCAGTGCGGCATGGTGTTGTTCAGTGCGGCATGGTGTTGTTCAGTGCGGCATAATGTTCAGTGCGGCATAATGTTGTTCAGTGCGGCATGGTGTTGTTCAGTGCGGGATGGTGTTGTTCAGTGCAGGATGGTGTTGTTCAGTGCGGCATGGTGTTCAGTGCGGGATGGTGTCTTTCAGTGCGGCATGGTGTCGTTCAGTGCGGCATGGTGTCTTTCAGTGCGGCATGGTGTCGTTCAGTGAGGCATGGTGTTGTTCAGTGCGGCATGGTGTTGTTTAGTGCGGCATGGTGTTGTTCAGTGCGGGATGGTGTTGTTCAGTGTGGCATGGTGTTCAGTGCGGCATGGTGTTGTTCAGTGCGGTATCGTGTTGTTCAGTGCGGTATCGTGTTTCTCAGTGCGGTATCGTGTTGTTCAGTGCAGTATCGTTGTGTTGTTCGTATTGTGTTTAACACTTAGCCTCTAACACTTAGCCTCTAACACTTAGCCTCTAGCATCTAGAAGGTAAATAAATAGGAAGGAAGGACTCACCGGTGACGTCTTCGCCCACGTCCAAGCGTTGTACTTTGTATTTTCATCCTTCTGACAGTGGAAAACATAGCCAACAAACACCGTGGAACCTAAACGAATGAAAGAAAACTATCATTTGGCCACAACCAACATTCACAGATACAACACAATGTGACGTGCGGGGTTGAGGTTAAAGGTTGAGTGAAGGGCCCTCGTTTTAAACTACTTTTTTGAAAAGGATTGGGAACAAGTAAGACGTATTTAATTTATTTAATGGGAAGTAGTAAGAGCTATTGAATTTAATCTATGTATTATATTCTATTGTATTGTATTCTGTTGTATTCTTTTGGATTGTATTCACACTAACCCCACTAAAACTTCAGCCCACAAAAACTCGCCTCTGGCGCCTAGCCTCTGGCACTTAGCCTCTAACACTTAGCCTTTAACACTTAGCCTTTAACACTTAGCCTTTAACACTTAGCCTTTAACACTTAGCCTAGAAGGTGAATAAATAGGGTTAAAGGTTGAGTGAAGGGACCTCGTTTTAAACTACTTTTTTGTAAAGGAGTGGGAACAAGTAAGACGTATTTAATTTATTTAATGGGAAGTAGTAAGACTTATTAAATTTATTTAATCTACTTTTCTTCCCAGGCAAAATTTGATGTGCTGCAATTCCAAATTTCCAAAGTGAATGAAGGAATGAAGTCCTTTAAATTATGATTTTGTATAAATACTAGGCATTAACACAAAATCGACGGCACAAAATGGGCAGACTTTACTTGTTTGAAAAGGACTGGTTACAAGACAGACTTTTTTAATTTATTTAATGGGAAGAAGACTTATTTAGTTTAATTGATCTATTTTTGTTCCCTGGCAAAATTCGATTTGCTGCAATTCCAAATTTCCAAAGTGAATGAAGGAAAGAAGTCGTTTAAATTATGATTTTGTTTAAATACTAGGCATAGACACAAAATCTACGGCACAAAATGGGCAGACTTTACTTGTTTGAAGAGGACTGGTTACAAGACAGACTTTTCTGATTTATTTAATGGGAAGAAGACTTATTTAGTTTATTTAATCTATTTTTGTTCCCTGGCAAAATTGGATTTGCTGAAATTGTATTTTGCCAAATCTTGCCTTGAGACCTGATAGGAAGTATTAAACGCTTAGTTAAATCAATACAAGTTGGTAATAAGAGCGAGTAATGTTGGTTGAACCGATGAATGAAGGTTGAAAGCAATTTAAATTATGACTTTGTATAAATACTAGATATTAACAGAACATCTACTGCGCGAAATGGGCAGAGTTTACTTGTTTGAGAAGGAGTGGCTTATTCAAAACTAAGATTTATTTAATCTGTTTGTTCCCAGGCAAAATTGGATGTGATGCAATTCCAAATTTCACCACATGATGGTGCCCAATTTTGACTTCATAGGACATATTAAACACTTAGCTTGTTATTATGTTCAAGGTAATCAGATTTGTTTATTATTCTAATGGCCTCTTCAAAACTATTCTGGATTACTACTTTGGATCTATTCTACATTACTTGGCAACAACATACTCTGTAACAGATTAGGCAGTATAATCATATCTGTTAACTTGAGAGTGCCCACACTCAATCTACTTATCGTGATGTGTTAAATCAATTACTGTTAGACATTATTTGTCTGATAATCTACCAAATCTTTGAATTGAAGAATTTGTGATTTAATTAATAGCTTGTTGTTATGTTAAGGGTAATCAGACTTGTATATAATTCTAATGGCCTTCTTTTGAAAACTATTCTGAATTACAACTTTGGATCTTATATTACTTTGCAACAATCTACTCCGTGACAGATTAGGCAGTATAATCACATATGTTAACTTCAGTGCCCACACTGTATTTATTTATGGTTATTTGTTAAATCAAGTACTGTTAGACATGAAATAGGAAGTGTTTAACATAAATGTTATGGCTACTCACCATTGTAGCTCGCTCCTGGTCAATGATACGAGCCTCTTCTTGCAGTGGAAAACTTGCAGCCAACAAACACCGTGGAACCTAAAGGAATGAAATTAAACATTAACATTTCGCCTCGACCAATTTTCACACGTACAACGCAACGCGGCTACACTTCTGCTATTACAAACGTAAATCTCCTTAAACACAATGAGTGTTACTTACCGTGTACGCTCTAGACGGTCCAGTTGCAAGCAGAAAATAAAGATATTTCTGTTGATAATCGTCGCTGCTCAGTGGCTCACGGCCATCGCGCCAACAGATTTGAATTTTGGCGGAGGTTCGGGCAATTACGTCATATCCACGGCACATGACTGCGACGTAATACCCGCTTATCTGAAACGGCAGTTAAAAGTAGAGTTACATCAAGTTTTCTTGGAACCTAAACGAATGAAAGAAAACTATCATTTGGCCACAACCAACATTCACAGATACAACACAACGTGCGGGGTTGGGGTTAAAGATTGAGTGAAGGGCCCTCGTTTTAAACTACTGTTTTGAAAAGGAGTGGGAACAAGTAAGACGTATTTAATTTATTTAATGGGAAGTAGTAAGACTTATTAAATTTATTTAATCTACTTTTCTTCCCAGGCAAAATTTGATGTGCTGCAATTCCAAATTTCCAAAGTGAATGAAGGAATGAAGTCCTTTAAATTATGATTTTGTATAAATACTAGGCATTAACACAAAATCGACGGCACAAAATGGGCAGACTTTACTTGTTTGAAAAGGACTGGTTACAAGACAGACTTTTTTAATTTATTTAATGGGAAGAAGACTTATTTAGTTTAATTGATCTATTTTTGTTCCCTGCCAAAATTCGATTTGCTGCAATTCCAAATTTCCAAAGTGAATGAAGGAAAGAAGTCGTTTAAATTATGATTTTGTTTAAATACTAGGCATAGACACAAAATCTACGGCACAAAATGGGCAGACTTTACTTGTTTGAAGAGGACTGGTTACAAGACAGACTTTTCTGATTTATTTAATGGGAAGAGGACTTATTTAGTTTATTTAATCTATTTTTGTTCCCTGGCAAAATTGGATTTGCTGAAATTGTATTTTGCCAAATCTCGATTTGAGACCTGATAGGAAGTATTAAACGCTTAGTTAAATCAATACAAGTTGGTAATAAGAGCGAGTAATGTTGGTTGAACCGATGAATGAAGGTTGAAAGCAATTTAAATTATGACTTTGTATAAATACTAGATATTAACAGAACATCTACTGCGCAAAATGGGCAGAGTTTACTTGTTTGAGAAGGAGTGGCTTATTCAAAACTAAGATTTATGTAATCTGTTTGTTCCCAGGCAAAATTGGATGTGATGCAATTCCAAATTTCACCACATGATGGTGCCCAATTTTGACTTCATAGGACATATTAAACACTTAGCTTGTTATTATGTTCAAGGTAATCAGATTTGTTTATCATTCTAATGGCCTCTTCAAAACTATTCTGGATTACTACTTTGGATCTATTCTACATTACTTGGCAACAACATACTCTGTAACAGATTAGGCAGTATAATCACATATGTTAACTTGAGAGTGCCCACACTCAATCTACTTATCGTGATGTGTTAAATCAATTACTGTTAGACATTATTTGTCTGATAATCTACCAAATCTTTGAATTGAAGAATTTGTGATTTAATTAATAGCTTGTTCAGGGTAATCAGACTTGTATATAATTCTAATGGCCTTCTTTTGAAAACTATTCTGAATTACAACTTTGGATCTTATATTACTTTGCAACAATCTACTCCGTGACAGATTAGGCAGTATAATCACATATGTTAACTTCAGTGCCCACACTGTATTTATTTATGGTTATTTGTTAAATCAAGTACTGTTAGACATGAAATAGGAAGTGTTTAACATAAATGTTATGGCTACTCACCATTGTAGCTCGCTCCTGGTCAATGATACGAGCCTCTTCTTGCAGTGGAAAACTTGCAGCCAACAAACACCGTGGAACCTAAAGGAATGAAATTAAACATTAACATTTCGCCTCGACCAATTTTCACACGTACAACGCAACGCGGCTACACTTCTGCTATTACAAACGTAAATCTCCTTAAACACAATGAGTGTTACTTACCGTGTACGCTCTAGACGGTCCAGTTGCAAGCAGAAAATAAAGATATTTCTGTTGATAATCGTCGCTGCTCAGTGGCTCACGGCCATCGCGCCAACAGATTTGAATTTTGGCGGAGGTTCGGCCAATTACGTCATATCCGCGGCATTTGACTGCGACGTAATACCCGCTTATCTGAAACGGCAGTTAAAAGTAGAGTTACATCAAGTTTTCTTGGAACCTAAACGAATGAAAGAAAACTATCATTTGGCCACAACCAACATTCACAGATACAACACAACGTGCGGGGTTGAGGTTAAAGATTGAGTGAAGGGCCCTCGTTTTAAACTACTGTTTTGAAAAGGAGTGGGAACAAGTAAGACGTATTTAATTTATTTAATGGGAAGTAGTAAGACTTATTAAATTTATTTAATCTACTTTTCTTCCCAGGCAAAATTTGATGTGCTGCAATTCCAAATTTCCAAAGTGAATGAAGGAATGAAGTCCTTTAAATTATGATTTTGTATAAATACTAGGCATTAACACAAAATCGACGGCACAAAATGGGCAGACTTTACTTGTTTGAAAAGGACTGGTTACAAGACAGACTTTTTTAATTTATTTAATGGGAAGAAGACTTATTTAGTTTAATTGATCTATTTTTGTTCCCTGCCAAAATTCGATTTGCTGCAATTCCAAATTTCCAAAGTGAATGAAGGAAAGAAGTCGTTTAAATTATGATTTTGTTTAAATACTAGGCATAGACACAAAATCTACGGCACAAAATGGGCAGACTTTACTTGTTTGAAGAGGACTGGTTACAAGACAGACTTTTCTGATTTATTTAATGGGAAGAGGACTTATTTAGTTTATTTAATCTATTTTTGTTCCCTGGCAAAATTGGATTTGCTGAAATTGTATTTTGCCAAATCTCGATTTGAGACCTGATAGGAAGTATTAAACGCTTAGTTAAATCAATACAAGTTGGTAAGAAGAGCGAGTAATGTTGGTTGAACCGATGAATGAAGGTTGAAAGCAATTTAAATTATGACTTTGTATAAATACTAGATATTAACAGAACATCTACTGCGCAAAATGGGCAGAGTTTACTTGTTTGAGAAGGAGTGGCTTATTCAAAACTAAGATTTATGTAATCTGTTTGTTCCCAGGCAAAATTGGATGTGATGCAATTCCAAATTTCACCACATGATGGTGCCCAATTTTGACTTCATAGGACATATTAAACACTTAGCTTGTTATTATGTTCAAGGTAATCAGATTTGTTTATCATTCTAATGGCCTCTTCAAAACTATTCTGGATTACTACTTTGGATCTATTCTACATTACTTGGCAACAACATACTCTGTAACAGATTAGGCAGTATAATCACATATGTTAACTTGAGAGTGCCCACACTCAATCTACTTATCGTGATGTGTTAAATCAATTACTGTTAGACATTATTTGTCTGATAATCTACCAAATCTTTGAATTGAAGAATTTGTGATTTAATTAATAGCTTGTTCGGGGTAATCAGACTTGTATATAATTCTAATGGCCTTCTTTTGAAAACTATTCTGAATTACAACTTTGGATCTTATATTACTTTGCAACAATCTACTCGGTGACAGATTAGGCAGTATAATCACATATGTTAACTTCAGTGCCCACACTGTATTTATTTATGGTTATTTGTTAAATCAAGTACTGTTAGACATGAAATAGGAAGTGTTTAACATAAATGTTATGGCTACTCACCATTGTAGCTCGCTCCTGGTCAATGATATGAGCCTCTTCTTGCAGTGGAAAACTTGCAGCCAACAAACACCGTGGAACCTAAAGGAATGAAATTAAACATTAACATTTCGCCCGGACCAACATTCACACGTACAACGCAACGCGGCTACACTTCTGCTATTACAAACGTAAATCTCCTTAAACACAACGAGTGTTACTTACCGTGTACGCTCTAGGCAAAATTGGATGTGATGCAATTCCAAATCTATCTGAAACGGCAGTTAAAAGTAGAGTTACATCAAGTTTTCTTTTTTAATCAACACAATCATTTACAACCGTTGACCAGAAAGAATCGTCGAAATTCGACGTCCCCCACAAACGCCACGCTCACTCGCTTTTCAGGGCAACAAAAGTACTTCTTTTTAAAAACGATGAGTTGTACTTACCGTGTACGCTCTGGACGGTCCAGTTGCAAGCAGAAAATAAAAATATTTCTCTTGTTAGTCGTATGTTACCATCCGCTGTGTCTTTGTCAACATCGCCGCCATTTTCCTACTTCCTGCTGCGAGCCACGCCCACGGATTTAAATTTGGGCGGAAGCTCTTTCCATTGGCGTCGTTTTCGCGTATAGCAAATCCGATTGGTTGGGAAGGGGGCACGGTTATGCAGCCGAGGAGTCCTGTGATCGGTGGGATGTAAAGTAGGCGTCGACGTCACGTCCGCGTCACGTGACCACGACGTGGCAGACGTCAAATAGCAACCGCTGTTTTGTTTAGTAGACTTACAGTTGTTATGCATTGACATAATGGCGCACACACCAAATAGATTTAAATAAATTAAATAATTCTTCTGCCCACTCTCTTTTAAACAAGTTAACTCTCCCCGCGGATTTGAATTCCGGCGAAAGTTACGCCCATCGACGTCACGTATGTCACGTGACCACGACGTGGCAGATGTCATATAGCAACCGCTGTTTTGTTTAGTAGATTTACAGTTGTTATGCATTGGCATAATGGTGTGCACTCAAAATAGATTTAAATAAATTAAATATTTCTTCTGCCTACTCCCTTTTAAACAAGTTAACTCTGCCCACGTCCATTGACGTCTTGTCTGCGTCACGTGACCACGACGTAGCGACGTCATATAGTAACCGCTGTTTTGACCAGTAGACTTAGTTATTATGCGTTGACATAATGGCGCACTGGTTAGCATGGCCACCTCTTAAGCATGATGATGCGGGTTCGACGCCTGATCAATGTTAGCATGGAGTGAGCTGAAGTGCATGGCGCTGAAGATTTGAATCTTTGAAATGCGCTGAGGTCTGACATATCAGGCAGAATGGTTTGCCATCACGTTCAACAAAAAATAGAAACTTTCCCACTCTGATTAAAACGTCCTGTGTTCATCTACGTATTTTTGTTTTGCTGTGCATCTTTTCCCTGCCATTTCGAGAGCCCAATTGACACTCATAGTTTAAAGAAATGTGTTTGCCCATCCTACTTTGTGGAATTTCACCACATGCGCTTTTGACCAAAATACCAAATTGAACTCAAGTGAAGCCAACACGCACACACCCCCCCCCCCCCCCACACACACACACACACACACACACAAATGTTGATATGAACATAAAAGAGCCGCATGCGGTTCGGGAGTTGCGGCTTGGCCAAACCTGTACTATACAACTTTATTTGTATAAAATTTTCACAACAGCTGTCACACAAACAAAGCGGGAAAAACCGAAGACGTGCGTGTTCCGCCCACGCTGGATTTATTTGCACCTTTGAAAAGACACCGTATTGCCGCAGATGTGGCAAAGAGTACTTTTGGGCATCTGAGACGGAAGGATGTCCAAAGCATCACGTCACCTGCTCTGGTAGGCATGGTGGTGGGACGTTGAGGTCAACCGCTTTGGGGTTGGCTGACTCTTTGATCGCAGGATGCCACACACTTGAAGACAGAAGCAGAAAAGCAGAGCTAAATGCAAAATGTACTCACCGGTGACTCCAATTTTTTTCCCCCCTGAAGAAACAGCTGGACGGGTGGCCCCGGCTGGCCAGTGGGACTCTTGTTATTCTGACCCTTTTTAGTGCGCGTTTGGGGCAACAACCGTTTTTTGTGGCGCTCTCTTCTGGTTCAAAAGTGCCCTGCATGTGAATTTGCTTTTCCTGCCTTCTGATTGGATGAGCGCCGGTGTGACGCGGTGCCTCTGTCACCGTGGCGGGGGGTATACGTTGGCATCGGAGCGTCTGCCAACGTCTGAGACCGGCTGGCAGTGTATCGGAGGTGTCGAGTGCGGTGCCGCTGGAGCTCACTCACCAGCTGGTGTTAGGGCCACAGAATGAAGGCCAAGGAGAAGAATAGAAAGAGAAACAGAAACTTCTCCTCCAATTGTTTGATTTGTCTCTTCTGAGCTTCGATGAATTCTTTCAGCTCTTTGTTCCTCTAGGACGGACAAATGGAAAGTGGCATTCAAAAGACAGTAAGCGTGCAAGTAAGTGCCGGGCTGGCTTTGGGCCCTTACCTGTTGCGCGCTGTGCAGCAGATCCATTCTCTCTTGGAGGATGCAAGCGTCGCGCTCCCTCAACTCGCACATCAGGGCTCGCTTCCATTGGTCCACGGCGCTCCTAAGCTCTTCTCTCTGATCCGCCGTCAGCACGTCATTCACGCCAGCGTGGCTGGCTTTTTCGCCGTCCGTGGCGGGGCAGTCCCGCTGCGGTAGCGCCTCGTACAACATGGCCTCCAGCTCCAGGATCCTCTGGGCCGCAATCCTCGTCCATCAGTGGTCCGGCGGGAGATTTGAGGGCGGCTTACCTTATGAGCCTGGTCCATGGAACACTTCCTGAAGTCCAACTCTTCATCCAGGTAGCCCTTCTGCTTGCAGAACATATCCTAGCACAGCTCAAGGTCAGAATTGTTGGGGCACATTGCCGGAGTTCCCCTTGGCTGATGTCGCGTGTCTGTCTACCTTCTCACTTTCAATGTCCAACATCTTCTGTTGAAGTGCTGACTTGGTCACTTTGATGTATTCTAACCACTGAGGAAAGGCTGCTGTCACATAAGCAGAATGCGAGAGCGTGCGTGGACGTGCGCGTTACCTTCTCGGCTAGGGTGAGAAGGGTCCTGGCGTGAATCACGACCACCTGCTCCTCGTTGGTGAGATTCTGCAAGAGCCCAAAGGCACAGCGTCAACAAGCTTCTTTCAGCGCAAAGCCTTCCAAAAGTCACATTTGAGCCGCCGAGTCTCGTGGAGTGCGAACATAAGGAGTTCGACATACACTTACGGCGTTATAGCCCAGGATGTCCAGCTTCTTCATCAGATCACTGATGACGATGTCCGGGGGAAAGGCGCAAGGAGCAATGTAAGGTGTTCTGGGACCTCGGGTTAAGGTTAGGGTTGCGAGGGACGCCTTACGTACGCTCACGCCCTCGGCCTCGCAGTAGATCTGCAAAGGGCTGAGGCCGTCTGGGAAACGGACTTGCAGAAACTTCAAGACGGGGGAGCGCCACTCCCTCTCCTGAAAGGCAGAGGCATGCATCCGTCCGTCCGTCCGTCCGTCCGTCCGTCACATCTCTGGCCTCAACACGCTTGTGCGAGTCTTCCCACCTCCAGCTCCAGGATGCGGAACTCAAGCAGTTCGTTTTGGTCTCGGATATCCTGGATGTGCTCTTTCAGACGCGCTTCTTCCGCCTCCATCCGCCTGACCTGAAAAGACAGTCAGACCTCATCTGCGGGGCTTCCCGACAGGTGTGACGCCAAGCGACTCCGCCCAGCGCCTTTCTTTCCGTCACCTTTTCGGCCAACTGCTGATTGCTCTGACGCAGCAGCTGCTTCTCCTCCACCCACTTGACATTCTAGAAGAGACAAACGCGTGGACAGCTTTGGAATGTTGTGTCATTTTCATCCACAAATTCTTTGGTTGACTGGAAAATGACATTTGCTTTTCTCCGCATTTTCCCAGCCACGTTCGGGGGGGGGGGGGGGGGGGTTGGTCCAGTAATGCCAGACGGATGAGTGACTGAAGAATGTAGCTATTTTGTCTGAGAAAAAGGTGTGCTCATTGATGAGCTTACCTGTCCTTGTTGCTTCAGCGCTGACTCCAGATCTGCTACTCTGCTTTGATAGTGACCCATTTCTACCATCAGCTTTTCTCTGGTCTGAAAGGAGGAGGAGGGAGGCTCCTCCTCCTCCTTTCAGACCAGAGAACACCCGAGGCTGGGTGAGAACGGGGAGGCTGCGACCCGGCCGGGGGTTGCGGGAAGGGGCGCCACCTTGATCTCCTTCTCGGCGTCGTAGTCCCCTTTCGCTGGTCTGGGCTAGCAGAGCGTAGGCTCGTTGCAGCGCTTGATATTCTTGCGTCAGCTGGCGGTAGCGAAGCTCCGCCTCTTCATGCACACACCAATGCAACACAGCACTAGTACCAGAATCAGTCAGACCGGCGACAAAGCACCCGCGACGCAAAGACGAGTCCGATTCCAGGCTGAAGAGGAATGTTTGGTGCCAATACGCTGGCAGAAATGGCGGGCTACCTCTTCGGGTTCCGTGTCGGGGGTTCTGTCGGTGTGAAAAGACAAGGACGATCCGTCCGAGTCCACCAACACGTCTTCGTCGTAGCCGTAAAATGTTTCGATGACCTGCGGGCGCGGAAGCAAACATCTCTCTGAACAAACTGAAGCGACACCTCACGATGAATCGACGAGAGGAACGATAGCGAGAAAAAGGCCATTTCATCTTGCGCAACACCAAGCAGCCGCAAACAAACAGACTCACCTTGCAGGACCTCACGCTTTGTTCCTCCTCAGAGATTCTCGACGTCGGTATCGTAGCAGCAAATCTCTCTCCTGTCGACACAAATAATCCGCCTTTGAGATTCTTTGGATGCAAAGGGAACGAACGGCTCCGGCGCAGAAACAAACGCGACTCACAATGACATTTCTGACATGAGCTCCTGTCTCCAGAGCCTGAAAAACACGTCACCGGCGATGATTGGAGGGACGCTCGTCTTTTCCAAAAGTGACAACAACAGGGTGTGTCAGGGTTTTCCAGATTATCTTTATCGTATCATTGTGTTGCTTTGACTTTGACTGCGACCTGTAATAAATAATATTATTTATCCCTTATTTATCCCTATCGCTTATCCCTTCCTACACAAAGTCGTAAAACACCCCTTGCTATGTTTTGACTAGAGGTCAAGGGCTTCCTCTATTCAATCCACTCTTACACCCACCCTGTTTCTCTTAATTAAAATGCTCGTGCAGGAGCCGAGAGTCAGACTTCATTCGTACAACGGATGGACTCTCCACCTGCAGGTGTCCAAAAGAACTTACTTGTCTCCCGTGTGGTTCTTGCAAAATAAGTTGGAGCGAGCGCAACTCTAACAGGGTGCATTTTGCCACTAGCTGCCTACGGACAATGACGTCGCGCTCGCGGCTCATGGTTGACGGGCTGAGCAGCCGGGCAAGTCCGTCGTTTTCAGCGCACAGCGAGTGGCAAAGGCGCTGACAAAACGGGAGCTTTGAGCTGCTGAAAACGGCAAAACAAGTCTAAAGCGTGTTCAAACGCGTGCGCACAATGCTCCTGCTTGAAAGGTCGGAATTTAAGGGGCCAATTTTTTGGATGGCGGCCGCCGGCCAAGCTTTGGACGGAAAAGGTTTCCTGGCGACAGCGAGCGAGCGCGGCGCTGCCGTACGTGCACCGAGTCGCCTGCCTGAAGACCTTGGACAAGTCGTCGATGATGTGCCGCTGCTCCACAACTTGAAGGAACTCCATTTCACCGTCCTGCTGGCCGCAACCGCGGTCCAGGTCATTGAGCGAACTAGGCCTTCTCTGTGGAACACAAATGCAGTGGACTCTGTTGGCACGCCGCCGTTGTCCGCGTCGACTTACCAAGCTTGCCATCTCCTCGTTCTCCTGGGTGACAAAGCGCACTTTGTTTTCAAGGCGACACAGCACCAGCGAGAGTTCTTCATTCTTCCTGCTCAGGCGTTTGTTTTTGTACAGGAGTGGCAGAAACTGGCTTTCTGTTTCTCTCAGTCGCTTTAGCTGCAAGCATGAAGTGCGGGATGTGAAAGACGCACAACACGCGGGCCAGAACGTATCCATTCCTTTTGCATCGGTTTGAACGGAATCGTGGCTTTGGCTCCCAATAAAAGACATCTACCAGGCAACCGACTCGCCGCGCCGCTCAACTAATAAGCAAGCGCAATGGGTGCCTCGCTGGATGGCGCGCATCAAACGTAGCGCAAACCTTCAAGCGTGCCGTCAATAAATTACCAGTTCATTGCGCTCTTCAGAAAGCAGGGCGTTTCGATCCTCCAGTTTCCTGATGACTGCGCTGAGCTCAGCGATTTTCAGATGAAACCGTCGCGTGTCCCGATCCTCCTGAGACTGAAAACGCCCCGCAACACACACACACAAGCACTCGTTCAAAGTTCAAAACTGTTTTTGTGCTACCTTCCTCCAGCAACGAACTAAGTCATGCGTACTGCAAGTGTGTGATGAGGTGGCTTACGCAATGAAGAGGATTGCTAGTAGCGGCGTTGACCCCACTTCCAGGGTAGTTTAGGCCCGCCCTTTGGGAATCCCTCAGGGCAGCGATCTGCTGCTCGGCAGCCTGAGTCTGCAGCTGAAGGCGGTGGACGTGGCCGGCCCCAGGGCTTCATCCAAAACACTAACCGCTCTGTCTTTCAGCTTGATCTCATCCGTCTGGATGTACAAACGGGGAGCGCTCAGGCAGGCGGGCAAACTCATTTGCCAGAATTGTGACAAAAACAAAGAGAGCAACCGGCCAATTTTTTTCTGGAATCGACTAGAACACCTTTGCTGTGACAAAAGCGAAGCGAGCAACCGGACATTTTCTTCTTGTGAAATAGAATAGAATAGAATGCCTTAGGTGTCATTGCACTGCAGGTATACAACGAAATTGGGAACATAGCCACGCACCGCGCATCTGATCAGTCCTACCAGTCGGCGGATCTCCCTCTCGCAGTCTCTCTTGGTTCGGCTCAGCTCCTCCCGATGCTGGTGATGAGCCGATCGGAGCTCGGCCGCTCGGGACTGCCAGGCCTGCTGGGCCGCTGCCAGGGCTTCTTCCGCGCTCCTGGTGGAGGCGACACCGCTCGGTCTCCCGACACCGCCGCGTCTCCTCCACCTCCGCCAGCAAAGCGCCCCCCCTCCTCACCTGAGCAGACATTGCGCCACACCGGGCCGTTGAGACCGCAACGGAGCGCCGCGACGCTTACTGGGGACAAGCTACACAATACGGTAGCGGCCGCATCGAAGCCCGACGTGGCGTGCGGATAGTCAGACACGGATAGAGCGGATCACCTTGTCCATGGAGCCGTCCCTCAGGCTGAGGACCAAGGCATTCAGTCGCTGGATCTCTCCATCTTTGATTTTGATCACTCTCATCAGCTCCATTTCATGCTGCCGCAGTAATGTCTCCCTGGTAATGGCTAACTCTTTCTGCTTCTCCTCATGGAGTTTGCTTTTGAGTTCCGTCATGGCGGCGGTGGCACGGTGGTGCTCCGCCCGCAGGTCCTGACTTCTCTCTCTCTCCAGACAGCTGACCTGACATGACTTAGACTTAGACAAACTTTATTGTCATCTTGTCTGCACATGGTGCATACAAAACGAAATTCCGTTGCATACGTCTTACAACAAAGTAGTGATATTGCAGTTGAATAGAAGTAACATATCCTATGAAAATATATATATATACATATATACTATATATATATATATATATATATATTAAAAATAAGTATAAAGTGCAGCAGTGATAATTATGCAATAGTGCAAGTAGGCAAAACAGTATTCAAGAGTGTGCAGAGGAATGCTAAACCATGTATTAAACTTCTATTTAAAGGGTTTATACAAGTTCAGTAAAGTTGGTAGTGCGAGATAGTGCAAGATAGAGGTCCGTAGTGTCATAAAGTACAGTTCTGTGAATGTGTGATGCAGAGTTCAGTTTAGAGCTCAACAGTTCTAGTGTTCAACAGTCTGATGACAGCAGGGAAAAAGCTGTTGCAGAACCTGGTGGACCTGCAGCGGATGCTGCAAACCTCTTCCCAGAGGGCAGCAGGGAGAACAGTCCATGGTGGGGGTGTGATGGGTCATTGATGATGTTACGGGCACGGGACATGCAGCGCTGAGATGAAATGTCCTGAATGGAGGGAAGAGGAGCCCCTATGATCCTCTCTGCTGTCCTCACCACTCTCCTCACGTTCTTCCAATCGGAGGCGGTGCAGCCTCCACACCACACAGAGAGACAGCTTGTCAGAATGCTCTCTATGGTGCTCCTGTAGAACGTCCTCATGATGGGTGGGGGCAGGTGGGCTCTCCTCATCCTCCGCAGGAAGTACAAGCGCTTCTGTGCCCTCTTGACCAGTGCCGTAGTGTTCATAGTCCAGGTGAGGTCTTCTGTGATGTGGACCCCCAGGAATTTGGTGGTGCTGACCACCTCCACAGCTGAGCTGTTGATGATCAGTGGAGCGTGGTGAGGCTGTTTTTTCCTGAAGTCGACAATGATCTCCTTCATCTTCTCCTCATTCAGGATCAGGCTGTTTTCTCTGCACCAGCCCACCAGCTGCTCCACCTCCTCTCTGTAGTCCAGGTCGTTGTTGTCTCTGATGAGCCCCACCACCGTTGTGTCGTCTGCTGACTTCACGATGTGATTGGTGGTGAACCTGAGGACGCAGTCGTGTGTCATCAGGGTGCACAGCAGGGGGCTCAGGACGCAGCCCTGAAGGGAGCCTGTGCTGAGGGTGATGACATCAGAGGTGTTCTGTCCGACCCGGACTGACTGAGGTCTGTTGGTGAGGAAGTCTAGCAGCCAGTTGCGAAGGGGGGTGTTGAAGCCCAGGTGTTCCAATTTTCCTACCAGATGCTGTGGGATGATGGTGTTAAACGCTGAGCTGAAGTCCAGGAACAGCCTCCGCACATGGGTGTTCTTCTCCTCCAGGTGAGCCAGGCTCAGGTGAAGAACGGAGGAGATGGCGTCCTGAGTGGAGCGGTTTTGCCGGTCGGCAAACTGGAACGGGTCAAATAATAGGGGGAGTCTGGAAACGATGTGACCTTTAAGCAGCCTTTCGAAGCACTTCATCATAACCGGAGTCAGTGCAACAGGCCGGTAATCATTAAATGAGGTGATTTGAGGTTTCTTCGGCACCGGAATGATGGAGGCAGTCTTAAAGCACGCCGGCACTGTGGCTTGGCCCAGCGAGGTGTTAAAAATGTCTGTGATGACCCCAGCCAGATGACTTGCACATTCCCTGAACACACGCCCAGGAATGTTGTCGGGGCCAGGGGCCTTACAGGGGTTGACTCTCCTCAGGGTCTTCAACACATCGGCGGAGTCAAGGCAGAGTACCTCCTCTTCCTGATGGGGGACAGTTTTAACTGCTGGAGTGCCGTTTAGTGCCTCGAACCTCCCAAAGAAGTTATTTAGACCATTTAGAAAGTCAGCATCAACTACACCCACCGGGGGGGGGGGAGGGTGAGTTGTAGTCTGTAATCGCCCGTATGCCTTGCCACATACTCCTGATGTTTTTGACGTCGTGGAAACGATCCTGAAATTTTCGACTGCGGTCTCGCTTCGCTATCCTGATGGCACGGTTCAAGTTGGCTCTCGCTGTCCTCAGTGTCTCCTTGTCGCCAGACTTGAAGGCAGAGTTCCGCGCTCGTAGCGTTTGACGTACCTCCTCAGTCATCCAGGGTCGTTGGTTGCCCCGGGTGATGATATTCTTAGTGGTGCTGACGTCCTCGGTGCATTTGTTGATGTAGGCTGACACAGTCATGGCACACGCATGTCTAATCTACATCGGGAAAACTGGGAGGGAGGGAGGCAGGCAGGGAGGCAGGCAGGGAGGCAGGCAGGGAGGCAGGCAGTGTCTGTCTGTTGAGGTTTTCACCTTGTTCTTCTCCTGCTGAAGTTCTAACTGGACGTCCATCAGTTTGGTTCTCAGCTCGTCATTGGCGGCCTGAAGGGCGTCCGTTCGCTCCGCCTTGGCCCGCCCTGCCGGAGCTCGTTTGGACATCTCTTACTCGAGTCTCGCCCGGTCGTCAGTCAGAGATCACAACATTTGTACCTGGAGAGCACAAACGCAGCGCTGTTTTCCACTGGCTTCGAACTCAACTTCAATCGGTACCGTAACTTACAACATCATAAACATAGAACTAGCTTGACTTATTCATTGAATAAATGCATTTGGTTCTTCAAAACTGCATCACGCAACATAGCGTGACCGAGACGGCCGTTATCCACCTGCGTGAAGTTATTTGGTGAAATGAATGAGATGTTTAAGACACCATCGTTCTGTCTCTATGTAGATGAAGGTAAATAATCGATTGCTGAAGGTCCAAAGGTGTTGTGATAAACAAATAAACATATTAGTGATTAGTGACATATTTGTGATAAACATATTAGGCAGGATAATCACATATGTTAACGTGACTGCCCACACTGTATTTATTTATGGTTATTTGTTAAATCGAGTACTGTTAGACATGAAATAGGAAGTGTTTAACATAAATGGAAGACGAAAGGGGTACTCACCATTGTAGCTCCTGCTGGTCAATGATACGAGCCTCTTCTTGCAGTGGAAAACATACAGCCAACAAACACCGTGGAACCTAAAGGAATGAAATTAAACATTAACATTTAGCCTCAACCAACATTCACAGATACAACGCAACGCAAACTACACAAACGTAAATCTTTTTAAACACAATGAGTTGTACTTACCGTGTACGCTCTAGACGGTCCACTTGCAAGCGGAAAATAAAGATATTTCTGTTGATAATCGTCGTGTTTGTATCCGGTGTCTCGCTCAAGGCCATTGCGCCCACAGATTTGAATTTTGGCGAGAGTTCAGCCTATTGACGTCATTTCCGCGGTGTAATACCCGCATATCTGAAACGGCAAAGTTAAGAGTAGAGTTAAATAAAGTTTTTAGTCAACGCAATAATTTACAACCGTTGACCAGTCGAAATAATCGTCGAAATTTGGCGTCTGTGGCTGGAAGCAGACGCCGAGTTCGACATTCCTCCCAAACGCCACACTCCCTCGCTTTTCAGGGCTAAAAAAAAACAGTTGTAATTACCTTGTACGCTCTAGACGGTCAAGTTGCAAGCTGAAAACAAAAATATTTGCCTTGTTAGTCATCGTGTTACTAACAGCTGTGTCTTGTTTGCCAGAACTGCCGCTTTCCTACTTCCTGTTGCAAGCCACGCCCACGGATTATAATTTTGCCGTGAGTTCCGCCTATTGACGTCATGTCCGCGTCACATGACTGCGACGTAATATTATCTAAAACTGTTTGTGCGGTATTGTGTTGTTCTGTGCGGTATTGTGTTATTCTGTGCGGCGTCGTGTTGTTCTGTGCGGCGTCGTGTTGTTCAGTGCGACGTCATGTTGTTCAGTGCGGCATGGTGTTGTTCAGTGCGGCATGGTGTTGTTCAGTGCGGCATGGTGTTGTTCAGTGCGGCATAATGTTGTTCAGTGCGGCATAATGTTGTTCAGTGCGGCATGGTGTTGTTCAGTGCGGCATGGTGTTGTTCAGTGCGGCATGGTGTTGTTCAGTGCGGCATAATGTTGTTCAGTGCGCCATAATGTTGTTCAGTGCGGCATGGTGTTGTTCAGTGCGGGATGGTGTTGTTCAGTGCAGGATGGTGTTGTTCAATGCGGCATGGTGTTGTTCAATGCGGCATGGTGTTGTTCAGTGCGGGATGGTGTTGTTCAGTGCGGCATGGTGTTGTTCAGTGCGGCATAATGTTGTTCAGTGCAGCATGGTGTTGTTCAGTGCGGCATGGTGTTGTTCAGTGCGGCATGGTGTTGTTCAGTGCGGCATGGTGTTGTTCAGTGCGGAATGGTGTTGTTCAGTGGGGCATGGTGTTGTTCAGTCCGGGATGGTGTTGTTCAATGCGGGATCGTGTTGTTCAGTGCGGGGTGGTGTTGTTCAGTGCGGGATGGTGTTGTTCAGTGCGGCATGGTGTTGTTCAATGCGGCATGGTGTTGTTCAGTGCGGGATGGTGTTGTTCATTGCGGCATGGTGTTGTTCAGTGCGGCATGGTGTTGTTCAGTGCGGCATGGTGTTGTTCAGTGCGGCATGGTGTTGTTCAGTGCGGCATAATGTTGTTCAGTGCGGCATGGTGTTGTTCAGTGTGGAAAGGTGTTGTTCAGTGCAGGATGGTGTTGTTCAGTGTGGCATGGTGTTGTTCAATGCAGGATCGTGTTGTTCAGTGCAGCATAATGTTGTTCAGTGCAGCATGGTGTTGTTCAGTGCGGCATGGTGTTGTTCAATGCGGCATGGTGTTGTTCACTGCGGGATGGTGTTGTTCAATGCGGGATCGTGTTGTTCAGTGCGGCATAATGTTGTTCAGTGCAGCATGGTGTTGTTCAGTGCGACATAATGTTGTTTAGTGCGGCATAATGTTGTTCAGTGCGGCATAATGTTGTTCAGTGCGGCATGGTGTTGTTCAGTGCGGCATGGTGTTGTTCAGTGCGGCATGGTGTTGTTCAGTGCAGGATGGTGTTGTTCAGTGCGGCATGGTGTTGTTCAATGCGGCATGGTGTTGTTCAGTGCGGGATGGTGTTGTTCAGTGCAGGATGGTGTTGTTCAGTGCGGCATGGTGTTGTTCAGTGCGGCATGGTGTTGTTCAGTGCGGCATGGTGTTGTTCAGTGCGGTATGGTGTTGTTCAGTGCAGGATGGTGTTGTTCAATGCGGGATCGTGTTGTTCAGTGCGGCATGGTGTTGTTCAGTGCGGCATGGTGTTGTTCAGTGCGGCATAATGTTGTTCAGTGCGGCATGGTGTTGTTCAGTGCGGCATGGTGTTGTTCAGTGCGGCATGGTGTTGTTCAGTGCGGCATGGTGTTGTCCAGTGCGCCATAATGTTGTTCAGTGCGCCATAATGTTGTTCAGTGCGGCATGGTGTTGTTTAGTGCGGGATGGTGTTGTTCAGTGCAGGATGGTGTTGTTCAGTGCGGCATGGTGTTGTTCAATGCGGCATGGTGTTGTTCAGTGCGGGATGGTGTTGTTCAGTGCGGCATGGTGTTGTTCAGTGCGGCATAATGTTGTTCAGTGCGGCATGGTGTTGTTCAGTGCGGCATGGTGTTGTTCAGTGCGGCATGGTGTTGTTCAGTGCGGCATGGTGTTGTTCAGTGCGGAATGGTGTTGTTCAGTGCGGCATGGTGTTGTTCAGTGCGGGATGGTGTTGTTCAATGCGGGATCGTGTTGTTCAGTGCGGGGTGGTGTTGTTCAGTGCAGGATGGTGTTGTTCAGTGCAGGATGGTGTTGTTCAATGCAGGATCGTGTTGTTCAGTGCAGCATAATGTTGTTCAGTGCAGCATGGTGTTGTTCAGTGCGGCATGGTGTTTTTCAGTGCGGCATAATGTTGTTCAGTGCGGCATGGTGTTGTTCAGTGCGGCATGGTGTTGTTCAGTGCAGGATGGTGTTGTTCAGTGCGGCATGGTGTTGTTCAGTGCGGCATGGTGTTGTTCAGTGCGGCATGGTGTTGTTCAGTGCGGCATAATGTTGTTCAGTGCGGCATAATGTTGTTCAGTGCGGCATGGTGTTGTTCAGTGCGGGATGGTGTTGTTCAGTGCGGGATGGTGTTGTTCAGTGCGGCATGGTGTTCAATGCGGAATGGTGTTGTTCAGTGCAGGATGGTGTTGTTCAGTGCGGCATGGTGTTGTTCAGTGCGGCATAATGTTGTTCAGTGCGGCATGGTGTTGTTCAGTGCGGCATGGTGTTGTTCAGTGCGGCATGGTGTTGTTCAGTGCGGCATAATGTTGTTCAGTGCGGCATGGTGTTGTTCAGTGCGGCATGGTGTTGTTCAGTGCGGCATAATGTTCAGTGCGGCATAATGTTGTTCAGTGCGGCATGGTGTTGTTCAGTGCGGGATGGTGTTGTTCAGTGCAGGATGGTGTTGTTCAGTGCGGCATGGTGTTCAGTGCGGGATGGTGTCTTTCAGTGCGGCATGGTGTCGTTCAGTGCGGCATGGTGTCTTTCAGTGCGGCATGGTGTCGTTCAGTGAGGCATGGTGTTGTTCAGTGCGGCATGGTGTTGTTTAGTGCGGCATGGTGTTGTTCAGTGCGGGATGGTGTTGTTCAGTGTGGCATGGTGTTCAGTGCGGCATGGTGTTGTTCAGTGCGGTATCGTGTTGTTCAGTGCGGTATCGTGTTTCTCAGTGCGGTATCGTGTTGTTCAGTGCAGTATCGTTGTGTTGTTCGTATTGTGTTTAACACTTAGCCTCTAACACTTAGCCTCTAACACTTAGCCTCTAGAAGGTAAATAAATAGGAAGGAAGGACTCACCGGTGACGTCTTCGCCCACGTCCAAGCGTTGTACTTTGTATTTTCATCCTTCTGACAGTGGAAAACATAGCCAACAAACACCGTGGAACCTAAACGAATGAAAGAAAACTATCATTTGGCCACAACCAACATTCACAGATACAACACAATGTGACGTGCGGGGTTGAGGTTAAAGGTTGAGTGAAGGGCCCTCGTTTTAAACTACTTTTTTGAAAAGGATTGGGAACAAGTAAGACGTATTTAATTTATTTAATGGGAAGTAGTAAGAGCTATTGAATTTAATCTATGTATTATATTCTATTGTATTGTATTCTGTTGTATTCTTTTGGATTGTATTCACACTAACCCCACTAAAACTTCAGCCCACAAAAACTCGCCTCTGGCGCCTAGCCTCTGGCACTTAGCCTCTAACACTTAGCCTTTAACACTTAGCCTTTAACACTTAGCCTTTAACACTTAGCCTAGAAGGTGAATAAATAGGGTTAAAGGTTGAGTGAAGGGACCTCGTTTTAAACTACTTTTTTGTAAAGGAGTGGGAACAAGTAAGACGTATTTAATTTATTTAATGGGAAGTAGTAAGACTTATTAAATTTATTTAATCTACTTTTCTTCCCAGGCAAAATTTGATGTGCTGCAATTCCAAATTTCCAAAGTGAATGAAGGAATGAAGTCCTTTAAATTATGATTTTGTATAAATACTAGGCATTAACACAAAATCGACGGCACAAAATGGGCAGACTTTACTTGTTTGAAAAGGACTGGTTACAAGACAGACTTTTTTAATTTATTTAATGGGAAGAAGACTTATTTAGTTTAATTGATCTATTTTTGTTCCCTGCCAAAATTCGATTTGCTGCAATTCCAAATTTCCAAAGTGAATGAAGGAAAGAAGTCGTTTAAATTATGATTTTGTTTAAATACTAGGCATAGACACAAAATCTACGGCACAAAATGGGCAGACTTTACTTGTTTGAAGAGGACTGGTTACAAGACAGACTTTTCTGATTTATTTAATGGGAAGAAGACTTATTTAGTTTATTTAATCTATTTTTGTTCCCTGGCAAAATTGGATTTGCTGAAATTGTATTTTGCCAAAT
Organism: Syngnathus floridae; assembly: GCF_059516105.1. Taxonomy (NCBI): domain Eukaryota; kingdom Metazoa; phylum Chordata; class Actinopteri; order Syngnathiformes; family Syngnathidae; genus Syngnathus; species Syngnathus floridae. The sequence continues at coordinate 380,625 of NW_028284053.1, forward strand.
CTTGCCTTGAGACCTGATAGGAAGTATTAAACGCTTAGTTAAATCAATACAAGTTGGTAATAAGAGCGAGTAATGTTGGTTGAACCGATGAATGAAGGTTGAAAGCAATTTAAATTATGACTTTGTATAAATACTAGATATTAACAGAACATCTACTGCGCGAAATGGGCAGAGTTTACTTGTTTGAGAAGGAGTGGCTTATTCAAAACTAAGATTTATTTAATCTGTTTGTTCCCAGGCAAAATTGGATGTGATGCAATTCCAAATTTCACCACATGATGGTGCCCAATTTTGACTTCATAGGACATATTAAACACTTAGCTTGTTATTATGTTCAAGGTAATCAGATTTGTTTATTATTCTAATGGCCTCTTCAAAACTATTCTGGATTACTACTTTGGATCTATTCTACATTACTTGGCAACAACATACTCTGTAACAGATTAGGCAGTATAATCATATCTGTTAACTTGAGAGTGCCCACACTCAATCTACTTATCGTGATGTGTTAAATCAATTACTGTTAGACATTATTTGTCTGATAATCTACCAAATCTTTGAATTGAAGAATTTGTGATTTAATTAATAGCTTGTTCAGGGTAATCAGACTTGTATATAATTCTAATGGCCTTCTTTTGAAAACTATTCTGAATTACAACTTTGGATCTTATATTACTTTGCAACAATCTACTCCGTGACAGATTAGGCAGTATAATCACATATGTTAACTTCAGTGCCCACACTGTATTTATTTATGGTTATTTGTTAAATCAAGTACTGTTAGACATGAAATAGGAAGTGTTTAACATAAATGTTATGGCTACTCACCATTGTAGCTCGCTCCTGGTCAATGATACGAGCCTCTTCTTGCAGTGGAAAACTTGCAGCCAACAAACACCGTGGAACCTAAAGGAATGAAATTAAACATTAACATTTCGCCTCGACCAATTTTCACACGTACAACGCAACGCGGCTACACTTCTGCTATTACAAACGTAAATCTCCTTAAACACAATGAGTGTTACTTACCGTGTACGCTCTAGACGGTCCAGTTGCAAGCAGAAAATAAAGATATTTCTGTTGATAATCGTCGCTGCTCAGTGGCTCACGGCCATCGCGCCAACAGATTTGAATTTTGGCGGAGGTTCGGCCAATTACGTCATATCCGCGGCATTTGACTGCGACGTAATACCCGCTTATCTGAAACGGCAGTTAAAAGTAGAGTTACATCAAGTTTTCTTGGAACCTAAACGAATGAAAGAAAACTATCATTTGGCCACAACCAACATTCACAGATACAACACAACGTGCGGGGTTGAGGTTAAAGATTGAGTGAAGGGCCCTCGTTTTAAACTACTGTTTTGAAAAGGAGTGGGAACAAGTAAGACGTATTTAATTTATTTAATGGGAAGTAGTAAGACTTATTAAATTTATTTAATCTACTTTTCTTCCCAGGCAAAATTTGATGTGCTGCAATTCCAAATTTCCAAAGTGAATGAAGGAATGAAGTCCTTTAAATTATGATTTTGTATAAATACTAGGCATTAACACAAAATCGACGGCACAAAATGGGCAGACTTTACTTGTTTGAAAAGGACTGGTTACAAGACAGACTTTTTTAATTTATTTAATGGGAAGAAGACTTATTTAGTTTAATCGATCTATTTTTGTTCCCTGCCAAAATTCGATTTGCTGCAATTCCAAATTTCCAAAGTGAATGAAGGAAAGAAGTCGTTTAAATTATGATTTTGTTTAAATACTAGGCATAGACACAAAATCTACGGCACAAAATGGGCAGACTTTACTTGTTTGAAGAGGACTGGTTACAAGACAGACTTTTCTGATTTATTTAATGGGAAGAGGACTTATTTAGTTTATTTAATCTATTTTTGTTCCCTGGCAAAATTGGATTTGCTGAAATTGTATTTTGCCAAATCTCGATTTGAGACCTGATAGGAAGTATTAAACGCTTAGTTAAATCAATACAAGTTGGTAAGAAGAGCGAGTAATGTTGGTTGAACCGATGAATGAAGGTTGAAAGCAATTTAAATTATGACTTTGTATAAATACTAGATATTAACAGAACATCTACTGCGCAAAATGGGCAGAGTTTACTTGTTTGAGAAGGAGTGGCTTATTCAAAACTAAGATTTATGTAATCTGTTTGTTCCCAGGCAAAATTGGATGTGATGCAATTCCAAATTTCACCACATGATGGTGCCCAATTTTGACTTCATAGGACATATTAAACACTTAGCTTGTTATTATGTTCAAGGTAATCAGATTTGTTTATCATTCTAATGGCTTCTTCAAAACTATTCTGGATTACTACTTTGGATCTATTCTACATTACTTGGCAACAACATACTCTGTAACAGATTAGGCAGTATAATCACATATGTTAACTTGAGAGTGCCCACACTCAATCTACTTATCGTGATGTGTTAAATCAATTACTGTTAGACATTATTTGTCTGATAATCTACCAAATCTTTGAATTGAAGAATTTGTGATTTAATTAATAGCTTGTTCGGGGTAATCAGACTTGTATATAATTCTAATGGCCTTCTTTTGAAAACTATTCTGAATTACAACTTTGGATCTTATATTACTTTGCAACAATCTACTCGGTGACAGATTAGGCAGTATAATCACATATGTTAACTTCAGTGCCCACACTGTATTTATTTATGGTTATTTGTTAAATCAAGTACTGTTAGACATGAAATAGGAAGTGTTTAACATAAATGTTATGGCTACTCACCATTGTAGCTCGCTCCTGGTCAATGATATGAGCCTCTTCTTGCAGTGGAAAACTTGCAGCCAACAAACACCGTGGAACCTAAAGGAATGAAATTAAACATTAACATTTCGCCCGGACCAACATTCACACGTACAACGCAACGCGGCTACACTTCTGCTATTACAAACGTAAATCTCCTTAAACACAACGAGTGTTACTTACCGTGTACGCTCTAGGCAAAATTGGATGTGATGCAATTCCAAATCTATCTGAAACGGCAGTTAAAAGTAGAGTTACATCAAGTTTTCTTTTTTAATCAACACAATCATTTACAACCGTTGACCAGAAAGAATCGTCGAAATTCGACGTCCCCCACAAACGCCACGCTCACTCGCTTTTCAGGGCAACAAAAGTACTTCTTTTTAAAAACGATGAGTTGTACTTACCGTGTACGCTCTGGACGGTCCAGTTGCAAGCAGAAAATAAAAATATTTCTCTTGTTAGTCGTATGTTACCATCCGCTGTGTCTTTGTCAACATCGCAGCCATTTTCCTACTTCCTGCTGCGAGCCACGCCCACGGATTTAAATTTGGGCGGAAGCTCTTTCCATTGGCGTCGTTTTCGCGTATAGCAAATCCGATTGGTTGGGAAGGGGGCACGGTTATGCAGCCGAGGAGTCCTGTGATCGGTGGGATGTAAAGTAGGCGTCGACGTCACGTCCGCGTCACGTGACCACGACGTGGCAGACGTCAAATAGCAACCGCTGTTTTGTTTAGTAGACTTACAGTTGTTATGCATTGACATAATGGCGCACACACCAAATAGATTTAAATAAATTAAATAATTCTTCTGCCCACTCTCTTTTAAACAAGTTAACTCTCCCCGCGGATTTGAATTCCGGCGAAAGTTACGCCCATCGACGTCACGTATGTCACGTGACCACGACGTGGCAGATGTCATATAGCAACCGCTGTTTTGTTTAGTAGATTTACAGTTGTTATGCATTGGCATAATGGTGTGCACTCAAAATAGATTTAAATAAATTAAATATTTCTTCTGCCTACTCCCTTTTAAACAAGTTAACTCTGCCCACGTCCATTGACGTCTTGTCTGCGTCACGTGACCACGACGTAGCGACGTCATATAGTAACCGCTGTTTTGACCAGTAGACTTAGTTATTATGCGTTGACATGATGGCGCACTGGTTAGCATGGCCACCTCTTAAGCATGATGATGCGGGTTCGACGCCTGATCAATGTTAGCATGGAGTGAGCTGAAGTGCATGGCGCTGAAGATTTGAATCTTTGAAATGCGCTGAGGTCTGACATATCAGGCAGAATGGTTTGCCATCACGTTCAACAAAAAATAGAAACTTTCCCACTCTGATTAAAACGTCCTGTGTTCATCTACGTATTTTTGTTTTGCTGTGCATCTTTTCCCTGCCATTTCGAGAGCCCAATTGACACTCATAGTTTAAAGAAATGTGTTTGCCCATCCTACTTTGTGGAATTTCACCACATGCGCTTTTGACCAAAATACCAAATTGAACTCAAGTGAAGCCAACACGCACACACACCCCCCCCCCCCCACACACACACACACACACACACACAAATGTTGATATGAACATAAAAGAGCCGCATGCGGTTCGGGAGTTGCGGCTTGGCCAAACCTGTACTATACAACTTTATTTGTATAAAATTTTCACAACAGCTGTCACACAAACAAAGCGGGAAAAACCGAAGACGTGCGTGTTCCGCCCACGCTGGATTTATTTGCACCTTTGAAAAGACACCGTATTGCCGCAGATGTGGCAAAGAGTACTTTTGGGCATCTGAGACGGAAGGATGTCCAAAGCATCACGTCACCTGCTCTGGTAGGCATGGTGGTGGGACGTTGAGGTCAACCGCTTTGGGGTTGGCTGACTCTTTGATCGCAGGATGCCACACACTTGAAGACAGAAGCAGAAAAGCAGAGCTAAATGCAAAATGTACTCACCGGTGACTCCAATTTTTTTCCCCCCTGAAGAAACAGCTGGACGGGTGGCCCCGGCTGGCCAGTGGGACTCTTGTTATTCTGACCCTTTTTAGTGCGCGTTTGGGGCAACAACCGTTTTTTGTGGCGCTCTCTTCTGGTTCAAAAGTGCCCTGCATGTGAATTTGCTTTTCCTGCCTTCTGATTGGATGAGCGCCGGTGTGACGCGGTGCCTCTGTCACCGTGGCGGGGGGTATACGTTGGCATCGGAGCGTCTGCCAACGTCTGAGACCGGCTGGCAGTGTATCGGAGGTGTCGAGTGCGGTGCCGCTGGAGCTCACTCACCAGCTGGTGTTAGGGCCACAGAATGAAGGCCAAGGAGAAGAATAGAAAGAGAAACAGAAACTTCTCCTCCAATTGTTTGATTTGTCTCTTCTGAGCTTCGATGAATTCTTTCAGCTCTTTGTTCCTCTAGGACGGACAAATGGAAAGTGGCATTCAAAAGCCAGTAAGCGTGCAAGTAAGTGCCGGGCTGGCTTTGGGCCCTTACCTGTTGCGCGCTGTGCAGCAGATCCATTCTCTCTTGGAGGATGCAAGCGTCGCGCTCCCTCAACTCGCACATCAGGGCTCGCTTCCATTGGTCCACGGCGCTCCTAAGCTCTTCTCTCTGATCCGCCGTCAGCACGTCATTCACGCCAGCGTGGCTGGCTTTTTCGCCGTCCGTGGCGGGGCAGTCCCGCTGCGGTAGCGCCTCGTACAACATGGCCTCCAGCTCCAGGATCCTCTGGGCCGCAATCCTCGTCCATCAGTGGTCCGGCGGGAGATTTGAGGGCGGCTTACCTTATGAGCCTGGTCCATGGAACACTTCCTGAAGTCCAACTCTTCATCCAGGTAGCCCTTCTGCTTGCAGAACATATCCTAGCACAGCTCAAGGTCAGAATTGTTGGGGCACATTGCCGGAGTTCCCCTTGGCTGATGTCGCGTGTCTGTCTACCTTCTCACTTTCAATGTCCAACATCTTCTGTTGAAGTGCTGACTTGGTCACTTTGATGTATTCTAACCACTGAGGAAAGGCTGCTGTCACATAAGCAGAATGCGAGAGCGTGCGTGGACGTGCGCGTTACCTTCTCGGCTAGGGTGAGAAGGGTCCTGGCGTGAATCACGACCACCTGCTCCTCGTTGGTGAGATTCTGCAAGAGCCCAAAGGCACAGCGTCAACAAGCTTCTTTCAGCGCAAAGCCTTCCAAAAGTCACATTTGAGCCGCCGAGTCTCGTGGAGTGCGAACATAAGGAGTTCGACATACACTTACGGCGTTATAGCCCAGGATGTCCAGCTTCTTCATCAGATCACTGATGACGATGTCCGGGGGAAAGGCGCAAGGAGCAATGTAAGGTGTTCTGGGACCTCGGGTTAAGGTTAGGGTTGCGAGGGACGCCTTACGTACGCTCACGCCCTCGGCCTCGCAGTAGATCTGCAAAGGGCTGAGGCCGTCTGGGAAACGGACTTGCAGAAACTTCAAGACGGGGGAGCGCCACTCCCTCTCCTGAAAGGCAGAGGCATGCATCCGTCCGTCCGTCCGTCCGTCCGTCACATCTCTGGCCTCAACACGCTTGTGCGAGTCTTCCCACCTCCAGCTCCAGGATGCGGAACTCAAGCAGTTCGTTTTGGTCTCGGATATCCTGGATGTGCTCTTTCAGACGCGCTTCTTCCGCCTCCATCCGCCTGACCTGAAAAGACAGTCAGACCTCATCTGCGGGGCTTCCCGACAGGTGTGACGCCAAGCGACTCCGCCCAGCGCCTTTCTTTCCGTCACCTTTTCGGCCAACTGCTGATTGCTCTGACGCAGCAGCTGCTTCTCCTCCACCCACTTGACATTCTAGAAGAGACAAACGCGTGGACAGCTTTGGAATGTTGTGTCATTTTCATCCACAAATTCTTTGGTTGACTGGAAAATGACATTTGCTTTTCTCCGCATTTTCCCAGCCACGTTCGGGGGGGGGGGGGGGGGGGGGTTGGTCCAGTAATGCCAGACGGATGAGTGACTGAAGAATGTAGCTATTTTGTCTGAGAAAAAGGTGTGCTCATTGATGAGCTTACCTGTCCTTGTTGCTTCAGCGCTGACTCCAGATCTGCTACTCTGCTTTGATAGTGACCCATTTCTACCATCAGCTTTTCTCTGAAAAGGCTCCTCCTCCTCCTTTCAGACCAGAGAACACCCGAGGCTGGGTGAGAACGGGGAGGCTGCGACCCGGCCGGGGGTTGCGGGAAGGGGCGCCACCTTGATCTCCTTCTCGGCGTCGTAGTCCCCTTTCGCTGGTCTGGGCTAGCAGAGCGTAGGCTCGTTGCAGCGCTTGATATTCTTGCGTCAGCTGGCGGTAGCGAAGCTCCGCCTCTTCATGCACACACCAATGCAACACAGCACTAGTACCAGAATCAGTCAGACCGGCGACAAAGCACCCGCGACGCAAAGACGAGTCCGATTCCAGGCTGAAGAGGAATGTTTGGTGTCAATACGCTGGCAGAAATGGCGGGCTACCTCTTCGGGTTCCGTGTCGGGGGTTCTGTCGGTGTGAAAAGACAAGGACGATCCGTCCGAGTCCACCAACACGTCTTCGTCGTAGCCGTAAAATGTTTCGATGACCTGCGGGCGCGGAAGCAAACATCTCTCTGAACAAACTGAAGCGACACCTCACGATGAATCGACGAGAGGAACGATAGCGAGAAAAAGGCCATTTCATCTTGCGCAACACCAAGCAGCCGCAAACAAACAGACTCACCTTGCAGGACCTCACGCTTTGTTCCTCCTCAGAGATTCTCGACGTCGGTATCGTAGCAGCAAATCTCTCTCCTGTCGACACAAATAATCCGCCTTTGAGATTCTTTGGATGCAAAGGGAACGAACGGCTCCGGCGCAGAAACAAACGCGACTCACAATGACATTTCTGACATGAGCTCCTGTCTCCAGAGCCTGAAAAACACGTCACCGGCGATGATTGGAGGGACGCTCGTCTTTTCCAAAAGTGACAACTACAGGGTGTGTCAGGGTTTTCCAGATTATCTTTATCGTATCATTGTGTTGCTTTGACTTTGACTGCGACCTGTAATAAATAATATTATTTATCCCTTATTTATCCCTATCGCTTATCCCTTCCTACACAAAGTCGTAAAACACCCCTTGCTATGTTTTGACTAGAGGTCAAGGGCTTCCTCTATTCAATCCACTCTTACACCCACCCTGTTTCTCTTAATTAAAATGCTCGTGCAGGAGCCGAGAGTCAGACTTCATTCGTACAACGGATGGACTCTCCACCTGCAGGTGTCCAAAAGAACTTACTTGTCTCCCGTGTGGTTCTTGCAAAATAAGTTGGAGCGAGCGCAACTCTAACAGGGTGCATTTTGCCACTAGCTGCCTACGGACAATGACGTCGCGCTCGCGGCTCATGGTTGACGGGCTGAGCAGCCGGGCAAGTCCGTCGTTTTCAGCGCACAGCGAGTGGCAAAGGCGCTGACAAAACGGGAGCTTTGAGCTGCTGAAAACGGCAAAACAAGTCTAAAGCGTGTTCAAACGCGTGCGCACAATGCTCCTGCTTGAAAGGTCGGAATTTAAGGGGCCAATTTTTTGGATGGCGGCCGCCGGCCAAGCTTTGGACGGAAAAGGTTTCCTGGCGACAGCGAGCGAGCGCGGCGCTGCCGTACGTGCACCGAGTCGCCTGCCTGAAGACCTTGGACAAGTCGTCGATGATGTGCCGCTGCTCCACAACTTGAAGGAACTCCATTTCACCGTCCTGCTGGCCGCAACCGCGGTCCAGGTCATTGAGCGAACTAGGCCTTCTCTGTGGAACACAAATGCAGTGGACTCTGTTGGCACGCCGCCGTTGTCCGCGTCGACTTACCAAGCTTGCCATCTCCTCGTTCTCCTGGGTGACAAAGCGCACTTTGTTTTCAAGGCGACACAGCACCAGCGAGAGTTCTTCATTCTTCCTGCTCAGGCGTTTGTTTTTGTACAGGAGTGGCAGAAACTGGCTTTCTGTTTCTCTCAGTCGCTTTAGCTGCAAGCATGAAGTGCGGGATGTGAAAGACGCACAACACGCGGGCCAGAACGTATCCATTCCTTTTGCATCGGTTTGAACGGAATCGTGGCTTTGGCTCCCAATAAAAGACATCTACCAGGCAACCGACTCGCTGCGCCGCTCAACTAATAAGCAAGCGCAATGGGTGCCTCGCTGGATGGCGCGCATCAAACGTAGCGCAAACCTTCAAGCGTGCCGTCAATAAATTACCAGTTCATTGCGCTCTTCAGAAAGCAGGGCGTTTCGATCCTCCAGTTTCCTGATGACTGCGCTGAGCTCAGCGATTTTCAGATGAAACCGTCGCGTGTCCCGATCCTCCTGAGACTGAAAACGCCCCGCAACACACACACACAAGCACTCGTTCAAAGTTCAAAACTGTTTTTGTGCTACCTTCCTCCAGCAACGAACTAAGTCATGCGTACTGCAAGTGTGTGATGAGGTGGCTTACGCAATGAAGAGGATTGCTAGTAGCGGCGTTGACCCCACTTCCAGGGTAGTTTAGGCCCGCCCTTTGGGAATCCCTCAGGGCAGCGATCTGCTGCTCGGCAGCCTGAGTCTGCAGCTGAAGGCGGTGGACGTGGCCGGCCCCAGGGCTTCATCCAAAACACTAACCGCTCTGTCTTTCAGCTTGATCTCATCCGTCTGGATGTACAAACGGGGAGCGCTCAGGCAGGCGGGCAAACTCATTTGCCAGAATTGTGACAAAAACAAAGAGAGCAACCGGCCAATTTTTTTCTGGAATCGACTAGAACACCTTTGCTGTGACAAAAGCGAAGCGAGCAACCGGACATTTTCTTCTTGTGAAATAGAATAGAATAGAATGCCTTAGGTGTCATTGCACTGCAGGTATACAACGAAATTGGGAACATAGCCACGCACCGCGCATCTGATCAGTCCTACCAGTCGGCGGATCTCCCTCTCGCAGTCTCTCTTGGTTCGGCTCAGCTCCTCCCGATGCTGGTGATGAGCCGATCGGAGCTCGGCCGCTCGGGACTGCCAGGCCTGCTGGGCCGCTGCCAGGGCTTCTTCCGCGCTCCTGGTGGAGGCGACACCGCTCGGTCTCCCGACACCGCCGCGTCTCCTCCACCTCCGCCAGCAAAGCGCCCCCCCTCCTCACCTGAGCAGACATTGCGCCACACCGGGCCGTTGAGACCGCAACGGAGCGCCACGACGCTTACTGGGGACAAGCTACACAATACGGTAGCGGCCGCATCGAAGCCCGACGTGGCGTGCGGATAGTCAGACACGGATAGAGCGGATCACCTTGTCCATGGAGCCGTCCCTCAGGCTGAGGACCAAGGCATTCAGTCGCTGGATCTCTCCATCTTTGATTTTGATCACTCTCATCAGCTCCATTTCATGCTGCCGCAGTAATGTCTCCCTGGTAATGGCTAACTCTTTCTGCTTCTCCTCATGGAGTTTGCTTTTGAGTTCCGTCATGGCGGCGGTGGCACGGTGGTGCTCCGCCCGCAGGTCCTGACTTCTCTCTCTCTCCAGACAGCTGACCTGACATGACTTAGACTTAGACAAACTTTATTGTCATCTTGTCTGCACATGGTGCATACAAAACGAAATTCCGTTGCATACGTCTTACAACAAAGTAGTGATATTGCAGTTGAATAGAAGTAACATATCCTATGAAAATATATATATATACATATATACTATATATATATATATATATATATATTAAAAATAAGTATAAAGTGCAGCAGTGATAATTATGCAATAGTGCAAGTAGGCAAAACAGTATTCAAGAGTGTGCAGAGGAATGCTAAACCATGTATTAAACTTCTATTTAAAGGGTTTATACAAGTTCAGTAAAGTTGGTAGTGCGAGATAGTGCAAGATAGAGGTCCGTAGTGTCATAAAGTACAGTTCTGTGAATGTGTGATGCAGAGTTCAGTTTAGAGCTCAACAGTTCTAGTGTTCAACAGTCTGATGACAGCAGGGAAAAAGCTGTTGCAGAACCTGGTGGACCTGCAGCGGATGCTGCAAACCTCTTCCCAGAGGGCAGCAGGGAGAACAGTCCATGGTGGGGGTGTGATGGGTCATTGATGATGTTACGGGCACGGGACATGCAGCGCTGAGATGAAATGTCCTGAATGGAGGGAAGAGGAGCCCCTATGATCCTCTCTGCTGTCCTCACCACTCTCCTCACGTTCTTCCAATCGGAGGCGGTGCAGCCTCCACACCACACAGAGAGACAGCTTGTCAGAATGCTCTCTATGGTGCTCCTGTAGAACGTCCTCATGATGGGTGGGGGCAGGTGGGCTCTCCTCATCCTCCGCAGGAAGTACAAGCGCTTCTGTGCCCTCTTGACCAGTGCCGTAGTGTTCATAGTCCAGGTGAGGTCTTCTGTGATGTGGACCCCCAGGAATTTGGTGGTGCTGACCACCTCCACAGCTGAGCTGTTGATGATCAGTGGAGCGTGGTGAGGCTGTTTTTTCCTGAAGTCGACGATGATCTCCTTCATCTTCTCCTCATTCAGGATCAGGCTGTTTTCTCTGCACCAGCCCACCAGCTGCTCCACCTCCTCTCTGTAGTCCAGGTCGTTGTTGTCTCTGATGAGCCCCACCACCGTTGTGTCGTCTGCTGACTTCACGATGTGATTGGTGGTGAACCTGAGGACGCAGTCGTGTGTCATCAGGGTGCACAGCAGGGGGCTCAGGACGCAGCCCTGAAGGGAGCCTGTGCTGAGGGTGATGACATCAGAGGTGTTCTGTCCGACCCGGACTGACTGAGGTCTGTTGGTGAGGAAGTCTAGCAGCCAGTTGCGAAGGGGGGTGTTGAAGCCCAGGTGTTCCAATTTTCCTACCAGATGCTGTGGGATGATGGTGTTAAACGCTGAGCTGAAGTCCAGGAACAGCCTCCGCACATGGGTGTTCTTCTCCTCCAGGTGAGCCAGGCTCAGGTGAAGAACGGAGGAGATGGCGTCCTGAGTGGAGCGGTTTTGCCGGTCGGCAAACTGGAACGGGTCAAATAATAGGGGGAGTCTGGAAACGATGTGACCTTTAAGCAGCCTTTCGAAGCACTTCATCATAACCGGAGTCAGTGCAACAGGCCGGTAATCATTAAATGAGGTGATTTGAGGTTTCTTCGGCACCGGAATGATGGAGGCAGTCTTAAAGCACGCCGGCACTGTGGCTTGGCCCAGCGAGGTGTTAAAAATGTCTGTGATGACCCCAGCCAGATGACTTGCACATTCCCTGAACACACGCCCAGGAATGTTGTCGGGGCCAGGGGCCTTACAGGGGTTGACTCTCCTCAGGGTCTTCAACACATCGGCGGAGTCAAGGCAGAGTACCTCCTCTTCCTGATGGGGGACAGTTTTAACTGCTGGAGTGCCGTTTAGTGCCTCGAACCTCCCAAAGAAGTTATTTAGACCATTTAGAAAGTCAGCATCAACTACACCCACCGGGGGGGGGGAGGGTGAGTTGTAGTCTGTAATCGCCCGTATGCCTTGCCACATACTCCTGATGTTTTTGACGTCGTGGAAACGATCCTGAAATTTTCGACTGCGGTCTCGCTTCGCTATCCTGATGGCACGGTTCAAGTTGGCTCTCGCTGTCCTCAGTGTCTCCTTGTCGCCAGACTTGAAGGCAGAGTTCCGCGCTCGTAGCGTTTGACGTACCTCCTCAGTCATCCAGGGTCGTTGGTTGCCCCGGGTGATGATATTCTTAGTGGTGCTGACGTCCTCGGTGCATTTGTTGATGTAGGCTGACACAGTCATGGCACACGCATGTCTAATCTACATCGGGAAAACTGGGAGGGAGGGAGGCAGGCAGGGAGGCAGGCAGGGAGGCAGGCAGGGAGGCAGGCAGTGTCTGTCTGTTGAGGTTTTCACCTTGTTCTTCTCCTGCTGAAGTTCTAACTGGACGTCCATCAGTTTGGTTCTCAGCTCGTCATTGGCGGCCTGAAGGGCGTCCGTTCGCTCCGCCTTGGCCCGCCCTGCCGGAGCTCGTTTGGACATCTCTTACTCGAGTCTCGCCCGGTCGTCAGTCAGAGATCACAACATTTGTACCTGGAGAGCACAAACGCAGCGCTGTTTTCCACTGGCTTCGAACTCAACTTCAATCGGTACCGTAACTTACAACATCATAAACATAGAACTAGCTTGACTTATTCATTGAATAAATGCATTTGGTTCTTCAAAACTGCATCACGCAACATAGCGTGACCGAGACGGCCGTTATCCACCTGCGTGAAGTTATTTGGTGAAATGAATGAGATGTTTAAGACACCATCGTTCTGTCTCTATGTAGATGAAGGTAAATAATCGATTGCTGAAGGTCCAAAGGTGTTGTGATAAACAAATAAACATATTAGTGATTAGTGACATATTTGTGATAAACATATTAGGCAGGATAATCACATATGTTAACGTGACTGCCCACACTGTATTTATTTATGGTTATTTGTTAAATCGAGTACTGTTAGACATGAAATAGGAAGTGTTTAACATAAATGGAAGACGAAAGGGGTACTCACCATTGTAGCTCCTGCTGGTCAATGATACGAGCCTCTTCTTGCAGTGGAAAACATACAGCCAACAAACACCGTGGAACCTAAAGGAATGAAATTAAACATTAACATTTAGCCTCAACCAACATTCACAGATACAACGCAACGCAAACTACACAAACGTAAATCTTTTTAAACACAATGAGTTGTACTTACCGTGTACGCTCTAGACGGTCCACTTGCAAGCGGAAAATAAAGATATTTCTGTTGATAATCGTCGTGTTTGTATCCGGTGTCTCGCTCAAGGCCATTGCGCCCACAGATTTGAATTTTGGCGAGAGTTCAGCCTATTGACGTCATTTCCGCGGTGTAATACCCGCATATCTGAAACGGCAAAGTTAAGAGTAGAGTTAAATAAAGTTTTTAGTCAACGCAATAATTTACAACCGTTGACCAGTCGAAATAATCGTCGAAATTTGGCGTCTGTGGCTGGAAGCAGACGCCGAGTTCGACATTCCTCCCAAACGCCACACTCCCTCGCTTTTCAGGGCTAAAAAAAAACAGTTGTAATTACCTTGTACGCTCTAGACGGTCAAGTTGCAAGCTGAAAACAAAAATATTTGCCTTGTTAGTCATCGTGTTACTAACAGCTGTGTCTTGTTTGCCAGAACTGCCGCTTTCCTACTTCCTGTTGCAAGCCACGCCCACGGATTATAATTTTGCCGTGAGTTCCGCCTATTGACGTCATGTCCGCGTCACATGACTGCGACGTAATATTATCTAAAACTGTTTGTGCGGTATTGTGTTGTTCTGTGCGGTATTGTGTTATTCTGTGCGGCGTCGTGTTGTTCTGTGCGGCGTCGTGTTGTTCAGTGCGACGTCATGTTGTTCAGTGCGGCATGGTGTTGTTCAGTGCGGCATGGTGTTGTTCAGTGCGGCATGGTGTTGTTCAGTGCGGCATAATGTTGTTCAGTGCGGCATAATGTTGTTCAGTGCGGCATGGTGTTGTTCAGTGCGGCATGGTGTTGTTCAGTGCGGCATGGTGTTGTTCAGTGCGGCATAATGTTGTTCAGTGCGCCATAATGTTGTTCAGTGCGGCATGGTGTTGTTCAGTGCGGGATGGTGTTGTTCAGTGCAGGATGGTGTTGTTCAATGCGGCATGGTGTTGTTCAATGCGGCATGGTGTTGTTCAGTGCGGGATGGTGTTGTTCAGTGCGGCATGGTGTTGTTCAGTGCGGCATAATGTTGTTCAGTGCAGCATGGTGTTGTTCAGTGCGGCATGGTGTTGTTCAGTGCGGCATGGTGTTGTTCAGTGCGGCATGGTGTTGTTCAGTGCGGAATGGTGTTGTTCAGTGGGGCATGGTGTTGTTCAGTCCGGGATGGTGTTGTTCAATGCGGGATCGTGTTGTTCAGTGCGGGGTGGTGTTGTTCAGTGCGGGATGGTGTTGTTCAGTGCGGCATGGTGTTGTTCAATGCGGCATGGTGTTGTTCAGTGCGGGATGGTGTTGTTCATTGCGGCATGGTGTTGTTCAGTGCGGCATGGTGTTGTTCAGTGCGGCATGGTGTTGTTCAGTGCGGCATGGTGTTGTTCAGTGCGGCATAATGTTGTTCAGTGCGGCATGGTGTTGTTCAGTGTGGAAAGGTGTTGTTCAGTGCAGGATGGTGTTGTTCAGTGTGGCATGGTGTTGTTCAATGCAGGATCGTGTTGTTCAGTGCAGCATAATGTTGTTCAGTGCAGCATGGTGTTGTTCAGTGCGGCATGGTGTTGTTCAATGCGGCATGGTGTTGTTCACTGCGGGATGGTGTTGTTCAATGCGGGATCGTGTTGTTCAGTGCGGCATAATGTTGTTCAGTGCAGCATGGTGTTGTTCAGTGCGACATAATGTTGTTTAGTGCGGCATAATGTTGTTCAGTGCGGCATAATGTTGTTCAGTGCGGCATGGTGTTGTTCAGTGCGGCATGGTGTTGTTCAGTGCGGCATGGTGTTGTTCAGTGCAGGATGGTGTTGTTCAGTGCGGCATGGTGTTGTTCAATGCGGCATGGTGTTGTTCAGTGCGGGATGGTGTTGTTCAGTGCAGGATGGTGTTGTTCAGTGCGGCATGGTGTTGTTCAGTGCGGCATGGTGTTGTTCAGTGCGGCATGGTGTTGTTCAGTGCGGTATGGTGTTGTTCAGTGCAGGATGGTGTTGTTCAATGCGGGATCGTGTTGTTCAGTGCGGCATGGTGTTGTTCAGTGCGGCATGGTGTTGTTCAGTGCGGCATAATGTTGTTCAGTGCGGCATGGTGTTGTTCAGTGCGGCATGGTGTTGTTCAGTGCGGCATGGTGTTGTTCAGTGCGGCATGGTGTTGTCCAGTGCGCCATAATGTTGTTCAGTGCGCCATAATGTTGTTCAGTGCGGCATGGTGTTGTTTAGTGCGGGATGGTGTTGTTCAGTGCAGGATGGTGTTGTTCAGTGCGGCATGGTGTTGTTCAATGCGGCATGGTGTTGTTCAGTGCGGGATGGTGTTGTTCAGTGCGGCATGGTGTTGTTCAGTGCGGCATAATGTTGTTCAGTGCGGCATGGTGTTGTTCAGTGCGGCATGGTGTTGTTCAGTGCGGCATGGTGTTGTTCAGTGCGGCATGGTGTTGTTCAGTGCGGAATGGTGTTGTTCAGTGCGGCATGGTGTTGTTCAGTGCGGGATGGTGTTGTTCAATGCGGGATCGTGTTGTTCAGTGCGGGGTGGTGTTGTTCAGTGCAGGATGGTGTTGTTCAGTGCAGGATGGTGTTGTTCAATGCAGGATCGTGTTGTTCAGTGCAGCATAATGTTGTTCAGTGCAGCATGGTGTTGTTCAGTGCGGCATGGTGTTTTTCAGTGCGGCATAATGTTGTTCAGTGCGGCATGGTGTTGTTCAGTGCGGCATGGTGTTGTTCAGTGCAGGATGGTGTTGTTCAGTGCGGCATGGTGTTGTTCAGTGCGGCATGGTGTTGTTCAGTGCGGCATGGTGTTGTTCAGTGCGGCATAATGTTGTTCAGTGCGGCATAATGTTGTTCAGTGCGGCATGGTGTTGTTCAGTGCGGGATGGTGTTGTTCAGTGCGGGATGGTGTTGTTCAGTGCGGCATGGTGTTCAATGCGGAATGGTGTTGTTCAGTGCAGGATGGTGTTGTTCAGTGCGGCATGGTGTTGTTCAGTGCGGCATAATGTTGTTCAGTGCGGCATGGTGTTGTTCAGTGCGGCATGGTGTTGTTCAGTGCGGCATGGTGTTGTTCAGTGCGGCATAATGTTGTTCAGTGCGGCATGGTGTTGTTCAGTGCGGCATGGTGTTGTTCAGTGCGGCATAATGTTCAGTGCGGCATAATGTTGTTCAGTGCGGCATGGTGTTGTTCAGTGCGGGATGGTGTTGTTCAGTGCAGGATGGTGTTGTTCAGTGCGGCATGGTGTTCAGTGCGGGATGGTGTCTTTCAGTGCGGCATGGTGTCGTTCAGTGCGGCATGGTGTCTTTCAGTGCGGCATGGTGTCGTTCAGTGAGGCATGGTGTTGTTCAGTGCGGCATGGTGTTGTTTAGTGCGGCATGGTGTTGTTCAGTGCGGGATGGTGTTGTTCAGTGTGGCATGGTGTTCAGTGCGGCATGGTGTTGTTCAGTGCGGTATCGTGTTGTTCAGTGCGGTATCGTGTTTCTCAGTGCGGTATCGTGTTGTTCAGTGCAGTATCGTTGTGTTGTTCGTATTGTGTTTAACACTTAGCCTCTAACACTTAGCCTCTAACACTTAGCCTCTAGAAGGTAAATAAATAGGAAGGAAGGACTCACCGGTGACGTCTTCGCCCACGTCCAAGCGTTGTACTTTGTATTTTCATCCTTCTGACAGTGGAAAACATAGCCAACAAACACCGTGGAACCTAAACGAATGAAAGAAAACTATCATTTGGCCACAACCAACATTCACAGATACAACACAATGTGACGTGCGGGGTTGAGGTTAAAGGTTGAGTGAAGGGCCCTCGTTTTAAACTACTTTTTTGAAAAGGATTGGGAACAAGTAAGACGTATTTAATTTATTTAATGGGAAGTAGTAAGAGCTATTGAATTTAATCTATGTATTATATTCTATTGTATTGTATTCTGTTGTATTCTTTTGGATTGTATTCACACTAACCCCACTAAAACTTCAGCCCACAAAAACTCGCCTCTGGCGCCTAGCCTCTGGCACTTAGCCTCTAACACTTAGCCTTTAACACTTAGCCTTTAACACTTAGCCTTTAACACTTAGCCTAGAAGGTGAATAAATAGGGTTAAAGGTTGAGTGAAGGGACCTCGTTTTAAACTACTTTTTTGTAAAGGAGTGGGAACAAGTAAGACGTATTTAATTTATTTAATGGGAAGTAGTAAGACTTATTAAATTTATTTAATCTACTTTTCTTCCCAGGCAAAATTTGATGTGCTGCAATTCCAAATTTCCAAAGTGAATGAAGGAATGAAGTCCTTTAAATTATGATTTTGTATAAATACTAGGCATTAACACAAAATCGACGGCACAAAATGGGCAGACTTTACTTGTTTGAAAAGGACTGGTTACAAGACAGACTTTTTTAATTTATTTAATGGGAAGAAGACTTATTTAGTTTAATTGATCTATTTTTGTTCCCTGCCAAAATTCGATTTGCTGCAATTCCAAATTTCCAAAGTGAATGAAGGAAAGAAGTCGTTTAAATTATGATTTTGTTTAAATACTAGGCATAGACACAAAATCTACGGCACAAAATGGGCAGACTTTACTTGTTTGAAGAGGACTGGTTACAAGACAGACTTTTCTGATTTATTTAATGGGAAGAAGACTTATTTAGTTTATTTAATCTATTTTTGTTCCCTGGCAAAATTGGATTTGCTGAAATTGTATTTTGCCAAATCTTGCCTTGAGACCTGATAGGAAGTATTAAACGCTTAGTTAAATCAATACAAGTTGGTAATAAGAGCGAGTAATGTTGGTTGAACCGATGAATGAAGGTTGAAAGCAATTTAAATTATGACTTTGTATAAATACTAGATATTAACAGAACATCTACTGCGCGAAATGGGCAGAGTTTACTTGTTTGAGAAGGAGTGGCTTATTCAAAACTAAGATTTATTTAATCTGTTTGTTCCCAGGCAAAATTGGATGTGATGCAATTCCAAATTTCACCACATGATGGTGCCCAATTTTGACTTCATAGGACATATTAAACACTTAGCTTGTTATTATGTTCAAGGTAATCAGATTTGTTTATTATTCTAATGGCCTCTTCAAAACTATTCTGGATTACTACTTTGGATCTATTCTACATTACTTGGCAACAACATACTCTGTAACAGATTAGGCAGTATAATCATATCTGTTAACTTGAGAGTGCCCACACTCAATCTACTTATCGTGATGTGTTAAATCAATTACTGTTAGACATTATTTGTCTGATAATCTACCAAATCTTTGAATTGAAGAATTTGTGATTTAATTAATAGCTTGTTCAGGGTAATCAGACTTGTATATAATTCTAATGGCCTTCTTTTGAAAACTATTCTGAATTACAACTTTGGATCTTATATTACTTTGCAACAATCTACTCCGTGACAGATTAGGCAGTATAATCACATATGTTAACTTCAGTGCCCACACTGTATTTATTTATGGTTATTTGTTAAATCAAGTACTGTTAGACATGAAATAGGAAGTGTTTAACATAAATGTTATGGCTACTCACCATTGTAGCTCGCTCCTGGTCAATGATACGAGCCTCTTCTTGCAGTGGAAAACTTGCAGCCAACAAACACCGTGGAACCTAAAGGAATGAAATTAAACATTAACATTTCGCCTCGACCAATTTTCACACGTACAACGCAACGCGGCTACACTTCTGCTATTACAAACGTAAATCTCCTTAAACACAATGAGTGTTACTTACCGTGTACGCTCTAGACGGTCCAGTTGCAAGCAGAAAATAAAGATATTTCTGTTGATAATCGTCGCTGCTCAGTGGCTCACGGCCATCGCGCCAACAGATTTGAATTTTGGCGGAGGTTCGGCCAATTACGTCATATCCGCGGCATTTGACTGCGACGTAATACCCGCTTATCTGAAACGGCAGTTAAAAGTAGAGTTACATCAAGTTTTCTTGGAACCTAAACGAATGAAAGAAAACTATCATTTGGCCACAACCAACATTCACAGATACAACACAACGTGCGGGGTTGAGGTTAAAGATTGAGTGAAGGGCCCTCGTTTTAAACTACTGTTTTGAAAAGGAGTGGGAACAAGTAAGACGTATTTAATTTATTTAATGGGAAGTAGTAAGACTTATTAAATTTATTTAATCTACTTTTCTTCCCAGGCAAAATTTGATGTGCTGCAATTCCAAATTTCCAAAGTGA
The DNA here is from genome assembly GCF_059516105.1 of Syngnathus floridae. NCBI lineage: Eukaryota > Metazoa > Chordata > Actinopteri > Syngnathiformes > Syngnathidae > Syngnathus > Syngnathus floridae. The sequence continues at coordinate 400,256 of NW_028284053.1, forward strand.
ATGAAGGAATGAAGTCCTTTAAATTATGATTTTGTATAAATACTAGGCATTAACACAAAATCGACGGCACAAAATGGGCAGACTTTACTTGTTTGAAAAGGACTGGTTACAAGACAGACTTTTTTAATTTATTTAATGGGAAGAAGACTTATTTAGTTTAATCGATCTATTTTTGTTCCCTGCCAAAATTCGATTTGCTGCAATTCCAAATTTCCAAAGTGAATGAAGGAAAGAAGTCGTTTAAATTATGATTTTGTTTAAATACTAGGCATAGACACAAAATCTACGGCACAAAATGGGCAGACTTTACTTGTTTGAAGAGGACTGGTTACAAGACAGACTTTTCTGATTTATTTAATGGGAAGAGGACTTATTTAGTTTATTTAATCTATTTTTGTTCCCTGGCAAAATTGGATTTGCTGAAATTGTATTTTGCCAAATCTCGATTTGAGACCTGATAGGAAGTATTAAACGCTTAGTTAAATCAATACAAGTTGGTAAGAAGAGCGAGTAATGTTGGTTGAACCGATGAATGAAGGTTGAAAGCAATTTAAATTATGACTTTGTATAAATACTAGATATTAACAGAACATCTACTGCGCAAAATGGGCAGAGTTTACTTGTTTGAGAAGGAGTGGCTTATTCAAAACTAAGATTTATGTAATCTGTTTGTTCCCAGGCAAAATTGGATGTGATGCAATTCCAAATTTCACCACATGATGGTGCCCAATTTTGACTTCATAGGACATATTAAACACTTAGCTTGTTATTATGTTCAAGGTAATCAGATTTGTTTATCATTCTAATGGCTTCTTCAAAACTATTCTGGATTACTACTTTGGATCTATTCTACATTACTTGGCAACAACATACTCTGTAACAGATTAGGCAGTATAATCACATATGTTAACTTGAGAGTGCCCACACTCAATCTACTTATCGTGATGTGTTAAATCAATTACTGTTAGACATTATTTGTCTGATAATCTACCAAATCTTTGAATTGAAGAATTTGTGATTTAATTAATAGCTTGTTCGGGGTAATCAGACTTGTATATAATTCTAATGGCCTTCTTTTGAAAACTATTCTGAATTACAACTTTGGATCTTATATTACTTTGCAACAATCTACTCGGTGACAGATTAGGCAGTATAATCACATATGTTAACTTCAGTGCCCACACTGTATTTATTTATGGTTATTTGTTAAATCAAGTACTGTTAGACATGAAATAGGAAGTGTTTAACATAAATGTTATGGCTACTCACCATTGTAGCTCGCTCCTGGTCAATGATATGAGCCTCTTCTTGCAGTGGAAAACTTGCAGCCAACAAACACCGTGGAACCTAAAGGAATGAAATTAAACATTAACATTTCGCCCGGACCAACATTCACACGTACAACGCAACGCGGCTACACTTCTGCTATTACAAACGTAAATCTCCTTAAACACAACGAGTGTTACTTACCGTGTACGCTCTAGGCAAAATTGGATGTGATGCAATTCCAAATCTATCTGAAACGGCAGTTAAAAGTAGAGTTACATCAAGTTTTCTTTTTTAATCAACACAATCATTTACAACCGTTGACCAGAAAGAATCGTCGAAATTCGACGTCCCCCACAAACGCCACGCTCACTCGCTTTTCAGGGCAACAAAAGTACTTCTTTTTAAAAACGATGAGTTGTACTTACCGTGTACGCTCTGGACGGTCCAGTTGCAAGCAGAAAATAAAAATATTTCTCTTGTTAGTCGTATGTTACCATCCGCTGTGTCTTTGTCAACATCGCAGCCATTTTCCTACTTCCTGCTGCGAGCCACGCCCACGGATTTAAATTTGGGCGGAAGCTCTTTCCATTGGCGTCGTTTTCGCGTATAGCAAATCCGATTGGTTGGGAAGGGGGCACGGTTATGCAGCCGAGGAGTCCTGTGATCGGTGGGATGTAAAGTAGGCGTCGACGTCACGTCCGCGTCACGTGACCACGACGTGGCAGACGTCAAATAGCAACCGCTGTTTTGTTTAGTAGACTTACAGTTGTTATGCATTGACATAATGGCGCACACACCAAATAGATTTAAATAAATTAAATAATTCTTCTGCCCACTCTCTTTTAAACAAGTTAACTCTCCCCGCGGATTTGAATTCCGGCGAAAGTTACGCCCATCGACGTCACGTATGTCACGTGACCACGACGTGGCAGATGTCATATAGCAACCGCTGTTTTGTTTAGTAGATTTACAGTTGTTATGCATTGGCATAATGGTGTGCACTCAAAATAGATTTAAATAAATTAAATATTTCTTCTGCCTACTCCCTTTTAAACAAGTTAACTCTGCCCACGTCCATTGACGTCTTGTCTGCGTCACGTGACCACGACGTAGCGACGTCATATAGTAACCGCTGTTTTGACCAGTAGACTTAGTTATTATGCGTTGACATGATGGCGCACTGGTTAGCATGGCCACCTCTTAAGCATGATGATGCGGGTTCGACGCCTGATCAATGTTAGCATGGAGTGAGCTGAAGTGCATGGCGCTGAAGATTTGAATCTTTGAAATGCGCTGAGGTCTGACATATCAGGCAGAATGGTTTGCCATCACGTTCAACAAAAAATAGAAACTTTCCCACTCTGATTAAAACGTCCTGTGTTCATCTACGTATTTTTGTTTTGCTGTGCATCTTTTCCCTGCCATTTCGAGAGCCCAATTGACACTCATAGTTTAAAGAAATGTGTTTGCCCATCCTACTTTGTGGAATTTCACCACATGCGCTTTTGACCAAAATACCAAATTGAACTCAAGTGAAGCCAACACGCACACACCCCCCCCCCCCCCCCCACACACACACACACACACACACAAATGTTGATATGAACATAAAAGAGCCGCATGCGGTTCGGGAGTTGCGGCTTGGCCAAACCTGTACTATACAACTTTATTTGTATAAAATTTTCACAACAGCTGTCACACAAACAAAGCGGGAAAAACCGAAGACGTGCGTGTTCCGCCCACGCTGGATTTATTTGCACCTTTGAAAAGACACCGTATTGCCGCAGATGTGGCAAAGAGTACTTTTGGGCATCTGAGACGGAAGGATGTCCAAAGCATCACGTCACCTGCTCTGGTAGGCATGGTGGTGGGACGTTGAGGTCAACCGCTTTGGGGTTGGCTGACTCTTTGATCGCAGGATGCCACACACTTGAAGACAGAAGCAGAAAAGCAGAGCTAAATGCAAAATGTACTCACCGGTGACTCCAATTTTTTTCCCCCCTGAAGAAACAGCTGGACGGGTGGCCCCGGCTGGCCAGTGGGACTCTTGTTATTCTGACCCTTTTTAGTGCGCGTTTGGGGCAACAACCGTTTTTTGTGGCGCTCTCTTCTGGTTCAAAAGTGCCCTGCATGTGAATTTGCTTTTCCTGCCTTCTGATTGGATGAGCGCCGGTGTGACGCGGTGCCTCTGTCACCGTGGCGGGGGGTATACGTTGGCATCGGAGCGTCTGCCAACGTCTGAGACCGGCTGGCAGTGTATCGGAGGTGTCGAGTGCGGTGCCGCTGGAGCTCACTCACCAGCTGGTGTTAGGGCCACAGAATGAAGGCCAAGGAGAAGAATAGAAAGAGAAACAGAAACTTCTCCTCCAATTGTTTGATTTGTCTCTTCTGAGCTTCGATGAATTCTTTCAGCTCTTTGTTCCTCTAGGACGGACAAATGGAAAGTGGCATTCAAAAGCCAGTAAGCGTGCAAGTAAGTGCCGGGCTGGCTTTGGGCCCTTACCTGTTGCGCGCTGTGCAGCAGATCCATTCTCTCTTGGAGGATGCAAGCGTCGCGCTCCCTCAACTCGCACATCAGGGCTCGCTTCCATTGGTCCACGGCGCTCCTAAGCTCTTCTCTCTGATCCGCCGTCAGCACGTCATTCACGCCAGCGTGGCTGGCTTTTTCGCCGTCCGTGGCGGGGCAGTCCCGCTGCGGTAGCGCCTCGTACAACATGGCCTCCAGCTCCAGGATCCTCTGGGCCGCAATCCTCGTCCATCAGTGGTCCGGCGGGAGATTTGAGGGCGGCTTACCTTATGAGCCTGGTCCATGGAACACTTCCTGAAGTCCAACTCTTCATCCAGGTAGCCCTTCTGCTTGCAGAACATATCCTAGCACAGCTCAAGGTCAGAATTGTTGGGGCACATTGCCGGAGTTCCCCTTGGCTGATGTCGCGTGTCTGTCTACCTTCTCACTTTCAATGTCCAACATCTTCTGTTGAAGTGCTGACTTGGTCACTTTGATGTATTCTAACCACTGAGGAAAGGCTGCTGTCACATAAGCAGAATGCGAGAGCGTGCGTGGACGTGCGCGTTACCTTCTCGGCTAGGGTGAGAAGGGTCCTGGCGTGAATCACGACCACCTGCTCCTCGTTGGTGAGATTCTGCAAGAGCCCAAAGGCACAGCGTCAACAAGCTTCTTTCAGCGCAAAGCCTTCCAAAAGTCACATTTGAGCCGCCGAGTCTCGTGGAGTGCGAACATAAGGAGTTCGACATACACTTACGGCGTTATAGCCCAGGATGTCCAGCTTCTTCATCAGATCACTGATGACGATGTCCGGGGGAAAGGCGCAAGGAGCAATGTAAGGTGTTCTGGGACCTCGGGTTAAGGTTAGGGTTGCGAGGGACGCCTTACGTACGCTCACGCCCTCGGCCTCGCAGTAGATCTGCAAAGGGCTGAGGCCGTCTGGGAAACGGACTTGCAGAAACTTCAAGACGGGGGAGCGCCACTCCCTCTCCTGAAAGGCAGAGGCATGCATCCGTCCGTCCGTCCGTCCGTCCGTCACATCTCTGGCCTCAACACGCTTGTGCGAGTCTTCCCACCTCCAGCTCCAGGATGCGGAACTCAAGCAGTTCGTTTTGGTCTCGGATATCCTGGATGTGCTCTTTCAGACGCGCTTCTTCCGCCTCCATCCGCCTGACCTGAAAAGACAGTCAGACCTCATCTGCGGGGCTTCCCGACAGGTGTGACGCCAAGCGACTCCGCCCAGCGCCTTTCTTTCCGTCACCTTTTCGGCCAACTGCTGATTGCTCTGACGCAGCAGCTGCTTCTCCTCCACCCACTTGACATTCTAGAAGAGACAAACGCGTGGACAGCTTTGGAATGTTGTGTCATTTTCATCCACAAATTCTTTGGTTGACTGGAAAATGACATTTGCTTTTCTCCGCATTTTCCCAGCCACGTTCGGGGGGGGGGGGGGGGGGGGGTTGGTCCAGTAATGCCAGACGGATGAGTGACTGAAGAATGTAGCTATTTTGTCTGAGAAAAAGGTGTGCTCATTGATGAGCTTACCTGTCCTTGTTGCTTCAGCGCTGACTCCAGATCTGCTACTCTGCTTTGATAGTGACCCATTTCTACCATCAGCTTTTCTCTGAAAAGGCTCCTCCTCCTCCTTTCAGACCAGAGAACACCCGAGGCTGGGTGAGAACGGGGAGGCTGCGACCCGGCCGGGGGTTGCGGGAAGGGGCGCCACCTTGATCTCCTTCTCGGCGTCGTAGTCCCCTTTCGCTGGTCTGGGCTAGCAGAGCGTAGGCTCGTTGCAGCGCTTGATATTCTTGCGTCAGCTGGCGGTAGCGAAGCTCCGCCTCTTCATGCACACACCAATGCAACACAGCACTAGTACCAGAATCAGTCAGACCGGCGACAAAGCACCCGCGACGCAAAGACGAGTCCGATTCCAGGCTGAAGAGGAATGTTTGGTGTCAATACGCTGGCAGAAATGGCGGGCTACCTCTTCGGGTTCCGTGTCGGGGGTTCTGTCGGTGTGAAAAGACAAGGACGATCCGTCCGAGTCCACCAACACGTCTTCGTCGTAGCCGTAAAATGTTTCGATGACCTGCGGGCGCGGAAGCAAACATCTCTCTGAACAAACTGAAGCGACACCTCACGATGAATCGACGAGAGGAACGATAGCGAGAAAAAGGCCATTTCATCTTGCGCAACACCAAGCAGCCGCAAACAAACAGACTCACCTTGCAGGACCTCACGCTTTGTTCCTCCTCAGAGATTCTCGACGTCGGTATCGTAGCAGCAAATCTCTCTCCTGTCGACACAAATAATCCGCCTTTGAGATTCTTTGGATGCAAAGGGAACGAACGGCTCCGGCGCAGAAACAAACGCGACTCACAATGACATTTCTGACATGAGCTCCTGTCTCCAGAGCCTGAAAAACACGTCACCGGCGATGATTGGAGGGACGCTCGTCTTTTCCAAAAGTGACAACTACAGGGTGTGTCAGGGTTTTCCAGATTATCTTTATCGTATCATTGTGTTGCTTTGACTTTGACTGCGACCTGTAATAAATAATATTATTTATCCCTTATTTATCCCTATCGCTTATCCCTTCCTACACAAAGTCGTAAAACACCCCTTGCTATGTTTTGACTAGAGGTCAAGGGCTTCCTCTATTCAATCCACTCTTACACCCACCCTGTTTCTCTTAATTAAAATGCTCGTGCAGGAGCCGAGAGTCAGACTTCATTCGTACAACGGATGGACTCTCCACCTGCAGGTGTCCAAAAGAACTTACTTGTCTCCCGTGTGGTTCTTGCAAAATAAGTTGGAGCGAGCGCAACTCTAACAGGGTGCATTTTGCCACTAGCTGCCTACGGACAATGACGTCGCGCTCGCGGCTCATGGTTGACGGGCTGAGCAGCCGGGCAAGTCCGTCGTTTTCAGCGCACAGCGAGTGGCAAAGGCGCTGACAAAACGGGAGCTTTGAGCTGCTGAAAACGGCAAAACAAGTCTAAAGCGTGTTCAAACGCGTGCGCACAATGCTCCTGCTTGAAAGGTCGGAATTTAAGGGGCCAATTTTTTGGATGGCGGCCGCCGGCCAAGCTTTGGACGGAAAAGGTTTCCTGGCGACAGCGAGCGAGCGCGGCGCTGCCGTACGTGCACCGAGTCGCCTGCCTGAAGACCTTGGACAAGTCGTCGATGATGTGCCGCTGCTCCACAACTTGAAGGAACTCCATTTCACCGTCCTGCTGGCCGCAACCGCGGTCCAGGTCATTGAGCGAACTAGGCCTTCTCTGTGGAACACAAATGCAGTGGACTCTGTTGGCACGCCGCCGTTGTCCGCGTCGACTTACCAAGCTTGCCATCTCCTCGTTCTCCTGGGTGACAAAGCGCACTTTGTTTTCAAGGCGACACAGCACCAGCGAGAGTTCTTCATTCTTCCTGCTCAGGCGTTTGTTTTTGTACAGGAGTGGCAGAAACTGGCTTTCTGTTTCTCTCAGTCGCTTTAGCTGCAAGCATGAAGTGCGGGATGTGAAAGACGCACAACACGCGGGCCAGAACGTATCCATTCCTTTTGCATCGGTTTGAACGGAATCGTGGCTTTGGCTCCCAATAAAAGACATCTACCAGGCAACCGACTCGCTGCGCCGCTCAACTAATAAGCAAGCGCAATGGGTGCCTCGCTGGATGGCGCGCATCAAACGTAGCGCAAACCTTCAAGCGTGCCGTCAATAAATTACCAGTTCATTGCGCTCTTCAGAAAGCAGGGCGTTTCGATCCTCCAGTTTCCTGATGACTGCGCTGAGCTCAGCGATTTTCAGATGAAACCGTCGCGTGTCCCGATCCTCCTGAGACTGAAAACGCCCCGCAACACACACACACAAGCACTCGTTCAAAGTTCAAAACTGTTTTTGTGCTACCTTCCTCCAGCAACGAACTAAGTCATGCGTACTGCAAGTGTGTGATGAGGTGGCTTACGCAATGAAGAGGATTGCTAGTAGCGGCGTTGACCCCACTTCCAGGGTAGTTTAGGCCCGCCCTTTGGGAATCCCTCAGGGCAGCGATCTGCTGCTCGGCAGCCTGAGTCTGCAGCTGAAGGCGGTGGACGTGGCCGGCCCCAGGGCTTCATCCAAAACACTAACCGCTCTGTCTTTCAGCTTGATCTCATCCGTCTGGATGTACAAACGGGGAGCGCTCAGGCAGGCGGGCAAACTCATTTGCCAGAATTGTGACAAAAACAAAGAGAGCAACCGGCCAATTTTTTTCTGGAATCGACTAGAACACCTTTGCTGTGACAAAAGCGAAGCGAGCAACCGGACATTTTCTTCTTGTGAAATAGAATAGAATAGAATGCCTTAGGTGTCATTGCACTGCAGGTATACAACGAAATTGGGAACATAGCCACGCACCGCGCATCTGATCAGTCCTACCAGTCGGCGGATCTCCCTCTCGCAGTCTCTCTTGGTTCGGCTCAGCTCCTCCCGATGCTGGTGATGAGCCGATCGGAGCTCGGCCGCTCGGGACTGCCAGGCCTGCTGGGCCGCTGCCAGGGCTTCTTCCGCGCTCCTGGTGGAGGCGACACCGCTCGGTCTCCCGACACCGCCGCGTCTCCTCCACCTCCGCCAGCAAAGCGCCCCCCCTCCTCACCTGAGCAGACATTGCGCCACACCGGGCCGTTGAGACCGCAACGGAGCGCCACGACGCTTACTGGGGACAAGCTACACAATACGGTAGCGGCCGCATCGAAGCCCGACGTGGCGTGCGGATAGTCAGACACGGATAGAGCGGATCACCTTGTCCATGGAGCCGTCCCTCAGGCTGAGGACCAAGGCATTCAGTCGCTGGATCTCTCCATCTTTGATTTTGATCACTCTCATCAGCTCCATTTCATGCTGCCGCAGTAATGTCTCCCTGGTAATGGCTAACTCTTTCTGCTTCTCCTCATGGAGTTTGCTTTTGAGTTCCGTCATGGCGGCGGTGGCACGGTGGTGCTCCGCCCGCAGGTCCTGACTTCTCTCTCTCTCCAGACAGCTGACCTGACATGACTTAGACTTAGACAAACTTTATTGTCATCTTGTCTGCACATGGTGCATACAAAACGAAATTCCGTTGCATACGTCTTACAACAAAGTAGTGATATTGCAGTTGAATAGAAGTAACATATCCTATGAAAATATATATATATACATATATACTATATATATATATATATATATATATTAAAAATAAGTATAAAGTGCAGCAGTGATAATTATGCAATAGTGCAAGTAGGCAAAACAGTATTCAAGAGTGTGCAGAGGAATGCTAAACCATGTATTAAACTTCTATTTAAAGGGTTTATACAAGTTCAGTAAAGTTGGTAGTGCGAGATAGTGCAAGATAGAGGTCCGTAGTGTCATAAAGTACAGTTCTGTGAATGTGTGATGCAGAGTTCAGTTTAGAGCTCAACAGTTCTAGTGTTCAACAGTCTGATGACAGCAGGGAAAAAGCTGTTGCAGAACCTGGTGGACCTGCAGCGGATGCTGCAAACCTCTTCCCAGAGGGCAGCAGGGAGAACAGTCCATGGTGGGGGTGTGATGGGTCATTGATGATGTTACGGGCACGGGACATGCAGCGCTGAGATGAAATGTCCTGAATGGAGGGAAGAGGAGCCCCTATGATCCTCTCTGCTGTCCTCACCACTCTCCTCACGTTCTTCCAATCGGAGGCGGTGCAGCCTCCACACCACACAGAGAGACAGCTTGTCAGAATGCTCTCTATGGTGCTCCTGTAGAACGTCCTCATGATGGGTGGGGGCAGGTGGGCTCTCCTCATCCTCCGCAGGAAGTACAAGCGCTTCTGTGCCCTCTTGACCAGTGCCGTAGTGTTCATAGTCCAGGTGAGGTCTTCTGTGATGTGGACCCCCAGGAATTTGGTGGTGCTGACCACCTCCACAGCTGAGCTGTTGATGATCAGTGGAGCGTGGTGAGGCTGTTTTTTCCTGAAGTCGACGATGATCTCCTTCATCTTCTCCTCATTCAGGATCAGGCTGTTTTCTCTGCACCAGCCCACCAGCTGCTCCACCTCCTCTCTGTAGTCCAGGTCGTTGTTGTCTCTGATGAGCCCCACCACCGTTGTGTCGTCTGCTGACTTCACGATGTGATTGGTGGTGAACCTGAGGACGCAGTCGTGTGTCATCAGGGTGCACAGCAGGGGGCTCAGGACGCAGCCCTGAAGGGAGCCTGTGCTGAGGGTGATGACATCAGAGGTGTTCTGTCCGACCCGGACTGACTGAGGTCTGTTGGTGAGGAAGTCTAGCAGCCAGTTGCGAAGGGGGGTGTTGAAGCCCAGGTGTTCCAATTTTCCTACCAGATGCTGTGGGATGATGGTGTTAAACGCTGAGCTGAAGTCCAGGAACAGCCTCCGCACATGGGTGTTCTTCTCCTCCAGGTGAGCCAGGCTCAGGTGAAGAACGGAGGAGATGGCGTCCTGAGTGGAGCGGTTTTGCCGGTCGGCAAACTGGAACGGGTCAAATAATAGGGGGAGTCTGGAAACGATGTGACCTTTAAGCAGCCTTTCGAAGCACTTCATCATAACCGGAGTCAGTGCAACAGGCCGGTAATCATTAAATGAGGTGATTTGAGGTTTCTTCGGCACCGGAATGATGGAGGCAGTCTTAAAGCACGCCGGCACTGTGGCTTGGCCCAGCGAGGTGTTAAAAATGTCTGTGATGACCCCAGCCAGATGACTTGCACATTCCCTGAACACACGCCCAGGAATGTTGTCGGGGCCAGGGGCCTTACAGGGGTTGACTCTCCTCAGGGTCTTCAACACATCGGCGGAGTCAAGGCAGAGTACCTCCTCTTCCTGATGGGGGACAGTTTTAACTGCTGGAGTGCCGTTTAGTGCCTCGAACCTCCCAAAGAAGTTATTTAGACCATTTAGAAAGTCAGCATCAACTACACCCACCGGGGGGGGGGAGGGTGAGTTGTAGTCTGTAATCGCCCGTATGCCTTGCCACATACTCCTGATGTTTTTGACGTCGTGGAAACGATCCTGAAATTTTCGACTGCGGTCTCGCTTCGCTATCCTGATGGCACGGTTCAAGTTGGCTCTCGCTGTCCTCAGTGTCTCCTTGTCGCCAGACTTGAAGGCAGAGTTCCGCGCTCGTAGCGTTTGACGTACCTCCTCAGTCATCCAGGGTCGTTGGTTGCCCCGGGTGATGATATTCTTAGTGGTGCTGACGTCCTCGGTGCATTTGTTGATGTAGGCTGACACAGTCATGGCACACGCATGTCTAATCTACATCGGGAAAACTGGGAGGGAGGGAGGCAGGCAGGGAGGCAGGCAGGGAGGCAGGCAGGGAGGCAGGCAGTGTCTGTCTGTTGAGGTTTTCACCTTGTTCTTCTCCTGCTGAAGTTCTAACTGGACGTCCATCAGTTTGGTTCTCAGCTCGTCATTGGCGGCCTGAAGGGCGTCCGTTCGCTCCGCCTTGGCCCGCCCTGCCGGAGCTCGTTTGGACATCTCTTACTCGAGTCTCGCCCGGTCGTCAGTCAGAGATCACAACATTTGTACCTGGAGAGCACAAACGCAGCGCTGTTTTCCACTGGCTTCGAACTCAACTTCAATCGGTACCGTAACTTACAACATCATAAACATAGAACTAGCTTGACTTATTCATTGAATAAATGCATTTGGTTCTTCAAAACTGCATCACGCAACATAGCGTGACCGAGACGGCCGTTATCCACCTGCGTGAAGTTATTTGGTGAAATGAATGAGATGTTTAAGACACCATCGTTCTGTCTCTATGTAGATGAAGGTAAATAATCGATTGCTGAAGGTCCAAAGGTGTTGTGATAAACAAATAAACATATTAGTGATTAGTGACATATTTGTGATAAACATATTAGGCAGGATAATCACATATGTTAACGTGACTGCCCACACTGTATTTATTTATGGTTATTTGTTAAATCGAGTACTGTTAGACATGAAATAGGAAGTGTTTAACATAAATGGAAGACGAAAGGGGTACTCACCATTGTAGCTCCTGCTGGTCAATGATACGAGCCTCTTCTTGCAGTGGAAAACATACAGCCAACAAACACCGTGGAACCTAAAGGAATGAAATTAAACATTAACATTTAGCCTCAACCAACATTCACAGATACAACGCAACGCAAACTACACAAACGTAAATCTTTTTAAACACAATGAGTTGTACTTACCGTGTACGCTCTAGACGGTCCACTTGCAAGCGGAAAATAAAGATATTTCTGTTGATAATCGTCGTGTTTGTATCCGGTGTCTCGCTCAAGGCCATTGCGCCCACAGATTTGAATTTTGGCGAGAGTTCAGCCTATTGACGTCATTTCCGCGGTGTAATACCCGCATATCTGAAACGGCAAAGTTAAGAGTAGAGTTAAATAAAGTTTTTAGTCAACGCAATAATTTACAACCGTTGACCAGTCGAAATAATCGTCGAAATTTGGCGTCTGTGGCTGGAAGCAGACGCCGAGTTCGACATTCCTCCCAAACGCCACACTCCCTTGCTTTTCAGGGCTAAAAAAAAACAGTTGTAATTACCTTGTACGCTCTAGACGGTCAAGTTGCAAGCTGAAAACAAAAATATTTGCCTTGTTAGTCATCGTGTTACTAACAGCTGTGTCTTGTTTGCCAGAACTGCCGCTTTCCTACTTCCTGTTGCAAGCCACGCCCACGGATTATAATTTTGCCGTGAGTTCCGCCTATTGACGTCATGTCCGCGTCACATGACTGCGACGTAATATTATCTAAAACTGTTTGTGCGGTATTGTGTTCTGTGCGGTATTGTGTTATTCTGTGCGGCGTCGTGTTGTTCTGTGCGGCGTCGTGTTGTTCAGTGCGACGTCGTGTTGTTCAGTGCGGCATGGTGTTGTTCAGTGCGGCATGGTGTTGTTCAGTGCGGCATGGTGTTGTTCAGTGCGGCATAATGTTGTTCAGTGCGGCATAATGTTCAGTGCGGCATGGTGTTGTTCAGTGCGGCATGGTGTTGTTCAGTGCGGCATGGTGTTGTTCAGTGCGGCATAATGTTGTTCAGTGCGCCATAATGTTGTTCAGTGCGGCATGGTGTTGTTCAGTGCGGGATGGTGTTGTTCAGTGCAGGATGGTGTTGTTCAGTGCGGCACGGTGTTGTTCAATGCGGCATGGTGTTGTTCAGTGCGGGATGGTGTTGTTCAGTGCGGCATGGTGTTGTTCAGTGCGGCATAATGTTGTTCAGTGCGGCATGGTGTTGTTCAGTGCGGCATGGTGTTGTTCAGTGCGGCATGGTGTTGTTCAGTGCGGCATGGTGTTGTTCAGTGCGGAATGGTGTTGTTCAGTGCGGCATGGTGTTGTTCAGTCCGGGATGGTGTTGTTCAATGCTGGATCGTGTTGTTCAGTGCGGGGTGGTGTTGTTCAGTGCGGGATGGTGTTGTTCAGTGCGGCATGGTGTTGTTCAATGCGGCATGGTGTTGTTCAGTGCGGGATGGTGTTGTTCATTGCGGCATGGTGTTGTTCAGTGCGGCATGGTGTTGTTCAGTGCGGCATGGTGTTGTTCAGTGCGGCATGGTGTTGTTCAGTGCGGCATAATGTTGTTCAGTGCGGCATGGTGTTGTTCAGTGTGGAAAGGTGTTGTTCAGTGCAGGATGGTGTTGTTCAGTGCGGCATGGTGTTGTTCAATGCAGGATCGTGTTGTTCAGTGCAGCATAATGTTGTTCAGTGCAGCATGGTGTTGTTCAGTGCGGCATGGTGTTGTTCAATGCGGCATGGTGTTGTTCACTGCGGGATGGTGTTGTTCAATGCGGGATCGTGTTGTTCAGTGCGGCATAATGTTGTTCAGTGCAGCATGGTGTTGTTCAGTGCGGCATGGTGTTGTTCAGTGCGACATAATGTTGTTTAGTGCGGCATAATGTTGTTCAGTGCGGCATTATGTTGTTCAGTGCGGCATGGTGTTGTTCAGTGCGGCATGGTGTTGTTCAGTGCGGCATGGTGTTGTTCAGTGCAGGATGGTGTTGTTCAGTGCGGCATGGTGTTGTTCAATGCGGCATGGTGTTGTTCAGTGCGGGATGGTGTTGTTCAGTGCAGGATGGTGTTGTTCAGTGCGGCATGGTGTTGTTCAGTGCGGAATGGTGTTGTTCAGTGCGGCATGGTGTTGTTCAGTGCGGCATGGTGTTGTTCAGTGCAGGATGGTGTTGTTCAATGCGGGATCGTGTTGTTCAGTGCGGCATGGTGTTGTTCAGTGCGGCATGGTGTTGTTCAGTGCGGCATAATGTTGTTCAGTGCGGCATGGTGTTGTTCAGTGCGGCATGGTGTTGTTCAGTGCGGCATGGTGTTGTTCAGTGCGGCATGGTGTTGTTCAGTGCGGCATAATGTTGTCCAGTGCGCCATAATGTTGTTCAGTGCGGCATGGTGTTGTTTAGTGCGGGATGGTGTTGTTCAGTGCAGGATGGTGTTGTTCAGTGCGGCATGGTGTTGTTCAATGCGGCATGGTGTTGTTCAGTGCGGGATGGTGTTGTTCAGTGCGGCATGGTGTTGTTCAGTGCGGCATAATGTTGTTCAGTGCGGCATGGTGTTGTTCAGTGCGGCATGGTGTTGTTCAGTGCGGCATGGTGTTGTTCAGTGCGGCATGGTGTTGTTCAGTGCGGAATGGTGTTGTTCAGTGCGGCATGGTGTTGTTCAGTGCGGGATGGTGTTGTTCAATGCGGGATCGTGTTGTTCAGTGCGGGGTGGTGTTGTTCAGTGCAGGATGGTGTTGTTCAGTGCAGGATGGTGTTGTTCAGTGCGGCATGGTGTTGTTCAATGCAGGATCGTGTTGTTCAGTGCAGCATAATGTTGTTCAGTGCAGCATGGTGTTGTTCAGTGCGGCATGGTGTTGTTCAATGCGGCATGGTGTTGTTCAGTGCGGGATGGTGTTGTTCAGTGCGGCATGGTGTTTTTCAGTGCGGCATAATGTTGTTCAGTGCGGCATGGTGTTGTTCAGTGCGGCATGGTGTTGTTCAGTGCAGGATGGTGTTGTTCAGTGCGGCATGGTGTTGTTCAATGCAGGATCGTGTTGTTCAGTGCAGCATAATGTTGTTCAGTGCAGCATGGTGTTGTTCAGTGCGGCATGGTGTTGTTCAATGCGGCATGGTGTTGTTCACTGCGGGATGGTGTTGTTCAATGCGGGATCGTGTTGTTCAGTGCGGCATAATGTTGTTCAGTGCAGCATGGTGTTGTTCAGTGCGGCATGGTGTTGTTCAGTGCGACATAATGTTGTTTAGTGCGGCATAATGTTGTTCAGTGCGGCATAATGTTGTTCAGTGCGGCATGGTGTTGTTCAGTGCGGCATGGTGTTGTTCAGTGCGGCATGGTGTTGTTCAGTGCAGGATGGTGTTGTTCAGTGCGGCATGGTGTTGTTTAATGCGGCATGGTGTTGTTCAGTGCGGGATGGTGTTGTTCAGTGCGGCATGGTGTTGTTCAGTGCGGCATGGTGTTGTTCAGTGCGGCATGGTGTTGTTCAGTGCGGCATGGTGTTGTTCAGTGCGGCATAATGTTGTCCAGTGCGCCATAATGTTGTTCAGTGCGGCATGGTGTTGTTCAGTGCGGGATGGTGTTGTTCAGTGCAGGATGGTGTTGTTCAGTGCGGCATGGTGTTGTTCAATGCGGCATGGTGTTGTTCAGTGCGGGATGGTGTTGTTCAGTGCGGCATGGTGTTGTTCAGTGCGGCATAATGTTGTTCAGTGCGGCATGGTGTTGTTCAGTGCGGCATGGTGTTGTTCAGTGCGGCATGGTGTTGTTCAGTGCGGCATGGTGTTGTTCAGTGCGGAATGGTGTTGTTCAGTGCGGCATGGTGTTGTTCAGTGCGGGATGGTGTTCAATGCGGGATCGTGTTGTTCAGTGCGGGGTGGTGTTGTTCAGTGCAGGATGGTGTTGTTCAGTGCAGGATGGTGTTGTTCAGTGCGGCATGGTGTTGTTCAATGCAGGATCGTGTTGTTCAGTGCAGCATAATGTTGTTCAGTGCAGCATGGTGTTGTTCAGTGCGGCATGGTGTTGTTCAATGCGGCATGGTGTTGTTCAGTGCGGGATGGTGTTGTTCAGTGCGGCATGGTGTTTTTCAGTGCGGCATAATGTTGTTCAGTGCGGCATGGTGTTGTTCAGTGCGGCATGGTGTTGTTAAGTGCGACATAATGTTGTTCAGTGCGGCATAATGTTGTTCAGTGCGGCATGGTGTTGTTCAGTGCGGCATGGTGTTGTTCAGTGCGGCATGGTGTTGTTCAGTGCGGCATGGTGTTGTTCAGTGCAGGATGGTGTTGTTCAGTGCAGGATGGTGTTGTTCAATGCGGCATGGTGTTGTTCAGTGCGGGATGGTGTTGTTCAGTGCAGGATGGTGTTGTTCAGTGCGGCATGGTGTTGTTCAGTGCGGAATGGTGTTGTTCAGTGCGGCATGGTGTTGTTCAGTGCGGCATGGTGTTGTTCAGTGCAGGATGGTGTTGTTCAATGCGGGATGGTGTTGTTCAGTGCGGGATGGTGTTGTTCAGTGCAGGATGGTGTTGTTCAATGCGGCATGGTGTTGTTCAGTGCAGGATGGTGTTGTTCAGTGCGGCATGGTGTTGTTCAATGCGGCATGGTGTTGTTCAATGCGGCATGGTGTTGTTCAGTGCGGCATGGTGTTGTTCAGTGCGGCATGGTGTTGTTCAGTGCAGCGTAATGTTGTTCAGTGCGGCATGGTGTTGTTCAGTGCGGAATGGTGTTGTTCAGTGCGGCATGGTGTTGTTCAGTGCAGGATGGTGTTGTTCAGTGCGGCATGGTGTTGCTCAGTGCGGCATGGTGTTGTTCAGTGCGGGATGGTGTTGTTCATTGCGGCATGGTGTTGTTCAGTGCGGCATGGTGTTGTTCAGTGCGGCATGGTGTTGTTCAGTGCGGCATAATGTTGTTCAGTGCGCCATAATGTTGTTCAGTGCGGCATGGTGTTGTTCAGTGCGGGATGGTGTTGTTCAGTGCAGGATGGTGTTGTTCAGTGCGGCATGGTGTTGTTCAGTGCGGCATGGTGTTGTTCAGTGCGGCATAATGTTGTTCAGTGCGGCATAATGTTGTTCAGTGCGGGATGGTGTTGTTCATTGCGGCATGGTGTTGTTCAGTGCGGCATGGTGTTGTTCAGTGCGGCATGGTGTTGTTCAGTGCGGGATGGTGTTGTTCAGTGCAGGATGGTGTTGTTCAGTGCGGCATGGTGTTGTTCAGTGCGGCATGGTGTTGTTCATTTCGGCATAACGTTGTTCAGTGCGGCATAATGTTGTTTAGTGCGGCATGGTGTTGTTCAGTGCGGGATGGTGTTGTTCAGTGCGTTATAATGTTTTTCAGTGCGGCATGGTGTTGTTCAGTGCGGCATGGTGTTGTTCAGTGCGGCATGGTGTTGTTCAGTGCGGCATAATGTTGTTCAGTGCGGCATAATGTTGTTCAGTGCGGCATGGTGTTGTTCAGTGCGGGATGGTGTTGTTCAGTGCGGGATGGTGTTGTTCAGTGCGGCATGGTGTTCAATGCGGAATGGTGTTGTTCAGTGCAGGATGGTGTTGTTCAGTGCGGCATGGTGTTGTTCAGTGCGGCATAATGTTGTTCAGTGCGGCATGGTGTTGTTCAGTGCGGCATGGTGTTGTTCAGTGCGGCATGGTGTTGTTCAGTGCGGCATAATGTTGTTCAGTGCGGCATGGTGTTGTTCAGTGCGGCATGGTGTTGTTCAGTGCGGCATGGTGTTGTTCAGTGCGGGATGGTGTTGTTCAGTGCAGGATGGTGTTGTTCAGTGCGGCATGGTGTTCAGTGCGGGATGGTGTCTTTCAGTGCGGCATGGTGTCGTTCAGTGCGGCATGGTGTCTTTCAGTGCGGCATTGTGTCGTTCAGTGAGGCATGGTGTTGTTCAGTGCGGCATGGTGTTGTTTAGTGCGGCATGGTGTTGTTCAGTGCGGGATGGTGTTGTTCAGTGTGGCATGGTGTTCAGTGCGGCATGGTGTTGTTCAGTGCGGTATCGTGTTGTTCAGTGCGGTATCGTGTTTCTCAGTGCGGTATCGTGTTGTTCAGTGCAGTATCGTTGTGTTGTTCGTATTGTGTTTAACACTTAGCCTCTAACACTTAGCCTCTAACACTTAGCCTCTAGCATCTAGAAGGTAAATAAATAGGAAGGAAGGACTCACCGGTGACGTCTTCGCCCACGTCCAAGCGTTGTACTTTGTATTTTCATCCTTCTGACAGTGGAAAACATAGCCAACAAACACCGTGGAACCTAAACGAATGAAAGAAAACTATCATTTGGCCACAACCAACATTCACAGATACAACACAATGTGACGTGCGGGGTTGAGGTTAAAGGTTGAGTGAAGGGCCCTCGTTTTAAACTACTTTTTTGAAAAGGATTGGGAACAAGTAAGACGTATTTAATTTATTTAATGGGAAGTAGTAAGAGCTATTGAATTTAATCTATGTATTATATTCTATTGTATTGTATTCTGTTGTATTCTTTTGGATTGTATTCACACTAACCCCACTAAAACTTCAGCCCACAAAAACTCGCCTCTGGCGCCTAGCCTCTGGCACTTAGCCTCTAACACTTAGCCTTTAACACTTAGCCTTTAACACTTAGCCTTTAACACTTAGCCTAGAAGGTGAATAAATAGGGTTAAAGGTTGAGTGAAGGGACCTCGTTTTAAACTACTTTTTTGTAAAGGAGTGGGAACAAGTAAGACGTATTTAATTTATTTAATGGGAAGTAGTAAGACTTATTAAATTTATTTAATCTACTTTTCTTCCCAGGCAAAATTTGATGTGCTGCAATTCCAAATTTCCAAAGTGAATGAAGGAATGAAGTCCTTTAAATTATGATTTTGTATAAATACTAGGCATTAACACAAAATCGACGGCACAAAATGGGCAGACTTTACTTGTTTGAAAAGGACTGGTTACAAGACAGACTTTTTTAATTTATTTAATGGGAAGAAGACTTATTTAGTTTAATTGATCTATTTTTGTTCCCTGGCAAAATTCGATTTGCTGCAATTCCAAATTTCCAAAGTGAATGAAGGAAAGAAGTCGTTTAAATTATGATTTTGTTTAAATACTAGGCATAGACACAAAATCTACGGCACAAAATGGGCAGACTTTACTTGTTTGAAGAGGACTGGTTACAAGACAGACTTTTCTGATTTATTTAATGGGAAGAAGACTTATTTAGTTTATTTAATCTATTTTTGTTCCCTGGCAAAATTGGATTTGCTGAAATTGTATTTTGCCAAATCTTGCCTTGAGACCTGATAGGAAGTATTAAACGCTTAGTTAAATCAATACAAGTTGGTAATAAGAGCGAGTAATGTTGGTTGAACCGATGAATGAAGGTTGAAAGCAATTTAAATTATGACTTTGTATAAATACTAGATATTAACAGAACATCTACTGCGCGAAATGGGCAGAGTTTACTTGTTTGAGAAGGAGTGGCTTATTCAAAACTAAGATTTATTTAATCTGTTTGTTCCCAGGCAAAATTGGATGTGATGCAATTCCAAATTTCACCACATGATGGTGCCCAATTTTGACTTCATAGGACATATTAAACACTTAGCTTGTTATTATGTTCAAGGTAATCAGATTTGTTTATTATTCTAATGGCCTCTTCAAAACTATTCTGGATTACTACTTTGGATCTATTCTACATTACTTGGCAACAACATACTCTGTAACAGATTAGGCAGTATAATCATATCTGTTAACTTGAGAGTGCCCACACTCAATCTACTTATCGTGATGTGTTAAATCAATTACTGTTAGACATTATTTGTCTGATAATCTACCAAATCTTTGAATTGAAGAATTTGTGATTTAATTAATAGCTTGTTCAGGGTAATCAGACTTGTATATAATTCTAATGGCCTTCTTTTGAAAACTATTCTGAATTACAACTTTGGATCTTATATTACTTTGCAACAATCTACTCCGTGACAGATTAGGCAGTATAATCACATATGTTAACTTCAGTGCCCACACTGTATTTATTTATGGTTATTTGTTAAATCAAGTACTGTTAGACATGAAATAGGAAGTGTTTAACATAAATGTTATGGCTACTCACCATTGTAGCTCGCTCCTGGTCAATGATACGAGCCTCTTCTTGCAGTGGAAAACTTGCAGCCAACAAACACCGTGGAACCTAAAGGAATGAAATTAAACATTAACATTTCGCCTCGACCAATTTTCACACGTACAACGCAACGCGGCTACACTTCTGCTATTACAAACGTAAATCTCCTTAAACACAATGAGTGTTACTTACCGTGTACGCTCTAGACGGTCCAGTTGCAAGCAGAAAATAAAGATATTTCTGTTGATAATCGTCGCTGCTCAGTGGCTCACGGCCATCGCGCCAACAGATTTGAATTTTGGCGGAGGTTCGGGCAATTACGTCATATCCGCGGCATTTGACTGCGACGTAATACCCGCTTATCTGAAACGGCAGTTAAAAGTAGAGTTACATCAAGTTTTCTTGGAACCTAAACGAATGAAAGAAAACTATCATTTGGCCACAACCAACATTCACAGATACAACACAACGTGCGGGGTTGAGGTTAAAGATTGAGTGAAGGGCCCTCGTTTTAAACTACTGTTTTGAAAAGGAGTGGGAACAAGTAAGACGTATTTAATTTATTTAATGGGAAGTAGTAAGACTTATTAAATTTATTTAATCTACTTTTCTTCCCAGGCAAAATTTGATGTGCTGCAATTCCAAATTTCCAAAGTGAATGAAGGAATGAAGTCCTTTAAATTATGATTTTGTATAAATACTAGGCATTAACACAAAATCGACGGCACAAAATGGGCAGACTTTACTTGTTTGAAAAGGACTGGTTACAAGACAGACTTTTTTAATTTATTTAATGGGAAGAAGACTTATTTAGTTTAATTGATCTATTTTTGTTCCCTGCCAAAATTCGATTTGCTGCAATTCCAAATTTCCAAAGTGAATGAAGGAAAGAAGTCGTTTAAATTATGATTTTGTTTAAATACTAGGCATAGACACAAAATCTACGGCACAAAATGGGCAGACTTTACTTGTTTGAAGAGGACTGGTTACAAGACAGACTTTTCTGATTTATTTAATGGGAAGAGGACTTATTTAGTTTATTTAATCTATTTTTGTTCCCTGGCAAAATTGGATTTGCTGAAATTGTATTTTGCCAAATCTCGATTTGAGACCTGATAGGAAGTATTAAACGCTTAGTTAAATCAATACAAGTTGGTAATAAGAGCGAGTAATGTTGGTTGAACCGATGAATGAAGGTTGAAAGCAATTTAAATTATGACTTTGTATAAATACTAGATATTAACAGAACATCTACTGCGCAAAATGGGCAGAGTTTACTTGTTTGAGAAGGAGTGGCTTATTCAAAACTAAGATTTATGTAATCTGTTTGTTCCCAGGCAAAATTGGATGTGATGCAATTCCAAATTTCACCACATGATGGTGCCCAATTTTGACTTCATAGGACATATTAAACACTTAGCTTGTTATTATGTTCAAGGTAATCAGATTTGTTTATCATTCTAATGGCCTCTTCAAAACTATTCTGGATTACTACTTTGGATCTATTCTACATTACTTGGCAACAACATACTCTGTAACAGATTAGGCAGTATAATCACATATGTTAACTTGAGAGTGCCCACACTCAATCTACTTATCGTGATGTGTTAAATCAATTACTGTTAGACATTATTTGTCTGATAATCTACCAAATCTTTGAATTGAAGAATTTGTGATTTAATTAATAGCTTGTTCAGGGTAATCAGACTTGTATATAATTCTAATGGCCTTCTTTTGAAAACTATTCTGAATTACAACTTTGGATCTTATATTACTTTGCAACAATCTACTCGGTGACAGATTAGGCAGTATAATCACATATGTTAACTTCAGTGCCCACACTGTATTTATTTATGGTTATTTGTTAAATCAAGTACTGTTAGACATGAAATAGGAAGTGTTTAACATAAATGTTATGGCTACTCACCATTGTAGCTCGCTCCTGGTCAATGATATGAGCCTCTTCTTGCAGTGGAAAACTTGCAGCCAACAAACACCGTGGAACCTAAAGGAATGAAATTAAACATTAACATTTCGCCCGGACCAACATTCACACGTACAACGCAACGCGGCTACACTTCTGCTATTACAAACGTAAATCTCCTTAAACACAACGAGTGTTACTTACCGTGTACGCTCTAGGCAAAATTGGATGTGATGCAATTCCAAATCTATCTGAAACGGCAGTTAAAAGTAGAGTTACATCAAGTTTTCTTTTTTAATCAACACAATCATTTACAACCGTTGACCAGAAAGAATCGTCGAAATTCGACGTCCCCCACAAACGCCACGCTCACTCGCTTTTCAGGGCAACAAAAGTACTTCTTTTTAAAAACGATGAGTTGTACTTACCGTGTACGCTCTGGACGGTCCAGTTGCAAGCAGAAAATAAAAATATTTCTCTTGTTAGTCGTATGTTACCATCCGCTGTGTCTTTGTCAACATCGCCGCCATTTTCCTACTTCCTGCTGCGAGCCACGCCCACGGATTTAAATTTGGGCGGAAGCTCTTTCCATTGGCGTCGTTTTCGCGTATAGCAAATCCGATTGGTTGGGAAGGGGGCACGGTTATGCAGCCGAGGAGTCCTGTGATCGGTGGGATGTAAAGTAGGCGTCGACGTCACGTCCGCGTCACGTGACCACGACGTGGCAGACGTCAAATAGCAACCGCTGTTTTGTTTAGTAGACTTACAGTTGTTATGCATTGACATAATGGCGCACACACCAAATAGATTTAAATAAATTAAATAATTCTTCTGCCCACTCTCTTTTAAACAAGTTAACTCTCCCCGCGGATTTGAATTCCGGCGAAAGTTACGCCCATCGACGTCACGTATGTCACGTGACCACGACGTGGCAGATGTCATATAGCAACCGCTGTTTTGTTTAGTAGATTTACAGTTGTTATGCATTGGCATAATGGTGTGCACTCAAAATAGATTTAAATAAATTAAATATTTCTTCTGCCTACTCCCTTTTAAACAAGTTAACTCTGCCCACGTCCATTGACGTCTTGTCTGCGTCACGTGACCACGACGTAGCGACGTCATATAGTAACCGCTGTTTTGACCAGTAGACTTAGTTATTATGCGTTGACATAATGGCGCACTGGTTAGCATGGCCACCTCTTAAGCATGATGATGCGGGTTCGACGCCTGATCAATGTTAGCATGGAGTGAGCTGAAGTGCATGGCGCTGAAGATTTGAATCTTTGAAATGCGCTGAGGTCTGACATATCAGGCAGAATGGTTTGCCATCACGTTCAACAAAAAATAGAAACTTTCCCACTCTGATTAAAACGTCCTGTGTTCATCTACGTATTTTCGTTTTGCTGTGCATCTTTTCCCTGCCATTTCGAGAGCCCAATTGACACTCATAGTTTAAAGAAATGTGTTTGCCCATCCTACTTTGTGGAATTTCACCACATGCGCTTTTGACCAAAATACCAAATTGAACTCAAGTGAAGCCAACACGCACAACCCCCCCCCCCCCCCCCCCCCACACACACACACACAAATGTTGATATGAACATAAAAGAGCCGCATGCGGTTCGGGAGTTGCGGCTTGGCCAAACCTGTACTATACAACTTTATTTGTATAAAATTTTCACAACAGCTGTCACACAAACAAAGCGGGAAAAACCGAAGACGTGCGTGTTCCGCCCACGCTGGATTTATTTGCACCTTTGAAAAGACACCGTATTGCCGCAGATGTGGCAAAGAGTACTTTTGGGCATCTGAGACGGAAGGATGTCCAAAGCATCACGTCACCTGCTCTGGTAGGCATGGTGGTGGGACGTTGAGGTCAACCGCTTTGGGGTTGGCTGACTCTTTGATCGCAGGATGCCACACACTTGAAGACAGAAGCAGAAAAGCAGAGCTAAATGCAAAATGTACTCACCGGTGACTCCAATTTTTTTCCCCCCTGAAGAAACAGCTGGACGGGTGGCCCCGGCTGGCCAGTGGGACTCTTGTTATTCTGACCCTTTTTAGTGCGCGTTTGGGGCAACAACCGTTTTTTGTGGCGCTCTCTTCTGGTTCAAAAGTGCCCTGCATGTGAATTTGCTTTTCCTGCCTTCTGATTGGATGAGCGCCGGTGTGACGCGGTGCCTCTGTCACCGTGGCGGGGGGTATACGTTGGCATCGGAGCGTCTGCCAACGTCTGAGACCGGCTGGCAGTGTATCGGAGGTGTCGAGTGCGGTGCCGCTGGAGCTCACTCACCAGCTGGTGTTAGGGCCACAGAATGAAGGCCAAGGAGAAGAATAGAAAGAGAAACAGAAACTTCTCCTCCAATTGTTTGATTTGTCTCTTCTGAGCTTCGATGAATTCTTTCAGCTCTTTGTTCCTCTAGGACGGACAAATGGAAAGTGGCATTCAAAAGCCAGTAAGCGTGCAAGTAAGTGCCGGGCTGGCTTTGGGCCCTTACCTGTTGCGCGCTGTGCAGCAGATCCATTCTCTCTTGGAGGATGCAAGCGTCGCGCTCCCTCAACTCGCACATCAGGGCTCGCTTCCATTGGTCCACGGCGCTCCTAAGCTCTTCTCTCTGATCCGCCGTCAGCACGTCATTCACGCCAGCGTGGCTGGCTTTTTCGCCGTCCGTGGCGGGGCAGTCCCGCTGCGGTAGCGCCTCGTACAACATGGCCTCCAGCTCCAGGATCCTCTGGGCCGCAATCCTCGTCCATCAGTGGTCCGGCGGGAGATTTGAGGGCGGCTTACCTTATGAGCCTGGTCCATGGAACACTTCCTGAAGTCCAACTCTTCATCCAGGTAGCCCTTCTGCTTGCAGAACATATCCTAGCACAGCTCAAGGTCAGAATTGTTGGGGCACATTGCCGGAGTTCCCCTTGGCTGATGTCGCGTGTCTGTCTACCTTCTCACTTTCAATGTCCAACATCTTCTGTTGAAGTGCTGACTTGGTCACTTTGATGTATTCTAACCACTGAGGAAAGGCTGCTGTCACATAAGCAGAATGCGAGAGCGTGCGTGGACGTGCGCGTTACCTTCTCGGCTAGGGTGAGAAGGGTCCTGGCGTGAATCACGACCACCTGCTCCTCGTTGGTGAGATTCTGCAAGAGCCCAAAGGCACAGCGTCAACAAGCTTCTTTCAGCGCAAAGCCTTCCAAAAGTCACATTTGAGCCGCCGAGTCTCGTGGAGTGCGAACATAAGGAGTTCGACATACACTTACGGCGTTATAGCCCAGGATGTCCAGCTTCTTCATCAGATCACTGATGACGATGTCCGGGGGAAAGGCGCAAGGAGCAATGTAAGGTGTTCTGGGACCTCGGGTTAAGGTTAGGGTTGCGAGGGACGCCTTACGTACGCTCACGCCCTCGGCCTCGCAGTAGATCTGCAAAGGGCTGAGGCCGTCTGGGAAACGGGCTTGCAGAAACTTCAAGACGGGGGAGCGCCACTCCCTCTCCTGAAAGGCAGAGGCATGCATCCGTCCGTCCGTCCGTCCGTCCGTCCGTCACATCTCTGGCCTCAACACGCTTGTGCGAGTCTTCCCACCTCCAGCTCCAGGATGCGGAACTCAAGCAGTTCGTTTTGGTCTCGGATATCCTGGATGTGCTCTTTCAGACGCGCTTCTTCCGCCTCCATCCGCCTGACCTGAAAAGACAGTCAGACCTCATCTGCGGGGCTTCCCGACAGGTGTGACGCCAAGCGACTCCGCCCAGCGCCTTTCTTTCCGTCACCTTTTCGGCCAACTGCTGATTGCTCTGACGCAGCAGCTGCTTCTCCTCCACCCACTTGACATTCTAGAAGAGACAAACGCGTGGACAGCTTTGGAATGTTGTGTCATTTTCATCCACAAATTCTTTGGTTGACTGGAAAATGACATTTGCTTTTCTCCGCATTTTCCCAGCCACGTTCGGGGGGGGGGGGGGGGGGTTGGTCCAGTAATGCCAGACGGATGAGTGACTGAAGAATGTAGCTATTTTGTCTGAGAAAAAGGTGTGCTCATTGATGAGCTTACCTGTCCTTGTTGCTTCAGCGCTGACTCCAGATCTGCTACTCTGCTTTGATAGTGACCCATTTCTACCATCAGCTTTTCTCTGGTCTGAAAGGAGGAGGAGGGAGGCTCCTCCTCCTCCTTTCAGACCAGAGAACACCCGAGGCTGGGTGAGAACGGGGAGGCTGCGACCCGGCCGGGGGTTGCGGGAAGGGGCGCCACCTTGATCTCCTTCTCGGCGTCGTAGTCCCCTTTCGCTGGTCTGGGCTAGCAGAGCGTAGGCTCGTTGCAGCGCTTGATATTCTTGCGTCAGCTGGCGGTAGCGAAGCTCCGCCTCTTCATGCACACACCAATGCAACACAGCACTAGTACCAGAATCAGTCAGACCGGCGACAAAGCACCCGCGACGCAAAGACGAGTCCGATTCCAGGCTGAAGAGGAATGTTTGGTGCCAATACGCTGGCAGAAATGGCGGGCTACCTCTTCGGGTTCCGTGTCGGGGGTTCTGTCGGTGTGAAAAGACAAGGACGATCCATCCGAGTCCACCAACACGTCTTCGTCGTAGCCGTAAAATGTTTCGATGACCTGCGGGCGCGGAAGCAAACATCTCTCTGAACAAACTGAAGCGACACCTCACGATGAATCGACGAGAGGAACGATAGCGAGAAAAAGGCCATTTCATCTTGCGCAACACCAAGCAGCCGCAAACAAACAGACTCACCTTGCAGGACCTCACGCTTTGTTCCTCCTCAGAGATTCTCGACGTCGGTATCGTAGCAGCAAATCTCTCTCCTGTCGACACAAATAATCCGCCTTTGAGATTCTTTGGATGCAAAGGGAACGAACGGCTCCGGCGCAGAAACAAACGCGACTCACAATGACATTTCTGACATGAGCTCCTGTCTCCAGAGCCTGAAAAACACGTCACCGGCGATGATTGGAGGGACGCTCGTCTTTTCCAAAAGTGACAACAACAGGGTGTGTCAGGGTTTTCCAGATTATCTTTATCGTATCATTGTGTTGCTTTGACTTTGACTGCGACCTGTAATAAATAATATTATTTATCCCTTATTTATCCCTATCGCTTATCCCTTCCTACACAAAGTCGTAAAACACCCCTTGCTATGTTTTGACTAGAGGTCAAGGGCTTCCTCTATTCAATCCACTCTTACACCCACCCTGTTTCTCTTAATTAAAATGCTCGTGCAGGAGCCGAGAGTCAGACTTCATTCGTACAACGGATGGACTCTCCACCTGCAGGTGTCCAAAAGAACTTACTTGTCTCCCGTGTGGTTCTTGCAAAATAAGTTGGAGCGAGCGCAACTCTAACAGGGTGCATTTTGCCACTAGCTGCCTACGGACAATGACGTCGCGCTCGCGGCTCATGGTTGACGGGCTGAGCAGCCGGGCAAGTCCGTCGTTTTCAGCGCACAGCGAGTGGCAAAGGCGCTGACAAAACGGGAGCTTTGAGCTGCTGAAAACGGCAAAACAAGTCTAAAGCGTGTTCAAACGCGTGCGCACAATGCTCCTGCTTGAAAGGTCGGAATTTAAGGGGCCAATTTTTTGGATGGCGGCCGCCGGCCAAGCTTTGGACGGAAAAGGTTTCCTGGCGACAGCGAGCGAGCGCGGCGCTGCCGTACGTGCACCGAGTCGCCTGCCTGAAGACCTTGGACAAGTCGTCGATGATGTGCCGCTGCTCCACAACTTGAAGGAACTCCATTTCACCGTCCTGCTGGCCGCAACCGCGGTCCAGGTCATTGAGCGAACTAGGCCTTCTCTGTGGAACACAAATGCAGTGGACTCTGTTGGCACGCCGCCGTTGTCCGCGTCGACTTACCAAGCTTGCCATCTCCTCGTTCTCCTGGGTGACAAAGCGCACTTTGTTTTCAAGGCGACACAGCACCAGCGAGAGTTCTTCATTCTTCCTGCTCAGGCGTTTGTTTTTGTACAGGAGTGGCAGAAACTGGCTTTCTGTTTCTCTCAGTCGCTTTAGCTGCAAGCATGAAGTGCGGGATGTGAAAGACGCACAACACGCGGGCCAGAACGTATCCATTCCTTTTGCATCGGTTTGAACGGAATCGTGGCTTTGGCTCCCAATAAAAGACATCTACCAGGCAACCGACTCGCCGCGCCGCTCAACTAATAAGCAAGCGCAATGGGTGCCTCGCTGGATGGCGCGCATCAAACGTAGCGCAAACCTTCAAGCGTGCCGTCAATAAATTACCAGTTCATTGCGCTCTTCAGAAAGCAGGGCGTTTCGATCCTCCAGTTTCCTGATGACTGCGCTGAGCTCAGCGATTTTCAGATGAAACCGTCGCGTGTCCCGATCCTCCTGAGACTGAAAACGCCCCGCAACACACACACACAAGCACTCGTTCAAAGTTCAAAACTGTTTTTGTGCTACCTTCCTCCAGCAACGAACTAAGTCATGCGTACTGCAAGTGTGTGATGAGGTGGCTTACGCAATGAAGAGGATTGCTAGTAGCGGCGTTGACCCCACTTCCAGGGTAGTTTAGGCCCGCCCTTTGGGAATCCCTCAGGGCAGCGATCTGCTGCTCGGCAGCCTGAGTCTGCAGCTGAAGGCGGTGGACGTGGCCGGCCCCAGGGCTTCATCCAAAACACTAACCGCTCTGTCTTTCAGCTTGATCTCATCCGTCTGGATGTACAAACGGGGAGCGCTCAGGCAGGCGGGCAAACTCATTTGCCAGAATTGTGACAAAAACAAAGAGAGCAACCGGCCAATTTTTTTCTTGAATCGACTAGAACACCTTTGCTGTGACAAAAGCGAAGCGAGCAACCGGACATTTTCTTCTTGTGAAATAGAATAGAATAGAATGCCTTAGGTGTCATTGCACTGCAGGTATACAACGAAATTGGGAACATAGCCACGCACCGCGCATCTGATCAGTCCTACCAGTCGGCGGATCTCCCTCTCGCAGTCTCTCTTGGTTCGGCTCAGCTCCTCCCGATGCTGGTGATGAGCCGATCGGAGCTCGGCCGCTCGGGACTGCCAGGCCTGCTGGGCCGCTGCCAGGGCTTCTTCCGCGCTCCTGGTGGAGGCGACACCGCTCGGTCTCCCGACACCGCCGCGTCTCCTCCACCTCCGCCAGCAAAGCGCCCCCCCTCCTCACCTGAGCAGACATTGCGCCACACCGGGCCGTTGAGACCGCAACGGAGCGCCGCGACGCTTACTGGGGACAAGCTACACAATACGGTAGCGGCCGCATCGAAGCCCGACGTGGCGTGCGGATAGTCAGACACGGATAGAGCGGATCACCTTGTCCATGGAGCCGTCCCTCAGGCTGAGGACCAAGGCATTCAGTCGCTGGATCTCTCCATCTTTGATTTTGATCACTCTCATCAGCTCCATTTCATGCTGCCGCAGTAATGTCTCCCTGGTAATGGCTAACTCTTTCTGCTTCTCCTCATGGAGTTTGCTTTTGAGTTCCGTCATGGCGGCGGTGGCACGGTGGTGCTCCGCCCGCAGGTCCTGACTTCTCTCTCTCTCCAGACAGCTGACCTGACATGACTTAGACTTAGACAAACTTTATTGTCATCTTGTCTGCACATGGTGCATACAAAACGAAATTCCGTTGCATACGTCTTACAACAAAGTAGTGATATTGCAGTTGAATAGAAGTAACATATCCTATGAAAATATATATATATACATATATACTATATATATATATATATATATATTAAAAATAAGTATAAAGTGCAGCAGTGATAATTATGCAATAGTGCAAGTAGGCAAAACAGTATTCAAGAGTGTGCAGAGGAATGCTAAACCATGTATTAAACTTCTATTTAAAGGGTTTATACAAGTTCAGTAAAGTTGGTAGTGCGAGATAGTGCAAGATAGAGGTCCGTAGTGTCATAAAGTACAGTTCTGTGAATGTGTGATGCAGAGTTCAGTTTAGAGCTCAACAGTTCTAGTGTTCAACAGTCTGATGACAGCAGGGAAAAAGCTGTTGCAGAACCTGGTGGACCTGCAGCGGATGCTGCAAACCTCTTCCCAGAGGGCAGCAGGGAGAACAGTCCATGGTGGGGGTGTGATGGGTCATTGATGATGTTACGGGCACGGGACATGCAGCGCTGAGATGAAATGTCCTGAATGGAGGGAAGAGGAGCCCCTATGATCCTCTCTGCTGTCCTCACCACTCTCCTCACGTTCTTCCAATCGGAGGCGGTGCAGCATCCACACCACACAGAGAGACAGCTTGTCAGAATGCTCTCTATGGTGCTCCTGTAGAACGTCCTCATGATGGGTGGGGGCAGGTGGGCTCTCCTCATCCTCCGCAGGAAGTACAAGCGCTTCTGTGCCCTCTTGACCAGTGCCGTAGTGTTCATAGTCCAGGTGAGGTCTTCTGTGATGTGGACCCCCAGGAATTTGGTGGTGCTGACCACCTCCACAGCTGAGCTGTTGATGATCAGTGGAGCGTGGTGAGGCTGTTTTTTCCTGAAGTCGACAATGATCTCCTTCATCTTCTCCTCATTCAGGATCAGGCTGTTTTCTCTGCACCAGCCCACCAGCTGCTCCACCTCCTCTCTGTAGTCCAGGTCGTTGTTGTCTCTGATGAGCCCCACCACCGTTGTGTCGTCTGCTGACTTCACGATGTGATTGGTGGTGAACCTGAGGACGCAGTCGTGTGTCATCAGGGTGCACAGCAGGGGGCTCAGGACGCAGCCCTGAAGGGAGCCTGTGCTGAGGGTGATGACATCAGAGGTGTTCTGTCCGACCCGGACTGACTGAGGTCTGTTGGTGAGGAAGTCTAGCAGCCAGTTGCGAAGGGGGGTGTTGAAGCCCAGGTGTTCCAATTTTCCTACCAGATGCTGTGGGATGATGGTGTTAAACGCTGAGCTGAAGTCCAGGAACAGCCTCCGCACATGGGTGTTCTTCTCCTCCAGGTGAGCCAGGCTCAGGTGAAGAACGGAGGAGATGGCGTCCTGAGTGGAGCGGTTTTGCCGGTCGGCAAACTGGAACGGGTCAAATAATAGGGGGAGTCTGGAAACGATGTGACCTTTAAGCAGCCTTTCGAAGCACTTCATCATAACCGGAGTCAGTGCAACAGGCCGGTAATCATTAAATGAGGTGATTTGAGGTTTCTTCGGCACCGGAATGATGGAGGCAGTCTTAAAGCACGCCGGCACTGTGGCTTGGCCCAGCGAGGTGTTAAAAATGTCTGTGATGACCCCAGCCAGATGACTTGCACATTCCCTGAACACACGCCCAGGAATGTTGTCGGGGCCAGGGGCCTTACAGGGGTTGACTCTCCTCAGGGTCTTCAACACATCGGCGGAGTCAAGGCAGAGTACCTCCTCTTCCTGATGGGGGACAGTTTTAACTGCTGGAGTGCCGTTTAGTGCCTCGAACCTCCCAAAGAAGTTATTTAGACCATTTAGAAAGTCAGCATCAACTACACCCACCGGGGGGGGGGAGGGTGAGTTGTAGTCTGTAATCGCCCGTATGCCTTGCCACATACTCCTGATGTTTTTGACGTCGTGGAAACGATCCTGAAATTTTCGACTGCGGTCTCGCTTCGCTATCCTGATGGCACGGTTCAAGTTGGCTCTCGCTGTCCTCAGTGTCTCCTTGTCGCCAGACTTGAAGGCAGAGTTCCGCGCTCGTAGCGTTTGACGTACCTCCTCAGTCATCCAGGGTCGTTGGTTGCCCCGGGTGATGATATTCTTAGTGGTGCTGACGTCCTCGGTGCATTTGTTGATGTAGGCTGACACAGTCATGGCACACGCATGTCTAATCTACATCGGGAAAACTGGGAGGGAGGGAGGCAGGCAGGGAGGCAGGCAGGGAGGCAGGCAGGGAGGCAGGCAGTGTCTGTCTGTTGAGGTTTTCACCTTGTTCTTCTCCTGCTGAAGTTCTAACTGGACGTCCATCAGTTTGGTTCTCAGCTCGTCATTGGCGGCTTGAAGGGCGTCCGTTCGCTCCGCCTTGGCCCGCCCTGCCGGAGCTCGTTTGGACATCTCTTACTCGAGTCTCGCCCGGTCGTCAGTCAGAGATCACAACATTTGTACCTGGAGAGCACAAACGCAGCGCTGTTTTCCACTGGCTTCGAACTCAACTTCAATCGGTACCGTAACTTACAACATCATAAACATAGAACTAGCTTGACTTATTCATTGAATAAATGCATTTGGTTCTTCAAAACTGCATCACGCAACATAGCGTGACCGAGACGGCCGTTATCCACCTGCGTGAAGTTATTTGGTGAAATGAATGAGATGTTTAAGACACCATCGTTCTGTCTCTATGTAGATGAAGGTAAATAATCGATTGCTGAAGGTCCAAAGGTGTTGTGATAAACAAATAAACATATTAGTGATTAGTGACATATTTGTGATAAACATATTAGGCAGGATAATCACATATGTTAACGTGACTGCCCACACTGTATTTATTTATGGTTATTTGTTAAATCGAGTACTGTTAGACATGAAATAGGAAGTGTTTAACATAAATGGAAGACGAAAGGGGTACTCACCATTGTAGCTCCTGCTGGTCAATGATACGAGCCTCTTCTTGCAGTGGAAAACATACAGCCAACAAACACCGTGGAACCTAAAGGAATGAAATTAAACATTAACATTTAGCCTCAACCAACATTCACAGATACAACGCAACGCAAACTACACAAACGTAAATCTTTTTAAACACAATGAGTTGTACTTACCGTGTACGCTCTAGACGGTCCACTTGCAAGCGGAAAATAAAGATATTTCTGTTGATAATCGTCGTGTTTGTATCCGGTGTCTCGCTCAAGGCCATTACGCCCACAGATTTGAATTTTGGCGAGAGTTCAGCCTATTGACGTCATTTCCGCGGTGTAATACCCGCATATCTGAAACGGCAAAGTTAAGAGTAGAGTTAAATAAAGTTTTTAGTCAACGCAATAATTTACAACCGTTGACCAGTCGAAATAATCGTCGAAATTTGGCGTCTGTGGCTGGAAGCAGACGCCGAGTTCGACATTCCTCCCAAACGCCACACTCCCTTGCTTTTCAGGGCTAAAAAAAAACAGTTGTAATTACCTTGTACGCTCTAGACGGTCAAGTTGCAAGCTGAAAACAAAAATATTTGCCTTGTTAGTCATCGTGTTACTAACAGCTGTGTCTTGTTTGCCAGAACTGCCGCTTTCCTACTTCCTGTTGCAAGCCACGCCCACGGATTATAATTTTGCCGTGAGTTCCGCCTATTGACGTCATGTCCGCGTCACATGACTGCGACGTAATATTATCTAAAACTGTTTGTGCGGTATTGTGTTGTTCTGTGCGGTATTGTGTTATTCTGTGCGGCGTCGTGTTGTTCTGTGCGGCGTCGTGTTGTTCAGTGCGACGTCGTGTTGTTCAG
This sequence comes from Syngnathus floridae, assembly GCF_059516105.1. Classification (NCBI taxonomy): domain Eukaryota; kingdom Metazoa; phylum Chordata; class Actinopteri; order Syngnathiformes; family Syngnathidae; genus Syngnathus; species Syngnathus floridae. Next base: position 433,434 of record NW_028284053.1, read on the forward strand.
TGCGGCATGGTGTTGTTCAGTGCGGCATGGTGTTGTTCAGTGCGGCATGGTGTTGTTCAGTGCAGCATAATGTTGTTCAGTGCGGCATAATGTTGTTCAGTGCGGCATGGTGTTGTTCAGTGCGGCATGGTGTTCTTCAGTGCGGCATGGTGTTGTTCAGTGCGGCATAATGTTGTTCAGTGCGCCATAATGTTGTTCAGTGCGGCATGGTGTTGTTCAGTGCGGGATGGTGTTGTTCAGTGCAGGATGGTGTTGTTCAGTGCGGCACGGTGTTGTTCAATGCGGCATGGTGTTGTTCAGTGCGGGATGGTGTTGTTCAGTGCGGCATGGTGTTGTTCAGTGCGGCATAATGTTGTTCAGTGCGGCATGGTGTTGTTCAGTGCGGCATGGTGTTGTTCAGTGCGGCATGGTGTTGTTCAGTGCGGCATGGTGTTGTTCAGTGCGGAATGGTGTTGTTCAGTGCGGCATGGTGTTGTTCAGTCCGGGATGGTGTTGTTCAATGCGGGATCGTGTTGTTCAGTGCGGGGTGGTGTTGTTCAGTGCGGGATGGTGTTGTTCAGTGCGGCATGGTGTTGTTCAATGCGGCATGGTGTTGTTCAGTGCGGGATGGTGTTGTTCATTGCGGCATGGTGTTGTTCAGTGCGGCATGGTGTTGTTCAGTGCGGCATGGTGTTGTTCAGTGCGGCATGGTGTTGTTCAGTGCGGCATAATGTTGTTCAGTGCGGCATGGTGTTGTTCAGTGCAGGATGGTGTTGTTCAGTGCGGCATGGTGTTGTTCAATGCAGGATCGTGTTGTTCAGTGCAGCATAATGTTGTTCAGTGCAGCATGGTGTTGTTCAGTGCGGCATGGTGTTGTTCAATGCGGCATGGTGTTGTTCACTGCGGGATGGTGTTGTTCAATGCGGGATCGTGTTGTTCAGTGCGGCATAATGTTGTTCAGTGCAGCATGGTGTTGTTCAGTGCGGCATGGTGTTGTTCAGTGCGACATAATGTTGTTTAGTGCGGCATAATGTTGTTCAGTGCGGCATAATGTTGTTCAGTGCGGCATGGTGTTGTTCAGTGCGGCATGGTGTTGTTCAGTGCGGCATGGTGTTGTTCAGTGCAGGATGGTGTTGTTCAGTGCGGCATGGTGTTGTTTAATGCGGCATGGTGTTGTTCAGTGCGGGATGGTGTTGTTCAGTGCAGGATGGTGTCGTTCAGTGCGGCATGGTGTTGTTCAGTGCGGAATGGTGTTGTTCAGTGCGGCATGGTGTTGTTCAGTGCGGCATGGTGTTGTTCAGTGCAGGATGGTGTTGTTCAATGCGGGATCGTGTTGTTCAGTGCGGCATGGTGTTGTTCAGTGCGGCATGGTGTTGTTCAGTGCGGCATAATGTTGTTCAGTGCGGCATGGTGTTGTTCAGTGCGGCATGGTGTTGTTCAGTGCGGCATGGTGTTGTTCAGTGCGGCATGGTGTTGTTCAGTGCGGCATAATGTTGTCCAGTGCGCCATAATGTTGTTCAGTGCGGCATGGTGTTGTTCAGTGCGGGATGGTGTTGTTCAGTGCAGGATGGTGTTGTTCAGTGCGGCATGGTGTTGTTCAATGCGGCATGGTGTTGTTCAGTGCGGGATGGTGTTGTTCAGTGCGGCATGGTGTTGTTCAGTGCGGCATAATGTTGTTCAGTGCGGCATGGTGTTGTTCAGTGCGGCATGGTGTTGTTCAGTGCGGCATGGTGTTGTTCAGTGCGGCATGGTGTTGTTCAGTGCGGAATGGTGTTGTTCAGTGCGGCATGGTGTTGTTCAGTGCGGGATGGTGTTCAATGCGGGATCGTGTTGTTCAGTGCGGGGTGGTGTTGTTCAGTGCAGGATGGTGTTGTTCAGTGCAGGATGGTGTTGTTCAGTGCGGCATGGTGTTGTTCAATGCAGGATCGTGTTGTTCAGTGCAGCATAATGTTGTTCAGTGCAGCATGGTGTTGTTCAGTGCGGCATGGTGTTGTTCAATGCGGCATGGTGTTGTTCAGTGCGGGATGGTGTTGTTCAGTGCGGCATGGTGTTTTTCAGTGCGGCATAATGTTGTTCAGTGCGGCATGGTGTTGTTCAGTGCGGCATGGTGTTGTTAAGTGCGACATAATGTTGTTCAGTGCGGCATAATGTTGTTCAGTGCGGCATGGTGTTGTTCAGTGCGGCATGGTGTTGTTCAGTGCGGCATGGTGTTGTTCAGTGCGGCATGGTGTTGTTCAGTGCAGGATGGTGTTGTTCAGTGCAGGATGGTGTTGTTCAATGCGGCATGGTGTTGTTCAGTGCGGGATGGTGTTGTTCAGTGCAGGATGGTGTTGTTCAGTGCGGCATGGTGTTGTTCAGTGCGGAATGGTGTTGTTCAGTGCGGCATGGTGTTGTTCAGTGCGGCATGGTGTTGTTCAGTGCAGGATGGTGTTGTTCAATGCGGGATGGTGTTGTTCAGTGCGGGATGGTGTTGTTCAGTGCAGGATGGTGTTGTTCAATGCGGCATGGTGTTGTTCAGTGCAGGATGGTGTTGTTCAGTGCGGCATGGTGTTGTTCAATGCGGCATGGTGTTGTTCAATGCGGCATGGTGTTGTTCAGTGCGGCATGGTGTTGTTCAGTGCGGCATGGTGTTGTTCAGTTCAGCGTAATGTTGTTCAGTGCGGCATGGTGTTGTTCAGTGCGGAATGGTGTTGTTCAGTGCGGCATGGTGTTGTTCAGTGCAGGATGGTGTTGTTCAGTGCGGCATGGTGTTGCTCAGTGCGGCATGGTGTTGTTCAGTGCGGGATGGTGTTGTTCATTGCGGCATGGTGTTGTTCAGTGCGGCATGGTGTTGTTCAGTGCGGCATGGTGTTGTTCAGTGCGGCATAATGTTGTTCAGTGCGCCATAATGTTGTTCAGTGCGGCATGGTGTTGTTCAGTGCGGGATGGTGTTGTTCAGTGCAGGATGGTGTTGTTCAGTGCGGCATGGTGTTGTTCAGTGCGGCATGGTGTTGTTCAGTGCGGCATAATGTTGTTCAGTGCGGCATAATGTTGTTCAGTGCGGGATGGTGTTGTTCATTGCGGCATGGTGTTGTTCAGTGCGGCATGGTGTTGTTCAGTGCGGCATGGTGTTGTTCAGTGCGGGATGGTGTTGTTCAGTGCAGGATGGTGTTGTTCAGTGCGGCATGGTGTTGTTCAGTGCGGCATGGTGTTGTTCATTTCGGCATAATGTTGTTCAGTGCGGCATAATGTTGTTTAGTGCGGCATGGTGTTGTTCAGTGCGGGATGGTGTTGTTCAGTGCGTTATAATGTTGTTCAGTGCGGCATGGTGTTGTTCAGTGCGGCATGGTGTTGTTCAGTGCGGCATGGTGTTGTTCAGTGCGGCATAATGTTGTTCAGTGCGGCATAATGTTGTTCAGTGCGGCATGGTGTTGTTCAGTGCGGGATGGTGTTGTTCAGTGCGGGATGGTGTTGTTCAGTGCGGCATGGTGTTCAATGCGGAATGGTGTTGTTCAGTGCAGGATGGTGTTGTTCAGTGCGGCATGGTGTTGTTCAGTGCGGCATAATGTTGTTCAGTGCGGCATGGTGTTGTTCAGTGCGGCATGGTGTTGTTCAGTGCGGCATGGTGTTGTTCAGTGCGGCATAATGTTGTTCAGTGCGGCATGGTGTTGTTCAGTGCGGCATGGTGTTGTTCAGTGCGGCATAATGTTCAGTGCGGCATAATGTTGTTCAGTGCGGCATGGTGTTGTTCAGTGCGGGATGGTGTTGTTCAGTGCAGGATGGTGTTGTTCAGTGCGGCATGGTGTTCAGTGCGGGATGGTGTCTTTCAGTGCGGCATGGTGTCGTTCAGTGCGGCATGGTGTCTTTCAGTGCGGCATGGTGTCGTTCAGTGAGGCATGGTGTTGTTCAGTGCGGCATGGTGTTGTTTAGTGCGGCATGGTGTTGTTCAGTGCGGGATGGTGTTGTTCAGTGTGGCATGGTGTTCAGTGCGGCATGGTGTTGTTCAGTGCGGTATCGTGTTGTTCAGTGCGGTATCGTGTTTCTCAGTGCGGTATCGTGTTGTTCAGTGCAGTATCGTTGTGTTGTTCGTATTGTGTTTAACACTTAGCCTCTAACACTTAGCCTCTAACACTTAGCCTCTAGAAGGTAAATAAATAGGAAGGAAGGACTCACCGGTGACGTCTTCGCCCACGTCCAAGCGTTGTACTTTGTATTTTCATCCTTCTGACAGTGGAAAACATAGCCAACAAACACCGTGGAACCTAAACGAATGAAAGAAAACTATCATTTGGCCACAACCAACATTCACAGATACAACACAATGTGACGTGCGGGGTTGAGGTTAAAGGTTGAGTGAAGGGCCCTCGTTTTAAACTACTTTTTTGAAAAGGATTGGGAACAAGTAAGACGTATTTAATTTATTTAATGGGAAGTAGTAAGAGCTATTGAATTTAATCTATGTATTATATTCTATTGTATTGTATTCTGTTGTATTCTTTTGGATTGTATTCACACTAACCCCACTAAAACTTCAGCCCACAAAAACTCGCCTCTGGCGCCTAGCCTCTGGCACTTAGCCTCTAACACTTAGCCTTTAACACTTAGCCTTTAACACTTAGCCTTTAACACTTAGCCTAGAAGGTGAATAAATAGGGTTAAAGGTTGAGTGAAGGGACCTCGTTTTAAACTACTTTTTTGTAAAGGAGTGGGAACAAGTAAGACGTATTTAATTTATTTAATGGGAAGTAGTAAGACTTATTAAATTTATTTAATCTACTTTTCTTCCCAGGCAAAATTTGATGTGCTGCAATTCCAAATTTCCAAAGTGAATGAAGGAATGAAGTCCTTTAAATTATGATTTTGTATAAATACTAGGCATTAACACAAAATCGACGGCACAAAATGGGCAGACTTTACTTGTTTGAAAAGGACTGGTTACAAGACAGACTTTTTTAATTTATTTAATGGGAAGAAGACTTATTTAGTTTAATTGATCTATTTTTGTTCCCTGCCAAAATTCGATTTGCTGCAATTCCAAATTTCCAAAGTGAATGAAGGAAAGAAGTCGTTTAAATTATGATTTTGTTTAAATACTAGGCATAGACACAAAATCTACGGCACAAAATGGGCAGACTTTACTTGTTTGAAGAGGACTGGTTACAAGACAGACTTTTCTGATTTATTTAATGGGAAGAAGACTTATTTAGTTTATTTAATCTATTTTTGTTCCCTGGCAAAATTGGATTTGCTGAAATTGTATTTTGCCAAATCTTGCCTTGAGACCTGATAGGAAGTATTAAACGCTTAGTTAAATCAATACAAGTTGGTAATAAGAGCGAGTAATGTTGGTTGAACCGATGAATGAAGGTTGAAAGCAATTTAAATTATGACTTTGTATAAATACTAGATATTAACAGAACATCTACTGCGCGAAATGGGCAGAGTTTACTTGTTTGAGAAGGAGTGGCTTATTCAAAACTAAGATTTATTTAATCTGTTTGTTCCCAGGCAAAATTGGATGTGATGCAATTCCAAATTTCACCACATGATGGTGCCCAATTTTGACTTCATAGGACATATGAAACACTTAGCTTGTTATTATGTTCAAGGTAATCAGATTTGTTTATTATTCTAATGGCCTCTTCAAAACTATTCTGGATTACTACTTTGGATCTATTCTACATTACTTGGCAACAACATACTCTGTAACAGATTAGGCAGTATAATCATATCTGTTAACTTGAGAGTGCCCACACTCAATCTACTTATCGTGATGTGTTAAATCAATTACTGTTAGACATTATTTGTCTGATAATCTACCAAATCTTTGAATTGAAGAATTTGTGATTTAATTAATAGCTTGTTGTTATGTTAAGGGTAATCAGACTTGTATATAATTCTAATGGCCTTCTTTTGAAAACTATTCTGAATTACAACTTTGGATCTTATATTACTTTGCAACAATCTACTCCGTGACAGATTAGGCAGTATAATCACATATGTTAACTTCAGTGCCCACACTGTATTTATTTATGGTTATTTGTTAAATCAAGTACTGTTAGACATGAAATAGGAAGTGTTTAACATAAATGTTATGGCTACTCACCATTGTAGCTCGCTCCTGGTCAATGATACGAGCCTCTTCTTGCAGTGGAAAACTTGCAGCCAACAAACACCGTGGAACCTAAAGGAATGAAATTAAACATTAACATTTCGCCTCGACCAATTTTCACACGTACAACGCAACGCGGCTACACTTCTGCTATTACAAACGTAAATCTCCTTAAACACAATGAGTGTTACTTACCGTGTACGCTCTAGACGGTCCAGTTGCAAGCAGAAAATAAAGATATTTCTGTTGATAATCGTCGCTGCTCAGTGGCTCACGGCCATCGCGCCAACAGATTTGAATTTTGGCGGAGGTTCGGGCAATTACGTCATATCCACGGCACATGACTGCGACGTAATACCCGCTTATCTGAAACGGCAGTTAAAAGTAGAGTTACATCAAGTTTTCTTGGAACCTAAACGAATGAAAGAAAACTATCATTTGGCCACAACCAACATTCACAGATACAACACAACGTGCGGGGTTGGGGTTAAAGATTGAGTGAAGGGCCCTCGTTTTAAACTACTGTTTTGAAAAGGAGTGGGAACAAGTAAGACGTATTTAATTTATTTAATGGGAAGTAGTAAGACTTATTAAATTTATTTAATCTACTTTTCTTCCCAGGCAAAATTTGATGTGCTGCAATTCCAAATTTCCAAAGTGAATGAAGGAATGAAGTCCTTTAAATTATGATTTTGTATAAATACTAGGCATTAACACAAAATCGACGGCACAAAATGGGCAGACTTTACTTGTTTGAAAAGGACTGGTTACAAGACAGACTTTTTTAATTTATTTAATGGGAAGAAGACTTATTTAGTTTAATTGATCTATTTTTGTTCCCTGCCAAAATTCGATTTGCTGCAATTCCAAATTTCCAAAGTGAATGAAGGAAAGAAGTCGTTTAAATTATGATTTTGTTTAAATACTAGGCATAGACACAAAATCTACGGCACAAAATGGGCAGACTTTACTTGTTTGAAGAGGACTGGTTACAAGACAGACTTTTCTGATTTATTTAATGGGAAGAGGACTTATTTAGTTTATTTAATCTATTTTTGTTCCCTGGCAAAATTGGATTTGCTGAAATTGTATTTTGCCAAATCTCGATTTGAGACCTGATAGGAAGTATTAAACGCTTAGTTAAATCAATACAAGTTGGTAATAAGAGCGAGTAATGTTGGTTGAACCGATGAATGAAGGTTGAAAGCAATTTAAATTATGACTTTGTATAAATACTAGATATTAACAGAACATCTACTGCGCAAAATGGGCAGAGTTTACTTGTTTGAGAAGGAGTGGCTTATTCAAAACTAAGATTTATGTAATCTGTTTGTTCCCAGGCAAAATTGGATGTGATGCAATTCCAAATTTCACCACATGATGGTGCCCAATTTTGACTTCATAGGACATATTAAACACTTAGCTTGTTATTATGTTCAAGGTAATCAGATTTGTTTATCATTCTAATGGCCTCTTCAAAACTATTCTGGATTACTACTTTGGATCTATTCTACATTACTTGGCAACAACATACTCTGTAACAGATTAGGCAGTATAATCACATATGTTAACTTGAGAGTGCCCACACTCAATCTACTTATCGTGATGTGTTAAATCAATTACTGTTAGACATTATTTGTCTGATAATCTACCAAATCTTTGAATTGAAGAATTTGTGATTTAATTAATAGCTTGTTCAGGGTAATCAGACTTGTATATAATTCTAATGGCCTTCTTTTGAAAACTATTCTGAATTACAACTTTGGATCTTATATTACTTTGCAACAATCTACTCCGTGACAGATTAGGCAGTATAATCACATATGTTAACTTCAGTGCCCACACTGTATTTATTTATGGTTATTTGTTAAATCAAGTACTGTTAGACATGAAATAGGAAGTGTTTAACATAAATGTTATGGCTACTCACCATTGTAGCTCGCTCCTGGTCAATGATACGAGCCTCTTCTTGCAGTGGAAAACTTGCAGCCAACAAACACCGTGGAACCTAAAGGAATGAAATTAAACATTAACATTTCGCCTCGACCAATTTTCACACGTACAACGCAACGCGGCTACACTTCTGCTATTACAAACGTAAATCTCCTTAAACACAATGAGTGTTACTTACCGTGTACGCTCTAGACGGTCCAGTTGCAAGCAGAAAATAAAGATATTTCTGTTGATAATCGTCGCTGCTCAGTGGCTCACGGCCATCGCGCCAACAGATTTGAATTTTGGCGGAGGTTCGGGCAATTACGTCATATCCGCGGCATTTGACTGCGACGTAATACCCGCTTATCTGAAACGGCAGTTAAAAGTAGAGTTACATCAAGTTTTCTTGGAACCTAAACGAATGAAAGAAAACTATCATTTGGCCACAACCAACATTCACAGATACAACACAACGTGCGGGGTTGAGGTTAAAGATTGAGTGAAGGGCCCTCGTTTTAAACTACTGTTTTGAAAAGGAGTGGGAACAAGTAAGACGTATTTAATTTATTTAATGGGAAGTAGTAAGACTTATTAAATTTATTTAATCTACTTTTCTTCCCAGGCAAAATTTGATGTGCTGCAATTCCAAATTTCCAAAGTGAATGAAGGAATGAAGTCCTTTAAATTATGATTTTGTATAAATACTAGGCATTAACACAAAATCGACGGCACAAAATGGGCAGACTTTACTTGTTTGAAAAGGACTGGTTACAAGACAGACTTTTTTAATTTATTTAATGGGAAGAAGACTTATTTAGTTTAATTGATCTATTTTTGTTCCCTGCCAAAATTCGATTTGCTGCAATTCCAAATTTCCAAAGTGAATGAAGGAAAGAAGTCGTTTAAATTATGATTTTGTTTAAATACTAGGCATAGACACAAAATCTACGGCACAAAATGGGCAGACTTTACTTGTTTGAAGAGGACTGGTTACAAGACAGACTTTTCTGATTTATTTAATGGGAAGAGGGCTTATTTAGTTTATTTAATCTATTTTTGTTCCCTGGCAAAATTGGATTTGCTGAAATTGTATTTTGCCAAATCTCGATTTGAGACCTGATAGGAAGTATTAAACGCTTAGTTAAATCAATACAAGTTGGTAATAAGAGCGAGTAATGTTGGTTGAACCGATGAATGAAGGTTGAAAGCAATTTAAATTATGACTTTGTATAAATACTAGATATTAACAGAACATCTACTGCGCAAAATGGGCAGAGTTTACTTGTTTGAGAAGGAGTGGCTTATTCAAAACTAAGATTTATGTAATCTGTTTGTTCCCAGGCAAAATTGGATGTGATGCAATTCCAAATTTCACCACATGATGGTGCCCAATTTTGACTTCATAGGACATATTAAACACTTAGCTTGTTATTATGTTCAAGGTAATCAGATTTGTTTATCATTCTAATGGCCTCTTCAAAACTATTCTGGATTACTACTTTGGATCTATTCTACATTACTTGGCAACAACATACTCTGTAACAGATTAGGCAGTATAATCACATATGTTAACTTGAGAGTGCCCACACTCAATCTACTTATCGTGATGTGTTAAATCAATTACTGTTAGACATTATTTGTCTGATAATCTACCAAATCTTTGAATTGAAGAATTTGTGATTTAATTAATAGCTTGTTCAGGGTAATCAGACTTGTATATAATTCTAATGGCCTTCTTTTGAAAACTATTCTGAATTACAACTTTGGATCTTATATTACTTTGCAACAATCTACTCGGTGACAGATTAGGCAGTATAATCACATATGTTAACTTCAGTGCCCACACTGTATTTATTTATGGTTATTTGTTAAATCAAGTACTGTTAGACATGAAATAGGAAGTGTTTAACATAAATGTTATGGCTACTCACCATTGTAGCTCGCTCCTGGTCAATGATATGAGCCTCTTCTTGCAGTGGAAAACTTGCAGCCAACAAACACCGTGGAACCTAAAGGAATGAAATTAAACATTAACATTTCGCCCGGACCAACATTCACACGTACAACGCAACGCGGCTACACTTCTGCTATTACAAACGTAAATCTCCTTAAACACAACGAGTGTTACTTACCGTGTACGCTCTAGGCAAAATTGGATGTGATGCAATTCCAAATCTATCTGAAACGGCAGTTAAAAGTAGAGTTACATCAAGTTTTCTTTTTTAATCAACACAATCATTTACAACCGTTGACCAGAAAGAATCGTCGAAATTCGACGTCCCCCACAAACGCCACGCTCACTCGCTTTTCAGGGCAACAAAAGTACTTCTTTTTAAAAACGATGAGTTGTACTTACCGTGTACGCTCTGGACGGTCCAGTTGCAAGCAGAAAATAAAAATATTTCTCTTGTTAGTCGTATGTTACCATCCGCTGTGTCTTTGTCAACATCGCCGCCATTTTCCTACTTCCTGCTGCGAGCCACGCCCACGGATTTAAATTTGGGCGGAAGCTCTTTCCATTGGCGTCGTTTTCGCGTATAGCAAATCCGATTGGTTGGGAAGGGGGCACGGTTATGCAGCCGAGGGGTCCTGTGATCGGTGGGATGTAAAGTAGGCGTCGACGTCACGTCCGCGTCACGTGACCACGACGTGGCAGACGTCATATAGCAACCGCTGTTTTGTTTAGTAGACTTACAGTTGTTATGCATTGACATAATGGCGCACACACCAAATAGATTTAAATAAATTAAATAATTCTTCTGCCCACTCTCTTTTAAACAAGTTAACTCTCCCCGCGGATTTGAATTCCGGCGAAAGTTACGCCCATCGACGTCACGTATGTCACGTGACCACGACGTGGCAGATGTCATATAGCAACCGCTGTTTTGTTTAGTAGATTTACAGTTGTTATGCATTGGCATAATGGTGTGCACTCAAAATAGATTTAAATAAATTAAATATTTCTTCTGCCTACTCCCTTTTAAACAAGTTAACTCTGCCCACGTCCATTGACGTCTTGTCTGCGTCACGTGACCACGACGTAGCGACGTCATATAGTAACCGCTGTTTTGACCAGTAGACTTAGTTATTATGCGTTGACATAATGGCGCACTGGTTAGCATGGCCACCTCTTAAGCATGATGATGCGGGTTCGACGCCTGATCAATGTTAGCATGGAGTGAGCTGAAGTGCATGGCGCTGAAGATTTGAATCTTTGAAATGCGCTGAGGTCTGACATATCAGGCAGAATGGTTTGCCATCACGTTCAACAAAAAATAGAAACTTTCCCACTCTGATTAAAACGTCCTGTGTTCATCTACGTATTTTCGTTTTGCTGTGCATCTTTTCCCTGCCATTTCGAGAGCCCAATTGACACTCATAGTTTAAAGAAATGTGTTTGCCCATCCTACTTTGTGGAATTTCACCACATGCGCTTTTGACCAAAATACCAAATTGAACTCAAGTGAAGCCAACACGCACAAACCCCCCCCCCCCCCCCCCCACACACACACACACACACACAAATGTTGATATGAACATAAAAGAGCCGCATGCGGTTCGGGAGTTGCGGCTTGGTCAAACCTGTACTATACAACTTTATTTGTATAAAATTTTCACAACAGCTGTCACACAAACAAAGCGGGAAAAACCGAAGACGTGCGTGTTCCGCCCACGCTGGATTTATTTGCACCTTTGAAAAGACACCGTATTGCCGCAGATGTGGCAAAGAGTACTTTTGGGCATCTGAGACGGAAGGATGTCCAAAGCATCACGTCACCTGCTCTGGTAGGCATGGTGGTGGGACGTTGAGGTCAACTGCTTTGGGGTTGGCTGACTCTTTGATCGCAGGATGCCACACACTTGAAGACAGAAGCAGAAAAGCAGAGCTAAATGCAAAATGTACTCACCGGTGACTCCAATTTTTTTCCCCCCTGAAGAAACAGCTGGACGGGTGGCCCCGGCTGGCCAGTGGGACTCTTGTTATTCTGACCCTTTTTAGTGCGCGTTTGGGGCAACAACCGTTTTTTGTGGCGCTCTCTTCTGGTTCAAAAGTGCCCTGCATGTGAATTTGCTTTTCCTGCCTTCTGATTGGATGAGCGCCGGTGTGACGCGGTGCCTCTGTCACCGTGGCGGGGGGTATACGTTGGCATCGGAGCGTCTGCCAACGTCTGAGACCGGCTGGCAGTGTATCGGAGGTGTCGAGTGCGGTGCCGCTGGAGCTCACTCACCAGCTGGTGTTAGGGCCACAGAATGAAGGCCAAGGAGAAGAATAGAAAGAGAAACAGAAACTTCTCCTCCAATTGTTTGATTTGTCTCTTCTGAGCTTCGATGAATTCTTTCAGCTCTTTGTTCCTCTAGGACGGACAAATGGAAAGTGGCATTCAAAAGCCAGTAAGCGTGCAAGTAAGTGCCGGGCTGGCTTTGGGCCCTTACCTGTTGCGCGCTGTGCAGCAGATCCATTCTCTCTTGGAGGATGCAAGCGTCGCGCTCCCTCAACTCGCACATCAGGGCTCGCTTCCATTGGTCCACGGCGCTCCTAAGCTCTTCTCTCTGATCCGCCGTCAGCACGTCATTCACGCCAGCGTGGCTGGCTTTTTCGCCGTCCGTGGCGGGGCAGTCCCGCTGCGGTAGCGCCTCGTACAACATGGCCTCCAGCTCCAGGATCCTCTGGGCCGCAATCCTCGTCCATCAGTGGTCCGGCGGGAGATTTGAGGGCGGCTTACCTTATGAGCCTGGTCCATGGAACACTTCCTGAAGTCCAACTCTTCATCCAGGTAGCCCTTCTGCTTGCAGAACATATCCTAGCACAGCTCAAGGTCAGAATTGTTGGGGCACATTGCCGGAGTTCCCCTTGGCTGATGTCGCGTGTCTGTCTACCTTCTCACTTTCAATGTCCAACATCTTCTGTTGAAGTGCTGACTTGGTCACTTTGATGTATTCTAACCACTGAGGAAAGGCTGCTGTCACATAAGCAGAATGCGAGAGCGTGCGTGGACGTGCGCGTTACCTTCTCGGCTAGGGTGAGAAGGGTCCTGGCGTGAATCACGACCACCTGCTCCTCGTTGGTGAGATTCTGCAAGAGCCCAAAGGCACAGCGTCAACAAGCTTCTTTCAGCGCAAAGCCTTCCAAAAGTCACATTTGAGCCGCCGAGTCTCGTGGAGTGCGAACATAAGGAGTTCGACATACACTTACGGCGTTATAGCCCAGGATTTCCAGCTTCTTCATCAGATCACTGATGACGATGTCCGGGGGAAAGGCGCAAGGAGCAATGTAAGGTGTTCTGGGACCTCGGGTTAAGGTTAGGGTTGCGAGGGACGCCTTACGTACGCTCACGCCCTCGGCCTCGCAGTAGATCTGCAAAGGGCTGAGGCCGTCTGGGAAACGGACTTGCAGAAACTTCAAGACGGGGGAGCGCCACTCCCTCTCCTGAAAGGCAGAGGCATGCATCCGTCCGTCCGTCCGTCCGTCCGTCCGTCACATCTCTGGCCTCAACACGCTTGTGCGAGTCTTCCCACCTCCAGCTCCAGGATGCGGAACTCAAGCAGTTCGTTTTGGTCTCGGATATCCTGGATGTGCTCTTTCAGACGCGCTTCTTCCGCCTCCATCCGCCTGACCTGAAAAGACAGTCAGACCTCATCTGCGGGGCTTCCCGACAGGTGTGACGCCAAGCGACTCCGCCCAGCGCCTTTCTTTCCGTCACCTTTTCGGCCAACTGCTGATTGCTCTGACGCAGCAGCTGCTTCTCCTCCACCCACTTGACATTCTAGAAGAGACAAACGCGTGGACAGCTTTGGAATGTTGTGTCATTTTCATCCACAAATTCTTTGGTTGACTGGAAAATGACATTTGCTTTTCTCCGCATTTTCCCAGCCACGTTCGGGGGGGGTTGGTCCAGTAATGCCAGACGGATGAGTGACTGAAGAATGTAGCTATTTTGTCTGAGAAAAAGGTGTGCTCATTGATGAGCTTACCTGTCCTTGTTGCTTCAGCGCTGACTCCAGATCTGCTACTCTGCTTTGATAGTGACCCATTTCTACCATCAGCTTTTCTCTGGTCTGAAAGGAGGAGGAGGGAGGCTCCTCCTCCTCCTTTCAGACCAGAGAACACCCGAGGCTGGGTGAGAACGGGGAGGCTGCGACCCGGCCGGGGGTTGCGGGAAGGGGCGCCACCTTGATCTCCTTCTCGGCGTCGTAGTCCCCTTTCGCTGGTCTGGGCTAGCAGAGCGTAGGCTCGTTGCAGCGCTTGATATTCTTGCGTCAGCTGGCGGTAGCGAAGCTCCGCCTCTTCATGCACACACCAATGCAACACAGCACTAGTACCAGAATCAGTCAGACCGGCGACAAAGCACCCGCGACGCAAAGACGAGTCCGATTCCAGGCTGAAGAGGAATGTTTGGTGCCAATACGCTGGCAGAAATGGCGGGCTACCTCTTCGGGTTCCGTGTCGGGGGTTCTGTCGGTGTGAAAAGACAAGGACGATCCGTCCGAGTCCACCAACACGTCTTCGTCGTAGCCGTAAAATGTTTCGATGACCTGCGGGCGCGGAAGCAAACATCTCTCTGAACAAACTGAAGCGACACCTCACGATGAATCGACGAGAGGAACGATAGCGAGAAAAAGGCCATTTCATCTTGCGCAACACCAAGCAGCCGCAAACAAACAGACTCACCTTGCAGGACCTCACGCTTTGTTCCTCCTCAGAGATTCTCGACGTCGGTATCGTAGCAGCAAATCTCTCTCCTGTCGACACAAATAATCCGCCTTTGAGATTCTTTGGATGCAAAGGGAACGAACGGCTCCGGCGCAGAAACAAACGCGACTCACAATGACATTTCTGACATGAGCTCCTGTCTCCAGAGCCTGAAAAACACGTCACCGGCGATGATTGGAGGGACGCTCGTCTTTTCCAAAAGTGACAACTACAGGGTGTGTCAGGGTTTTCCAGATTATCTTTATCGTATCATTGTGTTGCTTTGACTTTGACTGCGACCTGTAATAAATAATATTATTTATCCCTTATTTATCCCTATCGCTTATCCCTTCCTACACAAAGTCGTAAAACACCCCTTGCTATGTTTTGACTAGAGGTCAAGGGCTTCCTCTATTCAATCCACTCTTACACCCACCCTGTTTCTCTTAATTAAAATGCTCGTGCAGGAGCCGAGAGTCAGACTTCATTCGTACAACGGATGGACTCTCCACCTGCAGGTGTCCAAAAGAACTTACTTGTCTCCCGTGTGGTTCTTGCAAAATAAGTTGGAGCGAGCGCAACTCTAACAGGGTGCATTTTGCCACTAGCTGCCTACGGACAATGACGTCGCGCTCGCGGCTCATGGTTGACGGGCTGAGCAGCCGGGCAAGTCCGTCGTTTTCAGCGCACAGCGAGTGGCAAAGGCGCTGACAAAACGGGAGCTTTGAGCTGCTGAAAACGGCAAAACAAGTCTAAAGCGTGTTCAAACGCGTGCGCACAATGCTCCTGCTTGAAAGGTCGGAATTTAAGGGGCCAATTTTTTGGATGGCGGCCGCCGGCCAAGCTTTGGACGGAAAAGGTTTCCTGGCGACAGCGAGCGAGCGCGGCGCTGCCGTACGTGCACCGAGTCGCCTGCCTGAAGACCTTGGACAAGTCGTCGATGATGTGCCGCTGCTCCACAACTTGAAGGAACTCCATTTCACCGTCCTGCTGGCCGCAACCGCGGTCCAGGTCATTGAGCGAACTAGGCCTTCTCTGTGGAACACAAATGCAGTGGACTCTGTTGGCACGCCGCCGTTGTCCGCGTCGACTTACCAAGCTTGCCATCTCCTCGTTCTCCTGGGTGACAAAGCGCACTTTGTTTTCAAGGCGACACAGCACCAGCGAGAGTTCTTCATTCTTCCTGCTCAGGCGTTTGTTTTTGTACAGGAGTGGCAGAAACTGGCTTTCTGTTTCTCTCAGTCGCTTTAGCTGCAAGCATGAAGTGCGGGATGTGAAAGACGCACAACACGCGGGCCAGAACGTATCCATTCCTTTTGCATCGGTTTGAACGGAATCGTGGCTTTGGCTCCCAATAAAAGACATCTACCAGGCAACCGACTCGCCGCGCCGCTCAACTAATAAGCAAGCGCAATGGGTGCCTCGCTGGATGGCGCGCATCAAACGTAGCGCAAACCTTCAAGCGTGCCGTCAATAAATTACCAGTTCATTGCGCTCTTCAGAAAGCAGGGCGTTTCGATCCTCCAGTTTCCTGATGACTGCGCTGAGCTCAGCGATTTTCAGATGAAACCGTCGCGTGTCCCGATCCTCCTGAGACTGAAAACGCCCCGCAACACACACACACAAGCACTCGTTCAAAGTTCAAAACTGTTTTTGTGCTACCTTCCTCCAGCAACGAACTAAGTCATGCGTACTGCAAGTGTGTGATGAGGTGGCTTACGCAATGAAGAGGATTGCTAGTAGCGGCGTTGACCCCACTTCCAGGGTAGTTTAGGCCCGCCCTTTGGGAATCCCTCAGGGCAGCGATCTGCTGCTCGGCAGCCTGAGTCTGCAGCTGAAGGCGGTGGACGTGGCCGGCCCCAGGGCTTCATCCAAAACACTAACCGCTCTGTCTTTCAGCTTGATCTCATCCGTCTGGATGTACAAACGGGGAGCGCTCAGGCAGGCGGGCAAACTCATTTGCCAGAATTGTGACAAAAACAAAGAGAGCAACCGGCCAATTTTTTTCTTGAATCGACTAGAACACCTTTGCTGTGACAAAAGCGAAGCGAGCAACCGGACATTTTCTTCTTGTGAAATAGAATAGAATAGAATGCCTTAGGTGTCATTGCACTGCAGGTATACAACGAAATTGGGAACATAGCCACGCACCGCGCATCTGATCAGTCCTACCAGTCGGCGGATCTCCCTCTCGCAGTCTCTCTTGGTTCGGCTCAGCTCCTCCCGATGCTGGTGATGAGCCGATCGGAGCTCGGCCGCTCGGGACTGCCAGGCCTGCTGGGCCGCTGCCAGGGCTTCTTCCGCGCTCCTGGTGGAGGCGACACCGCTCGGTCTCCCGACACCGCCGCGTCTCCTCCACCTCCGCCAGCAAAGCGCCCCCCCTCCTCACCTGAGCAGACATTGCGCCACACCGGGCCGTTGAGACCGCAACGGAGCGCCGCGACGCTTACTGGGGACAAGCTACACAATACGGTAGCGGCCGCATCGAAGCCCGACGTGGCGTGCGGATAGTCAGACACGGATAGAGCGGATCACCTTGTCCATGGAGCCGTCCCTCAGGCTGAGGACCAAGGCATTCAGTCGCTGGATCTCTCCATCTTTGATTTTGATCACTCTCATCAGCTCCATTTCATGCTGCCGCAGTAATGTCTCCCTGGTAATGGCTAACTCTTTCTGCTTCTCCTCATGGAGTTTGCTTTTGAGTTCCGTCATGGCGGCGGTGGCACGGTGGTGCTCCGCCCGCAGGTCCTGACTTCTCTCTCTCTCCAGACAGCTGACCTGACATGACTTAGACTTAGACAAACTTTATTGTCATCTTGTCTGCACATGGTGCATACAAAACGAAATTCCGTTGCATACGTCTTACAACAAAGTAGTGATATTGCAGTTGAATAGAAGTAACATATCCTATGAAAATATATATATATATACATATATACTATATATATATATATATATATATTAAAAATAAGTATAAAGTGCAGCAGTGATAATTATGCAATAGTGCAAGTAGGCAAAACAGTATTCAAGAGTGTGCAGAGGAATGCTAAACCATGTATTAAACTTCTATTTAAAGGGTTTATACAAGTTCAGTAAAGTTGGTAGTGCGAGATAGTGCAAGATAGAGGTCCGTAGTGTCATAAAGTACAGTTCTGTGAATGTGTGATGCAGAGTTCAGTTTAGAGCTCAACAGTTCTAGTGTTCAACAGTCTGATGACAGCAGGGAAAAAGCTGTTGCAGAACCTGGTGGACCTGCAGCGGATGCTGCAAACCTCTTCCCAGAGGGCAGCAGGGAGAACAGTCCATGGTGGGGGTGTGATGGGTCATTGATGATGTTACGGGCACGGGACATGCAGCGCTGAGATGAAATGTCCTGAATGGAGGGAAGAGGAGCCCCTATGATCCTCTCTGCTGTCCTCACCACTCTCCTCACGTTCTTCCAATCGGAGGCGGTGCAGCATCCACACCACACAGAGAGACAGCTTGTCAGAATGCTCTCTATGGTGCTCCTGTAGAACGTCCTCATGATGGGTGGGGGCAGGTGGGCTCTCCTCATCCTCCGCAGGAAGTACAAGCGCTTCTGTGCCCTCTTGACCAGTGCCGTAGTGTTCATAGTCCAGGTGAGGTCTTCTGTGATGTGGACCCCCAGGAATTTGGTGGTGCTGACCACCTCCACAGCTGAGCTGTTGATGATCAGTGGAGCGTGGTGAGGCTGTTTTTTCCTGAAGTCGACAATGATCTCCTTCATCTTCTCCTCATTCAGGATCAGGCTGTTTTCTCTGCACCAGCCCACCAGCTGCTCCACCTCCTCTCTGTAGTCCAGGTCGTTGTTGTCTCTGATGAGCCCCACCACCGTTGTGTCGTCTGCTGACTTCACGATGTGATTGGTGGTGAACCTGAGGACGCAGTCGTGTGTCATCAGGGTGCACAGCAGGGGGCTCAGGACGCAGCCCTGAAGGGAGCCTGTGCTGAGGGTGATGACATCAGAGGTGTTCTGTCCGACCCGGACTGACTGAGGTCTGTTGGTGAGGAAGTCTAGCAGCCAGTTGCGAAGGGGGGTGTTGAAGCCCAGGTGTTCCAATTTTCCTACCAGATGCTGTGGGATGATGGTGTTAAACGCTGAGCTGAAGTCCAGGAACAGCCTCCGCACATGGGTGTTCTTCTCCTCCAGGTGAGCCAGGCTCAGGTGAAGAACGGAGGAGATGGCGTCCTGAGTGGAGCGGTTTTGCCGGTCGGCAAACTGGAACGGGTCAAATAATAGGGGGAGTCTGGAAACGATGTGACCTTTAAGCAGCCTTTCGAAGCACTTCATCATAACCGGAGTCAGTGCAACAGGCCGGTAATCATTAAATGAGGTGATTTGAGGTTTCTTCGGCACCGGAATGATGGAGGCAGTCTTAAAGCACGCCGGCACTGTGGCTTGGCCCAGCGAGGTGTTAAAAATGTCTGTGATGACCCCAGCCAGATGACTTGCACATTCCCTGAACACACGCCCAGGAATGTTGTCGGGGCCAGGGGCCTTACAGGGGTTGACTCTCCTCAGGGTCTTCAACACATCGGCGGAGTCAAGGCAGAGTACCTCCTCTTCCTGATGGGGGACAGTTTTAACTGCTGGAGTGCCGTTTAGTGCCTCGAACCTCCCAAAGAAGTTATTTAGACCATTTAGAAAGTCAGCATCAACTACACCCACCGGGGGGGGGGAGGGTGAGTTGTAGTCTGTAATCGCCCGTATGCCTTGCCACATACTCCTGATGTTTTTGACGTCGTGGAAACGATCCTGAAATTTTCGACTGCGGTCTCGCTTCGCTATCCTGATGGCACGGTTCAAGTTGGCTCTCGCTGTCCTCAGTGTCTCCTTGTCGCCAGACTTGAAGGCAGAGTTCCGCGCTCGTAGCGTTTGACGTACCTCCTCAGTCATCCAGGGTCGTTGGTTGCCCCGGGTGATGATATTCTTAGTGGTGCTGACGTCCTCGGTGCATTTGTTGATGTAGGCTGACACAGTCATGGCACACGCATGTCTAATCTACATCGGGAAAACTGGGAGGGAGGGAGGCAGGCAGGGAGGCAGGCAGGGAGGCAGGCAGGGAGGCAGGCAGTGTCTGTCTGTTGAGGTTTTCACCTTGTTCTTCTCCTGCTGAAGTTCTAACTGGACGTCCATCAGTTTGGTTCTCAGCTCGTCATTGGCGGCTTGAAGGGCGTCCGTTCGCTCCGCCTTGGCCCGCCCTGCCGGAGCTCGTTTGGACATCTCTTACTCGAGTCTCGCCCGGTCGTCAGTCAGAGATCACAACATTTGTACCTGGAGAGCACAAACGCAGCGCTGTTTTCCACTGGCTTCGAACTCAACTTCAATCGGTACCGTAACTTACAACATCATAAACATAGAACTAGCTTGACTTATTCATTGAATAAATGCATTTGGTTCTTCAAAACTGCATCACGCAACATAGCGTGACCGAGACGGCCGTTATCCACCTGCGTGAAGTTATTTGGTGAAATGAATGAGATGTTTAAGACACCATCGTTCTGTCTCTATGTAGATGAAGGTAAATAATCGATTGCTGAAGGTCCAAAGGTGTTGTGATAAACAAATAAACATATTAGTGATTAGTGACATATTTGTGATAAACATATTAGGCAGGATAATCACATATGTTAACGTGACTGCCCACACTGTATTTATTTATGGTTATTTGTTAAATCGAGTACTGTTAGACATGAAATAGGAAGTGTTTAACATAAATGGAAGACGAAAGGGGTACTCACCATTGTAGCTCCTGCTGGTCAATGATACGAGCCTCTTCTTGCAGTGGAAAACATACAGCCAACAAACACCGTGGAACCTAAAGGAATGAAATTAAACATTAACATTTAGCCTCAACCAACATTCACAGATACAACGCAACGCAAACTACACAAACGTAAATCTTTTTAAACACAATGAGTTGTACTTACCGTGTACGCTCTAGACGGTCCACTTGCAAGCGGAAAATAAAGATATTTCTGTTGATAATCGTCGTGTTTGTATCCGGTGTCTCGCTCAAGGCCATTACGCCCACAGATTTGAATTTTGGCGAGAGTTCAGCCTATTGACGTCATTTCCGCGGTGTAATACCCGCATATCTGAAACGGCAAAGTTAAGAGTAGAGTTAAATAAAGTTTTTAGTCAACGCAATAATTTACAACCGTTGACCAGTCGAAATAATCGTCGAAATTTGGCGTCTGTGGCTGGAAGCAGACGCCGAGTTCGACATTCCTCCCAAACGCCACACTCCCTTGCTTTTCAGGGCTAAAAAAAAACAGTTGTAATTACCTTGTACGCTCTAGACGGTCAAGTTGCAAGCTGAAAACAAAAATATTTGCCTTGTTAGTCATCGTGTTACTAACAGCTGTGTCTTGTTTGCCAGAACTGCCGCTTTCCTACTTCCTGTTGCAAGCCACGCCCACGGATTATAATTTTGCCGTGAGTTCCGCCTATTGACGTCATGTCCGCGTCACATGACTGCGACGTAATATTATCTAAAACTGTTTGTGCGGTATTGTGTTGTTCTGTGCGGTATTGTGTTATTCTGTGCGGCGTCGTGTTGTTCTGTGCGGCGTCGTGTTGTTCAGTGCGACGTCGTGTTGTTCAGTGCGGCATGGTGTTGTTCAGTGCGGCATGGTGTTGTTCAGTGCGGCATGGTGTTGTTCAGTGCAGCATAATGTTGTTCAGTGCGGCATAATGTTGTTCAGTGCGGCATGGTGTTGTTCAGTGCGGCATGGTGTTCTTCAGTGCGGCATGGTGTTGTTCAGTGCGGCATAATGTTGTTCAGTGCGCCATAATGTTGTTCAGTGCGGCATGGTGTTGTTCAGTGCGGGATGGTGTTGTTCAGTGCAGGATGGTGTTGTTCAGTGCGGCACGGTGTTGTTCAATGCGGCATGGTGTTGTTCAGTGCGGGATGGTGTTGTTCAGTGCGGCATGGTGTTGTTCAGTGCGGCATAATGTTGTTCAGTGCGGCATGGTGTTGTTCAGTGCGGCATGGTGTTGTTCAGTGCGGCATGGTGTTGTTCAGTGCGGCATGGTGTTGTTCAGTGCGGAATGGTGTTGTTCAGTGCGGCATGGTGTTGTTCAGTCCGGGATGGTGTTGTTCAATGCGGGATCGTGTTGTTCAGTGCGGGGTGGTGTTGTTCAGTGCGGGATGGTGTTGTTCAGTGCGGCATGGTGTTGTTCAATGCGGCATGGTGTTGTTCAGTGCGGGATGGTGTTGTTCATTGCGGCATGGTGTTGTTCAGTGCGGCATGGTGTTGTTCAGTGCGGCATGGTGTTGTTCAGTGCGGCATGGTGTTGTTCAGTGCGGCATAATGTTGTTCAGTGCGGCATGGTGTTGTTCAGTGCAGGATGGTGTTGTTCAGTGCGGCATGGTGTTGTTCAATGCAGGATCGTGTTGTTCAGTGCAGCATAATGTTGTTCAGTGCAGCATGGTGTTGTTCAGTGCGGCATGGTGTTGTTCAATGCGGCATGGTGTTGTTCACTGCGGGATGGTGTTGTTCAATGCGGGATCGTGTTGTTCAGTGCGGCATAATGTTGTTCAGTGCAGCATGGTGTTGTTCAGTGCGGCATGGTGTTGTTCAGTGCGACATAATGTTGTTTAGTGCGGCATAATGTTGTTCAGTGCGGCATAATGTTGTTCAGTGCGGCATGGTGTTGTTCAGTGCGGCATGGTGTTGTTCAGTGCGGCATGGTGTTGTTCAGTGCAGGATGGTGTTGTTCAGTGCGGCATGGTGTTGTTTAATGCGGCATGGTGTTGTTCAGTGCGGGATGGTGTTGTTCAGTGCAGGATGGTGTCGTTCAGTGCGGCATGGTGTTGTTCAGTGCGGAATGGTGTTGTTCAGTGCGGCATGGTGTTGTTCAGTGCGGCATGGTGTTGTTCAGTGCAGGATGGTGTTGTTCAATGCGGGATCGTGTTGTTCAGTGCGGCATGGTGTTGTTCAGTGCGGCATGGTGTTGTTCAGTGCGGCATAATGTTGTTCAGTGCGGCATGGTGTTGTTCAGTGCGGCATGGTGTTGTTCAGTGCGGCATGGTGTTGTTCAGTGCGGCATGGTGTTGTTCAGTGCGGCATAATGTTGTCCAGTGCGCCATAATGTTGTTCAGTGCGGCATGGTGTTGTTCAGTGCGGGATGGTGTTGTTCAGTGCAGGATGGTGTTGTTCAGTGCGGCATGGTGTTGTTCAATGCGGCATGGTGTTGTTCAGTGCGGGATGGTGTTGTTCAGTGCGGCATGGTGTTGTTCAGTGCGGCATAATGTTGTTCAGTGCGGCATGGTGTTGTTCAGTGCGGCATGGTGTTGTTCAGTGCGGCATGGTGTTGTTCAGTGCGGCATGGTGTTGTTCAGTGCGGAATGGTGTTGTTCAGTGCGGCATGGTGTTGTTCAGTGCGGGATGGTGTTCAATGCGGGATCGTGTTGTTCAGTGCGGGGTGGTGTTGTTCAGTGCAGGATGGTGTTGTTCAGTGCAGGATGGTGTTGTTCAGTGCGGCATGGTGTTGTTCAATGCAGGATCGTGTTGTTCAGTGCAGCATAATGTTGTTCAGTGCAGCATGGTGTTGTTCAGTGCGGCATGGTGTTGTTCAATGCGGCATGGTGTTGTTCAGTGCGGGATGGTGTTGTTCAGTGCGGCATGGTGTTTTTCAGTGCGGCATAATGTTGTTCAGTGCGGCATGGTGTTGTTCAGTGCGGCATGGTGTTGTTAAGTGCGACATAATGTTGTTCAGTGCGGCATAATGTTGTTCAGTGCGGCATGGTGTTGTTCAGTGCGGCATGGTGTTGTTCAGTGCGGCATGGTGTTGTTCAGTGCGGCATGGTGTTGTTCAGTGCAGGATGGTGTTGTTCAGTGCAGGATGGTGTTGTTCAATGCGGCATGGTGTTGTTCAGTGCGGGATGGTGTTGTTCAGTGCAGGATGGTGTTGTTCAGTGCGGCATGGTGTTGTTCAGTGCGGAATGGTGTTGTTCAGTGCGGCATGGTGTTGTTCAGTGCGGCATGGTGTTGTTCAGTGCAGGATGGTGTTGTTCAATGCGGGATGGTGTTGTTCAGTGCGGGATGGTGTTGTTCAGTGCAGGATGGTGTTGTTCAATGCGGCATGGTGTTGTTCAGTGCAGGATGGTGTTGTTCAGTGCGGCATGGTGTTGTTCAATGCGGCATGGTGTTGTTCAATGCGGCATGGTGTTGTTCAGTGCGGCATGGTGTTGTTCAGTGCGGCATGGTGTTGTTCAGTTCAGCGTAATGTTGTTCAGTGCGGCATGGTGTTGTTCAGTGCGGAATGGTGTTGTTCAGTGCGGCATGGTGTTGTTCAGTGCAGGATGGTGTTGTTCAGTGCGGCATGGTGTTGCTCAGTGCGGCATGGTGTTGTTCAGTGCGGGATGGTGTTGTTCATTGCGGCATGGTGTTGTTCAGTGCGGCATGGTGTTGTTCAGTGCGGCATGGTGTTGTTCAGTGCGGCATAATGTTGTTCAGTGCGCCATAATGTTGTTCAGTGCGGCATGGTGTTGTTCAGTGCGGGATGGTGTTGTTCAGTGCAGGATGGTGTTGTTCAGTGCGGCATGGTGTTGTTCAGTGCGGCATGGTGTTGTTCAGTGCGGCATAATGTTGTTCAGTGCGGCATAATGTTGTTCAGTGCGGGATGGTGTTGTTCATTGCGGCATGGTGTTGTTCAGTGCGGCATGGTGTTGTTCAGTGCGGCATGGTGTTGTTCAGTGCGGGATGGTGTTGTTCAGTGCAGGATGGTGTTGTTCAGTGCGGCATGGTGTTGTTCAGTGCGGCATGGTGTTGTTCATTTCGGCATAATGTTGTTCAGTGCGGCATAATGTTGTTTAGTGCGGCATGGTGTTGTTCAGTGCGGGATGGTGTTGTTCAGTGCGTTATAATGTTGTTCAGTGCGGCATGGTGTTGTTCAGTGCGGCATGGTGTTGTTCAGTGCGGCATGGTGTTGTTCAGTGCGGCATAATGTTGTTCAGTGCGGCATAATGTTGTTCAGTGCGGCATGGTGTTGTTCAGTGCGGGATGGTGTTGTTCAGTGCGGGATGGTGTTGTTCAGTGCGGCATGGTGTTCAATGCGGAATGGTGTTGTTCAGTGCAGGATGGTGTTGTTCAGTGCGGCATGGTGTTGTTCAGTGCGGCATAATGTTGTTCAGTGCGGCATGGTGTTGTTCAGTGCGGCATGGTGTTGTTCAGTGCGGCATGGTGTTGTTCAGTGCGGCATAATGTTGTTCAGTGCGGCATGGTGTTGTTCAGTGCGGCATGGTGTTGTTCAGTGCGGCATAATGTTCAGTGCGGCATAATGTTGTTCAGTGCGGCATGGTGTTGTTCAGTGCGGGATGGTGTTGTTCAGTGCAGGATGGTGTTGTTCAGTGCGGCATGGTGTTCAGTGCGGGATGGTGTCTTTCAGTGCGGCATGGTGTCGTTCAGTGCGGCATGGTGTCTTTCAGTGCGGCATGGTGTCGTTCAGTGAGGCATGGTGTTGTTCAGTGCGGCATGGTGTTGTTTAGTGCGGCATGGTGTTGTTCAGTGCGGGATGGTGTTGTTCAGTGTGGCATGGTGTTCAGTGCGGCATGGTGTTGTTCAGTGCGGTATCGTGTTGTTCAGTGCGGTATCGTGTTTCTCAGTGCGGTATCGTGTTGTTCAGTGCAGTATCGTTGTGTTGTTCGTATTGTGTTTAACACTTAGCCTCTAACACTTAGCCTCTAACACTTAGCCTCTAGAAGGTAAATAAATAGGAAGGAAGGACTCACCGGTGACGTCTTCGCCCACGTCCAAGCGTTGTACTTTGTATTTTCATCCTTCTGACAGTGGAAAACATAGCCAACAAACACCGTGGAACCTAAACGAATGAAAGAAAACTATCATTTGGCCACAACCAACATTCACAGATACAACACAATGTGACGTGCGGGGTTGAGGTTAAAGGTTGAGTGAAGGGCCCTCGTTTTAAACTACTTTTTTGAAAAGGATTGGGAACAAGTAAGACGTATTTAATTTATTTAATGGGAAGTAGTAAGAGCTATTGAATTTAATCTATGTATTATATTCTATTGTATTGTATTCTGTTGTATTCTTTTGGATTGTATTCACACTAACCCCACTAAAACTTCAGCCCACAAAAACTCGCCTCTGGCGCCTAGCCTCTGGCACTTAGCCTCTAACACTTAGCCTTTAACACTTAGCCTTTAACACTTAGCCTTTAACACTTAGCCTAGAAGGTGAATAAATAGGGTTAAAGGTTGAGTGAAGGGACCTCGTTTTAAACTACTTTTTTGTAAAGGAGTGGGAACAAGTAAGACGTATTTAATTTATTTAATGGGAAGTAGTAAGACTTATTAAATTTATTTAATCTACTTTTCTTCCCAGGCAAAATTTGATGTGCTGCAATTCCAAATTTCCAAAGTGAATGAAGGAATGAAGTCCTTTAAATTATGATTTTGTATAAATACTAGGCATTAACACAAAATCGACGGCACAAAATGGGCAGACTTTACTTGTTTGAAAAGGACTGGTTACAAGACAGACTTTTTTAATTTATTTAATGGGAAGAAGACTTATTTAGTTTAATTGATCTATTTTTGTTCCCTGCCAAAATTCGATTTGCTGCAATTCCAAATTTCCAAAGTGAATGAAGGAAAGAAGTCGTTTAAATTATGATTTTGTTTAAATACTAGGCATAGACACAAAATCTACGGCACAAAATGGGCAGACTTTACTTGTTTGAAGAGGACTGGTTACAAGACAGACTTTTCTGATTTATTTAATGGGAAGAAGACTTATTTAGTTTATTTAATCTATTTTTGTTCCCTGGCAAAATTGGATTTGCTGAAATTGTATTTTGCCAAATCTTGCCTTGAGACCTGATAGGAAGTATTAAACGCTTAGTTAAATCAATACAAGTTGGTAATAAGAGCGAGTAATGTTGGTTGAACCGATGAATGAAGGTTGAAAGCAATTTAAATTATGACTTTGTATAAATACTAGATATTAACAGAACATCTACTGCGCGAAATGGGCAGAGTTTACTTGTTTGAGAAGGAGTGGCTTATTCAAAACTAAGATTTATTTAATCTGTTTGTTCCCAGGCAAAATTGGATGTGATGCAATTCCAAATTTCACCACATGATGGTGCCCAATTTTGACTTCATAGGACATATTAAACACTTAGCTTGTTATTATGTTCAAGGTAATCAGATTTGTTTATTATTCTAATGGCCTCTTCAAAACTATTCTGGATTACTACTTTGGATCTATTCTACATTACTTGGCAACAACATACTCTGTAACAGATTAGGCAGTATAATCATATCTGTTAACTTGAGAGTGCCCACACTCAATCTACTTATCGTGATGTGTTAAATCAATTACTGTTAGACATTATTTGTCTGATAATCTACCAAATCTTTGAATTGAAGAATTTGTGATTTAATTAATAGCTTGTTGTTATGTTAAGGGTAATCAGACTTGTATATAATTCTAATGGCCTTCTTTTGAAAACTATTCTGAATTACAACTTTGGATCTTATATTACTTTGCAACAATCTACTCCGTGACAGATTAGGCAGTATAATCACATATGTTAACTTCAGTGCCCACACTGTATTTATTTATGGTTATTTGTTAAATCAAGTACTGTTAGACATGAAATAGGAAGTGTTTAACATAAATGTTATGGCTACTCACCATTGTAGCTCGCTCCTGGTCAATGATACGAGCCTCTTCTTGCAGTGGAAAACTTGCAGCCAACAAACACCGTGGAACCTAAAGGAATGAAATTAAACATTAACATTTCGCCTCGACCAATTTTCACACGTACAACGCAACGCGGCTACACTTCTGCTATTACAAACGTAAATCTCCTTAAACACAATGAGTGTTACTTACCGTGTACGCTCTAGACGGTCCAGTTGCAAGCAGAAAATAAAGATATTTCTGTTGATAATCGTCGCTGCTCAGTGGCTCACGGCCATCGCGCCAACAGATTTGAATTTTGGCGGAGGTTCGGGCAATTACGTCATATCCACGGCACATGACTGCGACGTAATACCCGCTTATCTGAAACGGCAGTTAAAAGTAGAGTTACATCAAGTTTTCTTGGAACCTAAACGAATGAAAGAAAACTATCATTTGGCCACAACCAACATTCACAGATACAACACAACGTGCGGGGTTGGGGTTAAAGATTGAGTGAAGGGCCCTCGTTTTAAACTACTGTTTTGAAAAGGAGTGGGAACAAGTAAGACGTATTTAATTTATTTAATGGGAAGTAGTAAGACTTATTAAATTTATTTAATCTACTTTTCTTCCCAGGCAAAATTTGATGTGCTGCAATTCCAAATTTCCAAAGTGAATGAAGGAATGAAGTCCTTTAAATTATGATTTTGTATAAATACTAGGCATTAACACAAAATCGACGGCACAAAATGGGCAGACTTTACTTGTTTGAAAAGGACTGGTTACAAGACAGACTTTTTTAATTTATTTAATGGGAAGAAGACTTATTTAGTTTAATTGATCTATTTTTGTTCCCTGCCAAAATTCGATTTGCTGCAATTCCAAATTTCCAAAGTGAATGAAGGAAAGAAGTCGTTTAAATTATGATTTTGTTTAAATACTAGGCATAGACACAAAATCTACGGCACAAAATGGGCAGACTTTACTTGTTTGAAGAGGACTGGTTACAAGACAGACTTTTCTGATTTATTTAATGGGAAGAGGACTTATTTAGTTTATTTAATCTATTTTTGTTCCCTGGCAAAATTGGATTTGCTGAAATTGTATTTTGCCAAATCTCGATTTGAGACCTGATAGGAAGTATTAAACGCTTAGTTAAATCAATACAAGTTGGTAATAAGAGCGAGTAATGTTGGTTGAACCGATGAATGAAGGTTGAAAGCAATTTAAATTATGACTTTGTATAAATACTAGATATTAACAGAACATCTACTGCGCAAAATGGGCAGAGTTTACTTGTTTGAGAAGGAGTGGCTTATTCAAAACTAAGATTTATGTAATCTGTTTGTTCCCAGGCAAAATTGGATGTGATGCAATTCCAAATTTCACCACATGATGGTGCCCAATTTTGACTTCATAGGACATATTAAACACTTAGCTTGTTATTATGTTCAAGGTAATCAGATTTGTTTATCATTCTAATGGCCTCTTCAAAACTATTCTGGATTACTACTTTGGATCTATTCTACATTACTTGGCAACAACATACTCTGTAACAGATTAGGCAGTATAATCACATATGTTAACTTGAGAGTGCCCACACTCAATCTACTTATCGTGATGTGTTAAATCAATTACTGTTAGACATTATTTGTCTGATAATCTACCAAATCTTTGAATTGAAGAATTTGTGATTTAATTAATAGCTTGTTCAGGGTAATCAGACTTGTATATAATTCTAATGGCCTTCTTTTGAAAACTATTCTGAATTACAACTTTGGATCTTATATTACTTTGCAACAATCTACTCCGTGACAGATTAGGCAGTATAATCACATATGTTAACTTCAGTGCCCACACTGTATTTATTTATGGTTATTTGTTAAATCAAGTACTGTTAGACATGAAATAGGAAGTGTTTAACATAAATGTTATGGCTACTCACCATTGTAGCTCGCTCCTGGTCAATGATACGAGCCTCTTCTTGCAGTGGAAAACTTGCAGCCAACAAACACCGTGGAACCTAAAGGAATGAAATTAAACATTAACATTTCGCCTCGACCAATTTTCACACGTACAACGCAACGCGGCTACACTTCTGCTATTACAAACGTAAATCTCCTTAAACACAATGAGTGTTACTTACCGTGTACGCTCTAGACGGTCCAGTTGCAAGCAGAAAATAAAGATATTTCTGTTGATAATCGTCGCTGCTCAGTGGCTCACGGCCATCGCGCCAACAGATTTGAATTTTGGCGGAGGTTCGGGCAATTACGTCATATCCGCGGCATTTGACTGCGACGTAATACCCGCTTATCTGAAACGGCAGTTAAAAGTAGAGTTACATCAAGTTTTCTTGGAACCTAAACGAATGAAAGAAAACTATCATTTGGCCACAACCAACATTCACAGATACAACACAACGTGCGGGGTTGAGGTTAAAGATTGAGTGAAGGGCCCTCGTTTTAAACTACTGTTTTGAAAAGGAGTGGGAACAAGTAAGACGTATTTAATTTATTTAATGGGAAGTAGTAAGACTTATTAAATTTATTTAATCTACTTTTCTTCCCAGGCAAAATTTGATGTGCTGCAATTCCAAATTTCCAAAGTGAATGAAGGAATGAAGTCCTTTAAATTATGATTTTGTATAAATACTAGGCATTAACACAAAATCGACGGCACAAAATGGGCAGACTTTACTTGTTTGAAAAGGACTGGTTACAAGACAGACTTTTTTAATTTATTTAATGGGAAGAAGACTTATTTAGTTTAATTGATCTATTTTTGTTCCCTGCCAAAATTCGATTTGCTGCAATTCCAAATTTCCAAAGTGAATGAAGGAAAGAAGTCGTTTAAATTATGATTTTGTTTAAATACTAGGCATAGACACAAAATCTACGGCACAAAATGGGCAGACTTTACTTGTTTGAAGAGGACTGGTTACAAGACAGACTTTTCTGATTTATTTAATGGGAAGAGGGCTTATTTAGTTTATTTAATCTATTTTTGTTCCCTGGCAAAATTGGATTTGCTGAAATTGTATTTTGCCAAATCTCGATTTGAGACCTGATAGGAAGTATTAAACGCTTAGTTAAATCAATACAAGTTGGTAATAAGAGCGAGTAATGTTGGTTGAACCGATGAATGAAGGTTGAAAGCAATTTAAATTATGACTTTGTATAAATACTAGATATTAACAGAACATCTACTGCGCAAAATGGGCAGAGTTTACTTGTTTGAGAAGGAGTGGCTTATTCAAAACTAAGATTTATGTAATCTGTTTGTTCCCAGGCAAAATTGGATGTGATGCAATTCCAAATTTCACCACATGATGGTGCCCAATTTTGACTTCATAGGACATATTAAACACTTAGCTTGTTATTATGTTCAAGGTAATCAGATTTGTTTATCATTCTAATGGCCTCTTCAAAACTATTCTGGATTACTACTTTGGATCTATTCTACATTACTTGGCAACAACATACTCTGTAACAGATTAGGCAGTATAATCACATATGTTAACTTGAGAGTGCCCACACTCAATCTACTTATCGTGATGTGTTAAATCAATTACTGTTAGACATTATTTGTCTGATAATCTACCAAATCTTTGAATTGAAGAATTTGTGATTTAATTAATAGCTTGTTCAGGGTAATCAGACTTGTATATAATTCTAATGGCCTTCTTTTGAAAACTATTCTGAATTACAACTTTGGATCTTATATTACTTTGCAACAATCTACTCGGTGACAGATTAGGCAGTATAATCACATATGTTAACTTCAGTGCCCACACTGTATTTATTTATGGTTATTTGTTAAATCAAGTACTGTTAGACATGAAATAGGAAGTGTTTAACATAAATGTTATGGCTACTCACCATTGTAGCTCGCTCCTGGTCAATGATATGAGCCTCTTCTTGCAGTGGAAAACTTGCAGCCAACAAACACCGTGGAACCTAAAGGAATGAAATTAAACATTAACATTTCGCCCGGACCAACATTCACACGTACAACGCAACGCGGCTACACTTCTGCTATTACAAACGTAAATCTCCTTAAACACAACGAGTGTTACTTACCGTGTACGCTCTAGGCAAAATTGGATGTGATGCAATTCCAAATCTATCTGAAACGGCAGTTAAAAGTAGAGTTACATCAAGTTTTCTTTTTTAATCAACACAATCATTTACAACCGTTGACCAGAAAGAATCGTCGAAATTCGACGTCCCCCACAAACGCCACGCTCACTCGCTTTTCAGGGCAACAAAAGTACTTCTTTTTAAAAACGATGAGTTGTACTTACCGTGTACGCTCTGGACGGTCCAGTTGCAAGCAGAAAATAAAAATATTTCTCTTGTTAGTCGTATGTTACCATCCGCTGTGTCTTTGTCAACATCGCCGCCATTTTCCTACTTCCTGCTGCGAGCCACGCCCACGGATTTAAATTTGGGCGGAAGCTCTTTCCATTGGCGTCGTTTTCGCGTATAGCAAATCCGATTGGTTGGGAAGGGGGCACGGTTATGCAGCCGAGGGGTCCTGTGATCGGTGGGATGTAAAGTAGGCGTCGACGTCACGTCCGCGTCACGTGACCACGACGTGGCAGACGTCATATAGCAACCGCTGTTTTGTTTAGTAGACTTACAGTTGTTATGCATTGACATAATGGCGCACACACCAAATAGATTTAAATAAATTAAATAATTCTTCTGCCCACTCTCTTTTAAACAAGTTAACTCTCCCCGCGGATTTGAATTCCGGCGAAAGTTACGCCCATCGACGTCACGTATGTCACGTGACCACGACGTGGCAGATGTCATATAGCAACCGCTGTTTTGTTTAGTAGATTTACAGTTGTTATGCATTGGCATAATGGTGTGCACTCAAAATAGATTTAAATAAATTAAATATTTCTTCTGCCTACTCCCTTTTAAACAAGTTAACTCTGCCCACGTCCATTGACGTCTTGTCTGCGTCACGTGACCACGACGTAGCGACGTCATATAGTAACCGCTGTTTTGACCAGTAGACTTAGTTATTATGCGTTGACATAATGGCGCACTGGTTAGCATGGCCACCTCTTAAGCATGATGATGCGGGTTCGACGCCTGATCAATGTTAGCATGGAGTGAGCTGAAGTGCATGGCGCTGAAGATTTGAATCTTTGAAATGCGCTGAGGTCTGACATATCAGGCAGAATGGTTTGCCATCACGTTCAACAAAAAATAGAAACTTTCCCACTCTGATTAAAACGTCCTGTGTTCATCTACGTATTTTCGTTTTGCTGTGCATCTTTTCCCTGCCATTTCGAGAGCCCAATTGACACTCATAGTTTAAAGAAATGTGTTTGCCCATCCTACTTTGTGGAATTTCACCACATGCGCTTTTGACCAAAATACCAAATTGAACTCAAGTGAAGCCAACACGCACAACCCCCCCCCCCCCCCCCACACACACACACACACACACACAAATGTTGATATGAACATAAAAGAGCCGCATGCGGTTCGGGAGTTGCGGCTTGGTCAAACCTGTACTATACAACTTTATTTGTATAAAATTTTCACAACAGCTGTCACACAAACAAAGCGGGAAAAACCGAAGACGTGCGTGTTCCGCCCACGCTGGATTTATTTGCACCTTTGAAAAGACACCGTATTGCCGCAGATGTGGCAAAGAGTACTTTTGGGCATCTGAGACGGAAGGATGTCCAAAGCATCACGTCACCTGCTCTGGTAGGCATGGTGGTGGGACGTTGAGGTCAACCGCTTTGGGGTTGGCTGACTCTTTGATCGCAGGATGCCACACACTTGAAGACAGAAGCAGAAAAGCAGAGCTAAATGCAAAATGTACTCACCGGTGACTCCAATTTTTTTCCCCCCTGAAGAAACAGCTGGACGGGTGGCCCCGGCTGGCCAGTGGGACTCTTGTTATTCTGACCCTTTTTAGTGCGCGTTTGGGGCAACAACCGTTTTTTGTGGCGCTCTCTTCTGGTTCAAAAGTGCCCTGCATGTGAATTTGCTTTTCCTGCCTTCTGATTGGATGAGCGCCGGTGTGACGCGGTGCCTCTGTCACCGTGGCGGGGGGTATACGTTGGCATCGGAGCGTCTGCCAACGTCTGAGACCGGCTGGCAGTGTATCGGAGGTGTCGAGTGCGGTGCCGCTGGAGCTCACTCACCAGCTGGTGTTAGGGCCACAGAATGAAGGCCAAGGAGAAGAATAGAAAGAGAAACAGAAACTTCTCCTCCAATTGTTTGATTTGTCTCTTCTGAGCTTCGATGAATTCTTTCAGCTCTTTGTTCCTCTAGGACGGACAAATGGAAAGTGGCATTCAAAAGCCAGTAAGCGTGCAAGTAAGTGCCGGGCTGGCTTTGGGCCCTTACCTGTTGCGCGCTGTGCAGCAGATCCATTCTCTCTTGGAGGATGCAAGCGTCGCGCTCCCTCAACTCGCACATCAGGGCTCGCTTCCATTGGTCCACGGCGCTCCTAAGCTCTTCTCTCTGATCCGCCGTCAGCACGTCATTCACGCCAGCGTGGCTGGCTTTTTCGCCGTCCGTGGCGGGGCAGTCCCGCTGCGGTAGCGCCTCGTACAACATGGCCTCCAGCTCCAGGATCCTCTGGGCCGCAATCCTCGTCCATCAGTGGTCCGGCGGGAGATTTGAGGGCGGCTTACCTTATGAGCCTGGTCCATGGAACACTTCCTGAAGTCCAACTCTTCATCCAGGTAGCCCTTCTGCTTGCAGAACATATCCTAGCACAGCTCAAGGTCAGAATTGTTGGGGCACATTGCCGGAGTTCCCCTTGGCTGATGTCGCGTGTCTGTCTACCTTCTCACTTTCAATGTCCAACATCTTCTGTTGAAGTGCTGACTTGGTCACTTTGATGTATTCTAACCACTGAGGAAAGGCTGCTGTCACATAAGCAGAATGCGAGAGCGTGCGTGGACGTGCGCGTTACCTTCTCGGCTAGGGTGAGAAGGGTCCTGGCGTGAATCACGACCACCTGCTCCTCGTTGGTGAGATTCTGCAAGAGCCCAAAGGCACAGCGTCAACAAGCTTCTTTCAGCGCAAAGCCTTCCAAAAGTCACATTTGAGCCGCCGAGTCTCGTGGAGTGCGAACATAAGGAGTTCGACATACACTTACGGCGTTATAGCCCAGGATTTCCAGCTTCTTCATCAGATCACTGATGACGATGTCCGGGGGAAAGGCGCAAGGAGCAATGTAAGGTGTTCTGGGACCTCGGGTTAAGGTTAGGGTTGCGAGGGACGCCTTACGTACGCTCACGCCCTCGGCCTCGCAGTAGATCTGCAAAGGGCTGAGGCCGTCTGGGAAACGGACTTGCAGAAACTTCAAGACGGGGGAGCGCCACTCCCTCTCCTGAAAGGCAGAGGCATGCATCCGTCCGTCCGTCCGTCCGTCCGTCACATCTCTGGCCTCAACACGCTTGTGCGAGTCTTCCCACCTCCAGCTCCAGGATGCGGAACTCAAGCAGTTCGTTTTGGTCTCGGATATCCTGGATGTGCTCTTTCAGACGCGCTTCTTCCGCCTCCATCCGCCTGACCTGAAAAGACAGTCAGACCTCATCTGCGGGGCTTCCCGACAGGTGTGACGCCAAGCGACTCCGCCCAGCGCCTTTCTTTCCGTCACCTTTTCGGCCAACTGCTGATTGCTCTGACGCAGCAGCTGCTTCTCCTCCACCCACTTGACATTCTAGAAGAGACAAACGCGTGGACAGCTTTGGAATGTTGTGTCATTTTCATCCACAAATTCTTTGGTTGACTGGAAAATGACATTTGCTTTTCTCCGCATTTTCCCAGCCACGTTCGGGGGGGGTTGGTCCAGTAATGCCAGACGGATGAGTGACTGAAGAATGTAGCTATTTTGTCTGAGAAAAAGGTGTGCTCATTGATGAGCTTACCTGTCCTTGTTGCTTCAGCGCTGACTCCAGATCTGCTACTCTGCTTTGATAGTGACCCATTTCTACCATCAGCTTTTCTCTGGTCTGAAAGGAGGAGGAGGGAGGCTCCTCCTCCTCCTTTCAGACCAGAGAACACCCGAGGCTGGGTGAGAACGGGGAGGCTGCGACCCGGCCGGGGGTTGCGGGAAGGGGCGCCACCTTGATCTCCTTCTCGGCGTCGTAGTCCCCTTTCGCTGGTCTGGGCTAGCAGAGCGTAGGCTCGTTGCAGCGCTTGATATTCTTGCGTCAGCTGGCGGTAGCGAAGCTCCGCCTCTTCATGCACACACCAATGCAACACAGCACTAGTACCAGAATCAGTCAGACCGGCGACAAAGCACCCGCGACGCAAAGACGAGTCCGATTCCAGGCTGAAGAGGAATGTTTGGTGCCAATACGCTGGCAGAAATGGCGGGCTACCTCTTCGGGTTCCGTGTCGGGGGTTCTGTCGGTGTGAAAAGACAAGGACGATCCGTCCGAGTCCACCAACACGTCTTCGTCGTAGCCGTAAAATGTTTCGATGACCTGCGGGCGCGGAAGCAAACATCTCTCTGAACAAACTGAAGCGACACCTCACGATGAATCGACGAGAGGAACGATAGCGAGAAAAAGGCCATTTCATCTTGCGCAACACCAAGCAGCCGCAAACAAACAGACTCACCTTGCAGGACCTCACGCTTTGTTCCTCCTCAGAGATTCTCGACGTCGGTATCGTAGCAGCAAATCTCTCTCCTGTCGACACAAATAATCCGCCTTTGAGATTCTTTGGATGCAAAGGGAACGAACGGCTCCGGCGCAGAAACAAACGCGACTCACAATGACATTTCTGACATGAGCTCCTGTCTCCAGAGCCTGAAAAACACGTCACCGGCGATGATTGGAGGGACGCTCGTCTTTTCCAAAAGTGACAACTACAGGGTGTGTCAGGGTTTTCCAGATTATCTTTATCGTATCATTGTGTTGCTTTGACTTTGACTGCGACCTGTAATAAATAATATTATTTATCCCTTATTTATCCCTATCGCTTATCCCTTCCTACACAAAGTCGTAAAACACCCCTTGCTATGTTTTGACTAGAGGTCAAGGGCTTCCTCTATTCAATCCACTCTTACACCCACCCTGTTTCTCTTAATTAAAATGCTCGTGCAGGAGCCGAGAGTCAGACTTCATTCGTACAACGGATGGACTCTCCACCTGCAGGTGTCCAAAAGAACTTACTTGTCTCCCGTGTGGTTCTTGCAAAATAAGTTGGAGCGAGCGCAACTCTAACAGGGTGCATTTTGCCACTAGCTGCCTACGGACAATGACGTCGCGCTCGCGGCTCATGGTTGACGGGCTGAGCAGCCGGGCAAGTCCGTCGTTTTCAGCGCACAGCGAGTGGCAAAGGCGCTGACAAAACGGGAGCTTTGAGCTGCTGAAAACGGCAAAACAAGTCTAAAGCGTGTTCAAACGCGTGCGCACAATGCTCCTGCTTGAAAGGTCGGAATTTAAGGGGCCAATTTTTTGGATGGCGGCCGCCGGCCAAGCTTTGGACGGAAAAGGTTTCCTGGCGACAGCGAGCGAGCGCGGCGCTGCCGTACGTGCACCGAGTCGCCTGCCTGAAGACCTTGGACAAGTCGTCGATGATGTGCCGCTGCTCCACAACTTGAAGGAACTCCATTTCACCGTCCTGCTGGCCGCAACCGCGGTCCAGGTCATTGAGCGAACTAGGCCTTCTCTGTGGAACACAAATGCAGTGGACTCTGTTGGCACGCCGCCGTTGTCCGCGTCGACTTACCAAGCTTGCCATCTCCTCGTTCTCCTGGGTGACAAAGCGCACTTTGTTTTCAAGGCGACACAGCACCAGCGAGAGTTCTTCATTCTTCCTGCTCAGGCGTTTGTTTTTGTACAGGAGTGGCAGAAACTGGCTTTCTGTTTCTCTCAGTCGCTTTAGCTGCAAGCATGAAGTGCGGGATGTGAAAGACGCACAACACGCGGGCCAGAACGTATCCATTCCTTTTGCATCGGTTTGAACGGAATCGTGGCTTTGGCTCCCAATAAAAGACATCTACCAGGCAACCGACTCGCCGCGCCGCTCAACTAATAAGCAAGCGCAATGGGTGCCTCGCTGGATGGCGCGCATCAAACGTAGCGCAAACCTTCAAGCGTGCCGTCAATAAATTACCAGTTCATTGCGCTCTTCAGAAAGCAGGGCGTTTCGATCCTCCAGTTTCCTGATGACTGCGCTGAGCTCAGCGATTTTCAGATGAAACCGTCGCGTGTCCCGATCCTCCTGAGACTGAAAACGCCCCGCAACACACACACACAAGCACTCGTTCAAAGTTCAAAACTGTTTTTGTGCTACCTTCCTCCAGCAACGAACTAAGTCATGCGTACTGCAAGTGTGTGATGAGGTGGCTTACGCAATGAAGAGGATTGCTAGTAGCGGCGTTGACCCCACTTCCAGGGTAGTTTAGGCCCGCCCTTTGGGAATCCCTCAGGGCAGCGATCTGCTGCTCGGCAGCCTGAGTCTGCAGCTGAAGGCGGTGGACGTGGCCGGCCCCAGGGCTTCATCCAAAACACTAACCGCTCTGTCTTTCAGCTTGATCTCATCCGTCTGGATGTACAAACGGGGAGCGCTCAGGCAGGCGGGCAAACTCATTTGCCAGAATTGTGACAAAAACAAAGAGAGCAACCGGCCAATTTTTTTCTGGAATCGACTAGAACACCTTTGCTGTGACAAAAGCGAAGCGAGCAACCGGACATTTTCTTCTTGTGAAATAGAATAGAATAGAATGCCTTAGGTGTCATTGCACTGCAGGTATACAACGAAATTGGGAACATAGCCACGCACCGCGCATCTGATCAGTCCTACCAGTCGGCGGATCTCCCTCTCGCAGTCTCTCTTGGTTCGGCTCAGCTCCTCCCGATGCTGGTGATGAGCCGATCGGAGCTCGGCCGCTCGGGACTGCCAGGCCTGCTGGGCCGCTGCCAGGGCTTCTTCCGCGCTCCTGGTGGAGGCGACACCGCTCGGTCTCCCGACACCGCCGCGTCTCCTCCACCTCCGCCAGCAAAGCGCCCCCCCTCCTCACCTGAGCAGACATTGCGCCACACCGGGCCGTTGAGACCGCAACGGAGCGCCGCGACGCTTACTGGGGACAAGCTACACAATACGGTAGCGGCCGCATCGAAGCCCGACGTGGCGTGCGGATAGTCAGACACGGATAGAGCGGATCACCTTGTCCATGGAGCCGTCCCTCAGGCTGAGGACCAAGGCATTCAGTCGCTGGATCTCTCCATCTTTGATTTTGATCACTCTCATCAGCTCCATTTCATGCTGCCGCAGTAATGTCTCCCTGGTAATGGCTAACTCTTTCTGCTTCTCCTCATGGAGTTTGCTTTTGAGTTCCGTCATGGCGGCGGTGGCACGGTGGTGCTCCGCCCGCAGGTCCTGACTTCTCTCTCTCTCCAGACAGCTGACCTGACATGACTTAGACTTAGACAAACTTTATTGTCATCTTGTCTGCACATGGTGCATACAAAACGAAATTCCGTTGCATACGTCTTACAACAAAGTAGTGATATTGCAGTTGAATAGAAGTAACATATCCTATGAAAATATATATATATACATATATACTATATATATATATATATATATATTAAAAATAAGTATAAAGTGCAGCAGTGATAATTATGCAATAGTGCAAGTAGGCAAAACAGTATTCAAGAGTGTGCAGAGGAATGCTAAACCATGTATTAAACTTCTATTTAAAGGGTTTATACAAGTTCAGTAAAGTTGGTAGTGCGAGATAGTGCAAGATAGAGGTCCGTAGTGTCATAAAGTACAGTTCTGTGAATGTGTGATGCAGAGTTCAGTTTAGAGCTCAACAGTTCTAGTGTTCAACAGTCTGATGACAGCAGGGAAAAAGCTGTTGCAGAACCTGGTGGACCTGCAGCGGATGCTGCAAACCTCTTCCCAGAGGGCAGCAGGGAGAACAGTCCATGGTGGGGGTGTGATGGGTCATTGATGATGTTACGGGCACGGGACATGCAGCGCTGAGATGAAATGTCCTGAATGGAGGGAAGAGGAGCCCCTATGATCCTCTCTGCTGTCCTCACCACTCTCCTCACGTTCTTCCAATCGGAGGCGGTGCAGCCTCCACACCACACAGAGAGACAGCTTGTCAGAATGCTCTCTATGGTGCTCCTGTAGAACGTCCTCATGATGGGTGGGGGCAGGTGGGCTCTCCTCATCCTCCGCAGGAAGTACAAGCGCTTCTGTGCCCTCTTGACCAGTGCCGTAGTGTTCATAGTCCAGGTGAGGTCTTCTGTGATGTGGACCCCCAGGAATTTGGTGGTGCTGACCACCTCCACAGCTGAGCTGTTGATGATCAGTGGAGCGTGGTGAGGCTGTTTTTTCCTGAAGTCGACGATGATCTCCTTCATCTTCTCCTCATTCAGGATCAGGCTGTTTTCTCTGCACCAGCCCACCAGCTGCTCCACCTCCTCTCTGTAGTCCAGGTCGTTGTTGTCTCTGATGAGCCCCACCACCGTTGTGTCGTCTGCTGACTTCACGATGTGATTGGTGGTGAACCTGAGGACGCAGTCGTGTGTCATCAGGGTGCACAGCAGGGGGCTCAGGACGCAGCCCTGAAGGGAGCCTGTGCTGAGGGTGATGACATCAGAGGTGTTCTGTCCGACCCGGACTGACTGAGGTCTGTTGGTGAGGAAGTCTAGCAGCCAGTTGCGAAGGGGGGTGTTGAAGCCCAGGTGTTCCAATTTTCCTACCAGATGCTGTGGGATGATGGTGTTAAACGCTGAGCTGAAGTCCAGGAACAGCCTCCGCACATGGGTGTTCTTCTCCTCCAGGTGAGCCAGGCTCAGGTGAAGAACGGAGGAGATGGCGTCCTGAGTGGAGCGGTTTTGCCGGTCGGCAAACTGGAACGGGTCAAATAATAGGGGGAGTCTGGAAACGATGTGACCTTTAAGCAGCCTTTCGAAGCACTTCATCATAACCGGAGTCAGTGCAACAGGCCGGTAATCATTAAATGAGGTGATTTGAGGTTTCTTCGGCACCGGAATGATGGAGGCAGTCTTAAAGCACGCCGGCACTGTGGCTTGGCCCAGCGAGGTGTTAAAAATGTCTGTGATGACCCCAGCCAGATGACTTGCACATTCCCTGAACACACGCCCAGGAATGTTGTCGGGGCCAGGGGCCTTACAGGGGTTGACTCTCCTCAGGGTCTTCAACACATCGGCGGAGTCAAGGCAGAGTACCTCCTCTTCCTGATGGGGGACAGTTTTAACTGCTGGAGTGCCGTTTAGTGC
This sequence comes from Syngnathus floridae, assembly GCF_059516105.1. NCBI lineage: Eukaryota > Metazoa > Chordata > Actinopteri > Syngnathiformes > Syngnathidae > Syngnathus > Syngnathus floridae. The sequence continues at coordinate 474,078 of NW_028284053.1, forward strand.
CTCGAACCTCCCAAAGAAGTTATTTAGACCATTTAGAAAGTCAGCATCAACTACACCCACCGGGGGGGGGGAGGGTGAGTTGTAGTCTGTAATCGCCCGTATGCCTTGCCACATACTCCTGATGTTTTTGACGTCGTGGAAACGATCCTGAAATTTTCGACTGCGGTCTCGCTTCGCTATCCTGATGGCACGGTTCAAGTTGGCTCTCGCTGTCCTCAGTGTCTCCTTGTCGCCAGACTTGAAGGCAGAGTTCCGCGCTCGTAGCGTTTGACGTACCTCCTCAGTCATCCAGGGTCGTTGGTTGCCCCGGGTGATGATATTCTTAGTGGTGCTGACGTCCTCGGTGCATTTGTTGATGTAGGCTGACACAGTCATGGCACACGCATGTCTAATCTACATCGGGAAAACTGGGAGGGAGGGAGGCAGGCAGGGAGGCAGGCAGGGAGGCAGGCAGGGAGGCAGGCAGTGTCTGTCTGTTGAGGTTTTCACCTTGTTCTTCTCCTGCTGAAGTTCTAACTGGACGTCCATCAGTTTGGTTCTCAGCTCGTCATTGGCGGCCTGAAGGGCGTCCGTTCGCTCCGCCTTGGCCCGCCCTGCCGGAGCTCGTTTGGACATCTCTTACTCGAGTCTCGCCCGGTCGTCAGTCAGAGATCACAACATTTGTACCTGGAGAGCACAAACGCAGCGCTGTTTTCCACTGGCTTCGAACTCAACTTCAATCGGTACCGTAACTTACAACATCATAAACATAGAACTAGCTTGACTTATTCATTGAATAAATGCATTTGGTTCTTCAAAACTGCATCACGCAACATAGCGTGACCGAGACGGCCGTTATCCACCTGCGTGAAGTTATTTGGTGAAATGAATGAGATGTTTAAGACACCATCGTTCTGTCTCTATGTAGATGAAGGTAAATAATCGATTGCTGAAGGTCCAAAGGTGTTGTGATAAACAAATAAACATATTAGTGATTAGTGACATATTTGTGATAAACATATTAGGCAGGATAATCACATATGTTAACGTGACTGCCCACACTGTATTTATTTATGGTTATTTGTTAAATCGAGTACTGTTAGACATGAAATAGGAAGTGTTTAACATAAATGGAAGACGAAAGGGGTACTCACCATTGTAGCTCCTGCTGGTCAATGATACGAGCCTCTTCTTGCAGTGGAAAACATACAGCCAACAAACACCGTGGAACCTAAAGGAATGAAATTAAACATTAACATTTAGCCTCAACCAACATTCACAGATACAACGCAACGCAAACTACACAAACGTAAATCTTTTTAAACACAATGAGTTGTACTTACCGTGTACGCTCTAGACGGTCCACTTGCAAGCGGAAAATAAAGATATTTCTGTTGATAATCGTCGTGTTTGTATCCGGTGTCTCGCTCAAGGCCATTGCGCCCACAGATTTGAATTTTGGCGAGAGTTCAGCCTATTGACGTCATTTCCGCGGTGTAATACCCGCATATCTGAAACGGCAAAGTTAAGAGTAGAGTTAAATAAAGTTTTTAGTCAACGCAATAATTTACAACCGTTGACCAGTCGAAATAATCGTCGAAATTTGGCGTCTGTGGCTGGAAGCAGACGCCGAGTTCGACATTCCTCCCAAACGCCACACTCCCTTGCTTTTCAGGGCTAAAAAAAAACAGTTGTAATTACCTTGTACGCTCTAGACGGTCAAGTTGCAAGCTGAAAACAAAAATATTTGCCTTGTTAGTCATCGTGTTACTAACAGCTGTGTCTTGTTTGCCAGAACTGCCGCTTTCCTACTTCCTGTTGCAAGCCACGCCCACGGATTATAATTTTGCCGTGAGTTCCGCCTATTGACGTCATGTCCGCGTCACATGACTGCGACGTAATATTATCTAAAACTGTTTGTGCGGTATTGTGTTCTGTGCGGTATTGTGTTATTCTGTGCGGCGTCGTGTTGTTCTGTGCGGCGTCGTGTTGTTCAGTGCGACGTCGTGTTGTTCAGTGCGGCATGGTGTTGTTCAGTGCGGCATGGTGTTGTTCAGTGCGGCATGGTGTTGTTCAGTGCGGCATAATGTTGTTCAGTGCGGCATAATGTTCAGTGCGGCATGGTGTTGTTCAGTGCGGCATGGTGTTGTTCAGTGCGGCATGGTGTTGTTCAGTGCGGCATAATGTTGTTCAGTGCGCCATAATGTTGTTCAGTGCGGCATGGTGTTGTTCAGTGCGGGATGGTGTTGTTCAGTGCAGGATGGTGTTGTTCAGTGCGGCACGGTGTCGTTCAATGCGGCATGGTGTTGTTCAGTGCGGGATGGTGTTGTTCAGTGCGGCATGGTGTTGTTCAGTGCGGCATAATGTTGTTCAGTGCGGCATGGTGTTGTTCAGTGCGGCATGGTGTTGTTCAGTGCGGCATGGTGTTGTTCAGTGCGGCATGGTGTTGTTCAGTGCGGAATGGTGTTGTTCAGTGCGGCATGGTGTTGTTCAGTCCGGGATGGTGTTGTTCAATGCTGGATCGTGTTGTTCAGTGCGGGGTGGTGTTGTTCAGTGCGGGATGGTGTTGTTCAGTGCGGCATGGTGTTGTTCAATGCGGCATGGTGTTGTTCAGTGCGGGATGGTGTTGTTCATTGCGGCATGGTGTTGTTCAGTGCGGCATGGTGTTGTTCAGTGCGGCATGGTGTTGTTCAGTGCGGCATGGTGTTGTTCAGTGCGGCATAATGTTGTTCAGTGCGGCATGGTGTTGTTCAGTGTGGAAAGGTGTTGTTCAGTGCAGGATGGTGTTGTTCAGTGCGGCATGGTGTTGTTCAATGCAGGATCGTGTTGTTCAGTGCAGCATAATGTTGTTCAGTGCAGCATGGTGTTGTTCAGTGCGGCATGGTGTTGTTCAATGCGGCATGGTGTTGTTCACTGCGGGATGGTGTTGTTCAATGCGGGATCGTGTTGTTCAGTGCGGCATAATGTTGTTCAGTGCAGCATGGTGTTGTTCAGTGCGGCATGGTGTTGTTCAGTGCGACATAATGTTGTTTAGTGCGGCATAATGTTGTTCAGTGCGGCATTATGTTGTTCAGTGCGGCATGGTGTTGTTCAGTGCGGCATGGTGTTGTTCAGTGCGGCATGGTGTTGTTCAGTGCAGGATGGTGTTGTTCAGTGCGGCATGGTGTTGTTCAATGCGGCATGGTGTTGTTCAGTGCGGGATGGTGTTGTTCAGTGCAGGATGGTGTTGTTCAGTGCGGCATGGTGTTGTTCAGTGCGGAATGGTGTTGTTCAGTGCGGCATGGTGTTGTTCAGTGCGGCATGGTGTTGTTCAGTGCAGGATGGTGTTGTTCAATGCGGGATCGTGTTGTTCAGTGCGGCATGGTGTTGTTCAGTGCGGCATGGTGTTGTTCAGTGCGGCATAATGTTGTTCAGTGCGGCATGGTGTTGTTCAGTGCGGCATGGTGTTGTTCAGTGCGGCATGGTGTTGTTCAGTGCGGCATGGTGTTGTTCAGTGCGGCATAATGTTGTCCAGTGCGCCATAATGTTGTTCAGTGCGGCATGGTGTTGTTTAGTGCGGGATGGTGTTGTTCAGTGCAGGATGGTGTTGTTCAGTGCGGCATGGTGTTGTTCAATGCGGCATGGTGTTGTTCAGTGCGGGATGGTGTTGTTCAGTGCGGCATGGTGTTGTTCAGTGCGGCATAATGTTGTTCAGTGCGGCATGGTGTTGTTCAGTGCGGCATGGTGTTGTTCAGTGCGGCATGGTGTTGTTCAGTGCGGCATGGTGTTGTTCAGTGCGGAATGGTGTTGTTCAGTGCGGCATGGTGTTGTTCAGTGCGGGATGGTGTTGTTCAATGCGGGATCGTGTTGTTCAGTGCGGGGTGGTGTTGTTCAGTGCAGGATGGTGTTGTTCAGTGCAGGATGGTGTTGTTCAGTGCGGCATGGTGTTGTTCAATGCAGGATCGTGTTGTTCAGTGCAGCATAATGTTGTTCAGTGCAGCATGGTGTTGTTCAGTGCGGCATGGTGTTGTTCAATGCGGCATGGTGTTGTTCAGTGCGGGATGGTGTTGTTCAGTGCGGCATGGTGTTTTTCAGTGCGGCATAATGTTGTTCAGTGCGGCATGGTGTTGTTCAGTGCGGCATGGTGTTGTTCAGTGCAGGATGGTGTTGTTCAGTGCGGCATGGTGTTGTTCAATGCAGGATCGTGTTGTTCAGTGCAGCATAATGTTGTTCAGTGCAGCATGGTGTTGTTCAGTGCGGCATGGTGTTGTTCAATGCGGCATGGTGTTGTTCACTGCGGGATGCTGTTGTTCAATGCGGGATCGTGTTGTTCAGTGCGGCATAATGTTGTTCAGTGCAGCATGGTGTTGTTCAGTGCGGCATGGTGTTGTTCAGTGCGACATAATGTTGTTTAGTGCGGCATAATGTTGTTCAGTGCGGCATAATGTTGTTCAGTGCGGCATGGTGTTGTTCAGTGCGGCATGGTGTTGTTCAGTGCGGCATGGTGTTGTTCAGTGCAGGATGGTGTTGTTCAGTGCGGCATGGTGTTGTTTAATGCGGCATGGTGTTGTTCAGTGCGGGATGGTGTTGTTCAGTGCGGCATGGTGTTGTTCAGTGCGGCATGGTGTTGTTCAGTGCGGCATGGTGTTGTTCAGTGCGGCATGGTGTTGTTCAGTGCGGCATAATGTTGTCCAGTGCGCCATAATGTTGTTCAGTGCGGCATGGTGTTGTTCAGTGCGGGATGGTGTTGTTCAGTGCAGGATGGTGTTGTTCAGTGCGGCATGGTGTTGTTCAATGCGGCATGGTGTTGTTCAGTGCGGGATGGTGTTGTTCAGTGCGGCATGGTGTTGTTCAGTGCGGCATAATGTTGTTCAGTGCGGCATGGTGTTGTTCAGTGCGGCATGGTGTTGTTCAGTGCGGCATGGTGTTGTTCAGTGCGGCATGGTGTTGTTCAGTGCGGAATGGTGTTGTTCAGTGCGGCATGGTGTTGTTCAGTGCGGGATGGTGTTCAATGCGGGATCGTGTTGTTCAGTGCGGGGTGGTGTTGTTCAGTGCAGGATGGTGTTGTTCAGTGCAGGATGGTGTTGTTCAGTGCGGCATGGTGTTGTTCAATGCAGGATCGTGTTGTTCAGTGCAGCATAATGTTGTTCAGTGCAGCATGGTGTTGTTCAGTGCGGCATGGTGTTGTTCAATGCGGCATGGTGTTGTTCAGTGCGGGATGGTGTTGTTCAGTGCGGCATGGTGTTTTTCAGTGCGGCATAATGTTGTTCAGTGCGGCATGGTGTTGTTCAGTGCGGCATGGTGTTGTTAAGTGCGACATAATGTTGTTCAGTGCGGCATAATGTTGTTCAGTGCGGCATGGTGTTGTTCAGTGCGGCATGGTGTTGTTCAGTGCGGCATGGTGTTGTTCAGTGCGGCATGGTGTTGTTCAGTGCAGGATGGTGTTGTTCAGTGCAGGATGGTGTTGTTCAATGCGGCATGGTGTTGTTCAGTGCGGGATGGTGTTGTTCAGTGCAGGATGGTGTTGTTCAGTGCGGCATGGTGTTGTTCAGTGCGGAATGGTGTTGTTCAGTGCGGCATGGTGTTGTTCAGTGCGGCATGGTGTTGTTCAGTGCAGGATGGTGTTGTTCAATGCGGGATGGTGTTGTTCAGTGCGGGATGGTGTTGTTCAGTGCAGGATGGTGTTGTTCAATGCGGCATGGTGTTGTTCAGTGCAGGATGGTGTTGTTCAGTGCGGCATGGTGTTGTTCAATGCGGCATGGTGTTGTTCAATGCGGCATGGTGTTGTTCAGTGCGGCATGGTGTTGTTCAGTGCGGCATGGTGTTGTTCAGTGCAGCGTAATGTTGTTCAGTGCGGCATGGTGTTGTTCAGTGCGGAATGGTGTTGTTCAGTGCGGCATGGTGTTGTTCAGTGCAGGATGGTGTTGTTCAGTGCGGCATGGTGTTGCTCAGTGCGGCATGGTGTTGTTCAGTGCGGGATGGTGTTGTTCATTGCGGCATGGTGTTGTTCAGTGCGGCATGGTGTTGTTCAGTGCGGCATGGTGTTGTTCAGTGCGGCATAATGTTGTTCAGTGCGCCATAATGTTGTTCAGTGCGGCATGGTGTTGTTCAGTGCGGGATGGTGTTGTTCAGTGCAGGATGGTGTTGTTCAGTGCGGCATGGTGTTGTTCAGTGCGGCATGGTGTTGTTCAGTGCGGCATAATGTTGTTCAGTGCGGCATAATGTTGTTCAGTGCGGGATGGTGTTGTTCATTGCGGCATGGTGTTGTTCAGTGCGGCATGGTGTTGTTCAGTGCGGCATGGTGTTGTTCAGTGCGGGATGGTGTTGTTCAGTGCAGGATGGTGTTGTTCAGTGCGGCATGGTGTTGTTCAGTGCGGCATGGTGTTGTTCATTTCGGCATAACGTTGTTCAGTGCGGCATAATGTTGTTTAGTGCGGCATGGTGTTGTTCAGTGCGGGATGGTGTTGTTCAGTGCGTTATAATGTTTTTCAGTGCGGCATGGTGTTGTTCAGTGCGGCATGGTGTTGTTCAGTGCGGCATGGTGTTGTTCAGTGCGGCATAATGTTGTTCAGTGCGGCATAATGTTGTTCAGTGCGGCATGGTGTTGTTCAGTGCGGGATGGTGTTGTTCAGTGCGGGATGGTGTTGTTCAGTGCGGCATGGTGTTCAATGCGGAATGGTGTTGTTCAGTGCAGGATGGTGTTGTTCAGTGCGGCATGGTGTTGTTCAGTGCGGCATAATGTTGTTCAGTGCGGCATGGTGTTGTTCAGTGCGGCATGGTGTTGTTCAGTGCGGCATGGTGTTGTTCAGTGCGGCATAATGTTGTTCAGTGCGGCATGGTGTTGTTCAGTGCGGCATGGTGTTGTTCAGTGCGGCATGGTGTTGTTCAGTGCGGGATGGTGTTGTTCAGTGCAGGATGGTGTTGTTCAGTGCGGCATGGTGTTCAGTGCGGGATGGTGTCTTTCAGTGCGGCATGGTGTCGTTCAGTGCGGCATGGTGTCTTTCAGTGCGGCATTGTGTCGTTCAGTGAGGCATGGTGTTGTTCAGTGCGGCATGGTGTTGTTTAGTGCGGCATGGTGTTGTTCAGTGCGGGATGGTGTTGTTCAGTGTGGCATGGTGTTCAGTGCGGCATGGTGTTGTTCAGTGCGGTATCGTGTTGTTCAGTGCGGTATCGTGTTTCTCAGTGCGGTATCGTGTTGTTCAGTGCAGTATCGTTGTGTTGTTCGTATTGTGTTTAACACTTAGCCTCTAACACTTAGCCTCTAACACTTAGCCTCTAGCATCTAGAAGGTAAATAAATAGGAAGGAAGGACTCACCGGTGACGTCTTCGCCCACGTCCAAGCGTTGTACTTTGTATTTTCATCCTTCTGACAGTGGAAAACATAGCCAACAAACACCGTGGAACCTAAACGAATGAAAGAAAACTATCATTTGGCCACAACCAACATTCACAGATACAACACAATGTGACGTGCGGGGTTGAGGTTAAAGGTTGAGTGAAGGGCCCTCGTTTTAAACTACTTTTTTGAAAAGGATTGGGAACAAGTAAGACGTATTTAATTTATTTAATGGGAAGTAGTAAGAGCTATTGAATTTAATCTATGTATTATATTCTATTGTATTGTATTCTGTTGTATTCTTTTGGATTGTATTCACACTAACCCCACTAAAACTTCAGCCCACAAAAACTCGCCTCTGGCGCCTAGCCTCTGGCACTTAGCCTCTAACACTTAGCCTTTAACACTTAGCCTTTAACACTTAGCCTTTAACACTTAGCCTAGAAGGTGAATAAATAGGGTTAAAGGTTGAGTGAAGGGACCTCGTTTTAAACTACTTTTTTGTAAAGGAGTGGGAACAAGTAAGACGTATTTAATTTATTTAATGGGAAGTAGTAAGACTTATTAAATTTATTTAATCTACTTTTCTTCCCAGGCAAAATTTGATGTGCTGCAATTCCAAATTTCCAAAGTGAATGAAGGAATGAAGTCCTTTAAATTATGATTTTGTATAAATACTAGGCATTAACACAAAATCGACGGCACAAAATGGGCAGACTTTACTTGTTTGAAAAGGACTGGTTACAAGACAGACTTTTTTAATTTATTTAATGGGAAGAAGACTTATTTAGTTTAATTGATCTATTTTTGTTCCCTGGCAAAATTCGATTTGCTGCAATTCCAAATTTCCAAAGTGAATGAAGGAAAGAAGTCGTTTAAATTATGATTTTGTTTAAATACTAGGCATAGACACAAAATCTACGGCACAAAATGGGCAGACTTTACTTGTTTGAAGAGGACTGGTTACAAGACAGACTTTTCTGATTTATTTAATGGGAAGAAGACTTATTTAGTTTATTTAATCTATTTTTGTTCCCTGGCAAAATTGGATTTGCTGAAATTGTATTTTGCCAAATCTTGCCTTGAGACCTGATAGGAAGTATTAAACGCTTAGTTAAATCAATACAAGTTGGTAATAAGAGCGAGTAATGTTGGTTGAACCGATGAATGAAGGTTGAAAGCAATTTAAATTATGACTTTGTATAAATACTAGATATTAACAGAACATCTACTGCGCGAAATGGGCAGAGTTTACTTGTTTGAGAAGGAGTGGCTTATTCAAAACTAAGATTTATTTAATCTGTTTGTTCCCAGGCAAAATTGGATGTGATGCAATTCCAAATTTCACCACATGATGGTGCCCAATTTTGACTTCATAGGACATATTAAACACTTAGCTTGTTATTATGTTCAAGGTAATCAGATTTGTTTATTATTCTAATGGCCTCTTCAAAACTATTCTGGATTACTACTTTGGATCTATTCTACATTACTTGGCAACAACATACTCTGTAACAGATTAGGCAGTATAATCATATCTGTTAACTTGAGAGTGCCCACACTCAATCTACTTATCGTGATGTGTTAAATCAATTACTGTTAGACATTATTTGTCTGATAATCTACCAAATCTTTGAATTGAAGAATTTGTGATTTAATTAATAGCTTGTTGTTATGTTAAGGGTAATCAGACTTGTATATAATTCTAATGGCCTTCTTTTGAAAACTATTCTGAATTACAACTTTGGATCTTATATTACTTTGCAACAATCTACTCCGTGACAGATTAGGCAGTATAATCACATATGTTAACTTCAGTGCCCACACTGTATTTATTTATGGTTATTTGTTAAATCAAGTACTGTTAGACATGAAATAGGAAGTGTTTAACATAAATGTTATGGCTACTCACCATTGTAGCTCGCTCCTGGTCAATGATACGAGCCTCTTCTTGCAGTGGAAAACTTGCAGCCAACAAACACCGTGGAACCTAAAGGAATGAAATTAAACATTAACATTTCGCCTCGACCAATTTTCACACGTACAACGCAACGCGGCTACACTTCTGCTATTACAAACGTAAATCTCCTTAAACACAATGAGTGTTACTTACCGTGTACGCTCTAGACGGTCCAGTTGCAAGCAGAAAATAAAGATATTTCTGTTGATAATCGTCGCTGCTCAGTGGCTCACGGCCATCGCGCCAACAGATTTGAATTTTGGCGGAGGTTCGGGCAATTACGTCATATCCGCGGCATTTGACTGCGACGTAATACCCGCTTATCTGAAACGGCAGTTAAAAGTAGAGTTACATCAAGTTTTCTTGGAACCTAAACGAATGAAAGAAAACTATCATTTGGCCACAACCAACATTCACAGATACAACACAACGTGCGGGGTTGAGGTTAAAGATTGAGTGAAGGGCCCTCGTTTTAAACTACTGTTTTGAAAAGGAGTGGGAACAAGTAAGACGTATTTAATTTATTTAATGGGAAGTAGTAAGACTTATTAAATTTATTTAATCTACTTTTCTTCCCAGGCAAAATTTGATGTGCTGCAATTCCAAATTTCCAAAGTGAATGAAGGAATGAAGTCCTTTAAATTATGATTTTGTATAAATACTAGGCATTAACACAAAATCGACGGCACAAAATGGGCAGACTTTACTTGTTTGAAAAGGACTGGTTACAAGACAGACTTTTTTAATTTATTTAATGGGAAGAAGACTTATTTAGTTTAATTGATCTATTTTTGTTCCCTGCCAAAATTCGATTTGCTGCAATTCCAAATTTCCAAAGTGAATGAAGGAAAGAAGTCGTTTAAATTATGATTTTGTTTAAATACTAGGCATAGACACAAAATCTACGGCACAAAATGGGCAGACTTTACTTGTTTGAAGAGGACTGGTTACAAGACAGACTTTTCTGATTTATTTAATGGGAAGAGGACTTATTTAGTTTATTTAATCTATTTTTGTTCCCTGGCAAAATTGGATTTGCTGAAATTGTATTTTGCCAAATCTCGATTTGAGACCTGATAGGAAGTATTAAACGCTTAGTTAAATCAATACAAGTTGGTAATAAGAGCGAGTAATGTTGGTTGAACCGATGAATGAAGGTTGAAAGCAATTTAAATTATGACTTTGTATAAATACTAGATATTAACAGAACATCTACTGCGCAAAATGGGCAGAGTTTACTTGTTTGAGAAGGAGTGGCTTATTCAAAACTAAGATTTATGTAATCTGTTTGTTCCCAGGCAAAATTGGATGTGATGCAATTCCAAATTTCACCACATGATGGTGCCCAATTTTGACTTCATAGGACATATTAAACACTTAGCTTGTTATTATGTTCAAGGTAATCAGATTTGTTTATCATTCTAATGGCCTCTTCAAAACTATTCTGGATTACTACTTTGGATCTATTCTACATTACTTGGCAACAACATACTCTGTAACAGATTAGGCAGTATAATCACATATGTTAACTTGAGAGTGCCCACACTCAATCTACTTATCGTGATGTGTTAAATCAATTACTGTTAGACATTATTTGTCTGATAATCTACCAAATCTTTGAATTGAAGAATTTGTGATTTAATTAATAGCTTGTTCAGGGTAATCAGACTTGTATATAATTCTAATGGCCTTCTTTTGAAAACTATTCTGAATTACAACTTTGGATCTTATATTACTTTGCAACAATCTACTCGGTGACAGATTAGGCAGTATAATCACATATGTTAACTTCAGTGCCCACACTGTATTTATTTATGGTTATTTGTTAAATCAAGTACTGTTAGACATGAAATAGGAAGTGTTTAACATAAATGTTATGGCTACTCACCATTGTAGCTCGCTCCTGGTCAATGATATGAGCCTCTTCTTGCAGTGGAAAACTTGCAGCCAACAAACACCGTGGAACCTAAAGGAATGAAATTAAACATTAACATTTCGCCCGGACCAACATTCACACGTACAACGCAACGCGGCTACACTTCTGCTATTACAAACGTAAATCTCCTTAAACACAACGAGTGTTACTTACCGTGTACGCTCTAGGCAAAATTGGATGTGATGCAATTCCAAATCTATCTGAAACGGCAGTTAAAAGTAGAGTTACATCAAGTTTTCTTTTTTAATCAACACAATCATTTACAACCGTTGACCAGAAAGAATCGTCGAAATTCGACGTCCCCCACAAACGCCACGCTCACTCGCTTTTCAGGGCAACAAAAGTACTTCTTTTTAAAAACGATGAGTTGTACTTACCGTGTACGCTCTGGACGGTCCAGTTGCAAGCAGAAAATAAAAATATTTCTCTTGTTAGTCGTATGTTACCATCCGCTGTGTCTTTGTCAACATCGCCGCCATTTTCCTACTTCCTGCTGCGAGCCACGCCCACGGATTTAAATTTGGGCGGAAGCTCTTTCCATTGGCGTCGTTTTCGCGTATAGCAAATCCGATTGGTTGGGAAGGGGGCACGGTTATGCAGCCGAGGAGTCCTGTGATCGGTGGGATGTAAAGTAGGCGTCGACGTCACGTCCGCGTCACGTGACCACGACGTGGCAGACGTCAAATAGCAACCGCTGTTTTGTTTAGTAGACTTACAGTTGTTATGCATTGACATAATGGCGCACACACCAAATAGATTTAAATAAATTAAATAATTCTTCTGCCCACTCTCTTTTAAACAAGTTAACTCTCCCCGCGGATTTGAATTCCGGCGAAAGTTACGCCCATCGACGTCACGTATGTCACGTGACCACGACGTGGCAGATGTCATATAGCAACCGCTGTTTTGTTTAGTAGATTTACAGTTGTTATGCATTGGCATAATGGTGTGCACTCAAAATAGATTTAAATAAATTAAATATTTCTTCTGCCTACTCCCTTTTAAACAAGTTAACTCTGCCCACGTCCATTGACGTCTTGTCTGCGTCACGTGACCACGACGTAGCGACGTCATATAGTAACCGCTGTTTTGACCAGTAGACTTAGTTATTATGCGTTGACATAATGGCGCACTGGTTAGCATGGCCACCTCTTAAGCATGATGATGCGGGTTCGACGCCTGATCAATGTTAGCATGGAGTGAGCTGAAGTGCATGGCGCTGAAGATTTGAATCTTTGAAATGCGCTGAGGTCTGACATATCAGGCAGAATGGTTTGCCATCACGTTCAACAAAAAATAGAAACTTTCCCACTCTGATTAAAACGTCCTGTGTTCATCTACGTATTTTCGTTTTGCTGTGCATCTTTTCCCTGCCATTTCGAGAGCCCAATTGACACTCATAGTTTAAAGAAATGTGTTTGCCCATCCTACTTTGTGGAATTTCACCACATGCGCTTTTGACCAAAATACCAAATTGAACTCAAGTGAAGCCAACACGCACAACCCCCCCCCCCCCCCCCCCCCCCACACACACACACACAAATGTTGATATGAACATAAAAGAGCCGCATGCGGTTCGGGAGTTGCGGCTTGGCCAAACCTGTACTATACAACTTTATTTGTATAAAATTTTCACAACAGCTGTCACACAAACAAAGCGGGAAAAACCGAAGACGTGCGTGTTCCGCCCACGCTGGATTTATTTGCACCTTTGAAAAGACACCGTATTGCCGCAGATGTGGCAAAGAGTACTTTTGGGCATCTGAGACGGAAGGATGTCCAAAGCATCACGTCACCTGCTCTGGTAGGCATGGTGGTGGGACGTTGAGGTCAACCGCTTTGGGGTTGGCTGACTCTTTGATCGCAGGATGCCACACACTTGAAGACAGAAGCAGAAAAGCAGAGCTAAATGCAAAATGTACTCACCGGTGACTCCAATTTTTTTCCCCCCTGAAGAAACAGCTGGACGGGTGGCCCCGGCTGGCCAGTGGGACTCTTGTTATTCTGACCCTTTTTAGTGCGCGTTTGGGGCAACAACCGTTTTTTGTGGCGCTCTCTTCTGGTTCAAAAGTGCCCTGCATGTGAATTTGCTTTTCCTGCCTTCTGATTGGATGAGCGCCGGTGTGACGCGGTGCCTCTGTCACCGTGGCGGGGGGTATACGTTGGCATCGGAGCGTCTGCCAACGTCTGAGACCGGCTGGCAGTGTATCGGAGGTGTCGAGTGCGGTGCCGCTGGAGCTCACTCACCAGCTGGTGTTAGGGCCACAGAATGAAGGCCAAGGAGAAGAATAGAAAGAGAAACAGAAACTTCTCCTCCAATTGTTTGATTTGTCTCTTCTGAGCTTCGATGAATTCTTTCAGCTCTTTGTTCCTCTAGGACGGACAAATGGAAAGTGGCATTCAAAAGCCAGTAAGCGTGCAAGTAAGTGCCGGGCTGGCTTTGGGCCCTTACCTGTTGCGCGCTGTGCAGCAGATCCATTCTCTCTTGGAGGATGCAAGCGTCGCGCTCCCTCAACTCGCACATCAGGGCTCGCTTCCATTGGTCCACGGCGCTCCTAAGCTCTTCTCTCTGATCCGCCGTCAGCACGTCATTCACGCCAGCGTGGCTGGCTTTTTCGCCGTCCGTGGCGGGGCAGTCCCGCTGCGGTAGCGCCTCGTACAACATGGCCTCCAGCTCCAGGATCCTCTGGGCCGCAATCCTCGTCCATCAGTGGTCCGGCGGGAGATTTGAGGGCGGCTTACCTTATGAGCCTGGTCCATGGAACACTTCCTGAAGTCCAACTCTTCATCCAGGTAGCCCTTCTGCTTGCAGAACATATCCTAGCACAGCTCAAGGTCAGAATTGTTGGGGCACATTGCCGGAGTTCCCCTTGGCTGATGTCGCGTGTCTGTCTACCTTCTCACTTTCAATGTCCAACATCTTCTGTTGAAGTGCTGACTTGGTCACTTTGATGTATTCTAACCACTGAGGAAAGGCTGCTGTCACATAAGCAGAATGCGAGAGCGTGCGTGGACGTGCGCGTTACCTTCTCGGCTAGGGTGAGAAGGGTCCTGGCGTGAATCACGACCACCTGCTCCTCGTTGGTGAGATTCTGCAAGAGCCCAAAGGCACAGCGTCAACAAGCTTCTTTCAGCGCAAAGCCTTCCAAAAGTCACATTTGAGCCGCCGAGTCTCGTGGAGTGCGAACATAAGGAGTTCGACATACACTTACGGCGTTATAGCCCAGGATGTCCAGCTTCTTCATCAGATCACTGATGACGATGTCCGGGGGAAAGGCGCAAGGAGCAATGTAAGGTGTTCTGGGACCTCGGGTTAAGGTTAGGGTTGCGAGGGACGCCTTACGTACGCTCACGCCCTCGGCCTCGCAGTAGATCTGCAAAGGGCTGAGGCCGTCTGGGAAACGGGCTTGCAGAAACTTCAAGACGGGGGAGCGCCACTCCCTCTCCTGAAAGGCAGAGGCATGCATCCGTCCGTCCGTCCGTCCGTCCGTCACATCTCTGGCCTCAACACGCTTGTGCGAGTCTTCCCACCTCCAGCTCCAGGATGCGGAACTCAAGCAGTTCGTTTTGGTCTCGGATATCCTGGATGTGCTCTTTCAGACGCGCTTCTTCCGCCTCCATCCGCCTGACCTGAAAAGACAGTCAGACCTCATCTGCGGGGCTTCCCGACAGGTGTGACGCCAAGCGACTCCGCCCAGCGCCTTTCTTTCCGTCACCTTTTCGGCCAACTGCTGATTGCTCTGACGCAGCAGCTGCTTCTCCTCCACCCACTTGACATTCTAGAAGAGACAAACGCGTGGACAGCTTTGGAATGTTGTGTCATTTTCATCCACAAATTCTTTGGTTGACTGGAAAATGACATTTGCTTTTCTCCGCATTTTCCCAGCCACGTTCGGGGGGGGGGGGGGGGTTGGTCCAGTAATGCCAGACGGATGAGTGACTGAAGAATGTAGCTATTTTGTCTGAGAAAAAGGTGTGCTCATTGATGAGCTTACCTGTCCTTGTTGCTTCAGCGCTGACTCCAGATCTGCTACTCTGCTTTGATAGTGACCCATTTCTACCATCAGCTTTTCTCTGGTCTGAAAGGAGGAGGAGGGAGGCTCCTCCTCCTCCTTTCAGACCAGAGAACACCCGAGGCTGGGTGAGAACGGGGAGGCTGCGACCCGGCCGGGGGTTGCGGGAAGGGGCGCCACCTTGATCTCCTTCTCGGCGTCGTAGTCCCCTTTCGCTGGTCTGGGCTAGCAGAGCGTAGGCTCGTTGCAGCGCTTGATATTCTTGCGTCAGCTGGCGGTAGCGAAGCTCCGCCTCTTCATGCACACACCAATGCAACACAGCACTAGTACCAGAATCAGTCAGACCGGCGACAAAGCACCCGCGACGCAAAGACGAGTCCGATTCCAGGCTGAAGAGGAATGTTTGGTGCCAATACGCTGGCAGAAATGGCGGGCTACCTCTTCGGGTTCCGTGTCGGGGGTTCTGTCGGTGTGAAAAGACAAGGACGATCCGTCCGAGTCCACCAACACGTCTTCGTCGTAGCCGTAAAATGTTTCGATGACCTGCGGGCGCGGAAGCAAACATCTCTCTGAACAAACTGAAGCGACACCTCACGATGAATCGACGAGAGGAACGATAGCGAGAAAAAGGCCATTTCATCTTGCGCAACACCAAGCAGCCGCAAACAAACAGACTCACCTTGCAGGACCTCACGCTTTGTTCCTCCTCAGAGATTCTCGACGTCGGTATCGTAGCAGCAAATCTCTCTCCTGTCGACACAAATAATCCGCCTTTGAGATTCTTTGGATGCAAAGGGAACGAACGGCTCCGGCGCAGAAACAAACGCGACTCACAATGACATTTCTGACATGAGCTCCTGTCTCCAGAGCCTGAAAAACACGTCACCGGCGATGATTGGAGGGACGCTCGTCTTTTCCAAAAGTGACAACAACAGGGTGTGTCAGGGTTTTCCAGATTATCTTTATCGTATCATTGTGTTGCTTTGACTTTGACTGCGACCTGTAATAAATAATATTATTTATCCCTTATTTATCCCTATCGCTTATCCCTTCCTACACAAAGTCGTAAAACACCCCTTGCTATGTTTTGACTAGAGGTCAAGGGCTTCCTCTATTCAATCCACTCTTACACCCACCCTGTTTCTCTTAATTAAAATGCTCGTGCAGGAGCCGAGAGTCAGACTTCATTCGTACAACGGATGGACTCTCCACCTGCAGGTGTCCAAAAGAACTTACTTGTCTCCCGTGTGGTTCTTGCAAAATAAGTTGGAGCGAGCGCAACTCTAACAGGGTGCATTTTGCCACTAGCTGCCTACGGACAATGACGTCGCGCTCGCGGCTCATGGTTGACGGGCTGAGCAGCCGGGCAAGTCCGTCGTTTTCAGCGCACAGCGAGTGGCAAAGGCGCTGACAAAACGGGAGCTTTGAGCTGCTGAAAACGGCAAAACAAGTCTAAAGCGTGTTCAAACGCGTGCGCACAATGCTCCTGCTTGAAAGGTCGGAATTTAAGGGGCCAATTTTTTGGATGGCGGCCGCCGGCCAAGCTTTGGACGGAAAAGGTTTCCTGGCGACAGCGAGCGAGCGCGGCGCTGCCGTACGTGCACCGAGTCGCCTGCCTGAAGACCTTGGACAAGTCGTCGATGATGTGCCGCTGCTCCACAACTTGAAGGAACTCCATTTCACCGTCCTGCTGGCCGCAACCGCGGTCCAGGTCATTGAGCGAACTAGGCCTTCTCTGTGGAACACAAATGCAGTGGACTCTGTTGGCACGCCGCCGTTGTCCGCGTCGACTTACCAAGCTTGCCATCTCCTCGTTCTCCTGGGTGACAAAGCGCACTTTGTTTTCAAGGCGACACAGCACCAGCGAGAGTTCTTCATTCTTCCTGCTCAGGCGTTTGTTTTTGTACAGGAGTGGCAGAAACTGGCTTTCTGTTTCTCTCAGTCGCTTTAGCTGCAAGCATGAAGTGCGGGATGTGAAAGACGCACAACACGCGGGCCAGAACGTATCCATTCCTTTTGCATCGGTTTGAACGGAATCGTGGCTTTGGCTCCCAATAAAAGACATCTACCAGGCAACCGACTCGCCGCGCCGCTCAACTAATAAGCAAGCGCAATGGGTGCCTCGCTGGATGGCGCGCATCAAACGTAGCGCAAACCTTCAAGCGTGCCGTCAATAAATTACCAGTTCATTGCGCTCTTCAGAAAGCAGGGCGTTTCGATCCTCCAGTTTCCTGATGACTGCGCTGAGCTCAGCGATTTTCAGATGAAACCGTCGCGTGTCCCGATCCTCCTGAGACTGAAAACGCCCCGCAACACACACACACAAGCACTCGTTCAAAGTTCAAAACTGTTTTTGTGCTACCTTCCTCCAGCAACGAACTAAGTCATGCGTACTGCAAGTGTGTGATGAGGTGGCTTACGCAATGAAGAGGATTGCTAGTAGCGGCGTTGACCCCACTTCCAGGGTAGTTTAGGCCCGCCCTTTGGGAATCCCTCAGGGCAGCGATCTGCTGCTCGGCAGCCTGAGTCTGCAGCTGAAGGCGGTGGACGTGGCCGGCCCCAGGGCTTCATCCAAAACACTAACCGCTCTGTCTTTCAGCTTGATCTCATCCGTCTGGATGTACAAACGGGGAGCGCTCAGGCAGGCGGGCAAACTCATTTGCCAGAATTGTGACAAAAACAAAGAGAGCAACCGGCCAATTTTTTTCTTGAATCGACTAGAACACCTTTGCTGTGACAAAAGCGAAGCGAGCAACCGGACATTTTCTTCTTGTGAAATAGAATAGAATAGAATGCCTTAGGTGTCATTGCACTGCAGGTATACAACGAAATTGGGAACATAGCCACGCACCGCGCATCTGATCAGTCCTACCAGTCGGCGGATCTCCCTCTCGCAGTCTCTCTTGGTTCGGCTCAGCTCCTCCCGATGCTGGTGATGAGCCGATCGGAGCTCGGCCGCTCGGGACTGCCAGGCCTGCTGGGCCGCTGCCAGGGCTTCTTCCGCGCTCCTGGTGGAGGCGACACCGCTCGGTCTCCCGACACCGCCGCGTCTCCTCCACCTCCGCCAGCAAAGCGCCCCCCCTCCTCACCTGAGCAGACATTGCGCCACACCGGGCCGTTGAGACCGCAACGGAGCGCCGCGACGCTTACTGGGGACAAGCTACACAATACGGTAGCGGCCGCATCGAAGCCCGACGTGGCGTGCGGATAGTCAGACACGGATAGAGCGGATCACCTTGTCCATGGAGCCGTCCCTCAGGCTGAGGACCAAGGCATTCAGTCGCTGGATCTCTCCATCTTTGATTTTGATCACTCTCATCAGCTCCATTTCATGCTGCCGCAGTAATGTCTCCCTGGTAATGGCTAACTCTTTCTGCTTCTCCTCATGGAGTTTGCTTTTGAGTTCCGTCATGGCGGCGGTGGCACGGTGGTGCTCCGCCCGCAGGTCCTGACTTCTCTCTCTCTCCAGACAGCTGACCTGACATGACTTAGACTTAGACAAACTTTATTGTCATCTTGTCTGCACATGGTGCATACAAAACGAAATTCCGTTGCATACGTCTTACAACAAAGTAGTGATATTGCAGTTGAATAGAAGTAACATATCCTATGAAAATATATATATATACATATATACTATATATATATATATATATATATTAAAAATAAGTATAAAGTGCAGCAGTGATAATTATGCAATAGTGCAAGTAGGCAAAACAGTATTCAAGAGTGTGCAGAGGAATGCTAAACCATGTATTAAACTTCTATTTAAAGGGTTTATACAAGTTCAGTAAAGTTGGTAGTGCGAGATAGTGCAAGATAGAGGTCCGTAGTGTCATAAAGTACAGTTCTGTGAATGTGTGATGCAGAGTTCAGTTTAGAGCTCAACAGTTCTAGTGTTCAACAGTCTGATGACAGCAGGGAAAAAGCTGTTGCAGAACCTGGTGGACCTGCAGCGGATGCTGCAAACCTCTTCCCAGAGGGCAGCAGGGAGAACAGTCCATGGTGGGGGTGTGATGGGTCATTGATGATGTTACGGGCACGGGACATGCAGCGCTGAGATGAAATGTCCTGAATGGAGGGAAGAGGAGCCCCTATGATCCTCTCTGCTGTCCTCACCACTCTCCTCACGTTCTTCCAATCGGAGGCGGTGCAGCATCCACACCACACAGAGAGACAGCTTGTCAGAATGCTCTCTATGGTGCTCCTGTAGAACGTCCTCATGATGGGTGGGGGCAGGTGGGCTCTCCTCATCCTCCGCAGGAAGTACAAGCGCTTCTGTGCCCTCTTGACCAGTGCCGTAGTGTTCATAGTCCAGGTGAGGTCTTCTGTGATGTGGACCCCCAGGAATTTGGTGGTGCTGACCACCTCCACAGCTGAGCTGTTGATGATCAGTGGAGCGTGGTGAGGCTGTTTTTTCCTGAAGTCGACAATGATCTCCTTCATCTTCTCCTCATTCAGGATCAGGCTGTTTTCTCTGCACCAGCCCACCAGCTGCTCCACCTCCTCTCTGTAGTCCAGGTCGTTGTTGTCTCTGATGAGCCCCACCACCGTTGTGTCGTCTGCTGACTTCACGATGTGATTGGTGGTGAACCTGAGGACGCAGTCGTGTGTCATCAGGGTGCACAGCAGGGGGCTCAGGACGCAGCCCTGAAGGGAGCCTGTGCTGAGGGTGATGACATCAGAGGTGTTCTGTCCGACCCGGACTGACTGAGGTCTGTTGGTGAGGAAGTCTAGCAGCCAGTTGCGAAGGGGGGTGTTGAAGCCCAGGTGTTCCAATTTTCCTACCAGATGCTGTGGGATGATGGTGTTAAACGCTGAGCTGAAGTCCAGGAACAGCCTCCGCACATGGGTGTTCTTCTCCTCCAGGTGAGCCAGGCTCAGGTGAAGAACGGAGGAGATGGCGTCCTGAGTGGAGCGGTTTTGCCGGTCGGCAAACTGGAACGGGTCAAATAATAGGGGGAGTCTGGAAACGATGTGACCTTTAAGCAGCCTTTCGAAGCACTTCATCATAACCGGAGTCAGTGCAACAGGCCGGTAATCATTAAATGAGGTGATTTGAGGTTTCTTCGGCACCGGAATGATGGAGGCAGTCTTAAAGCACGCCGGCACTGTGGCTTGGCCCAGCGAGGTGTTAAAAATGTCTGTGATGACCCCAGCCAGATGACTTGCACATTCCCTGAACACACGCCCAGGAATGTTGTCGGGGCCAGGGGCCTTACAGGGGTTGACTCTCCTCAGGGTCTTCAACACATCGGCGGAGTCAAGGCAGAGTACCTCCTCTTCCTGATGGGGGACAGTTTTAACTGCTGGAGTGCCGTTTAGTGCCTCGAACCTCCCAAAGAAGTTATTTAGACCATTTAGAAAGTCAGCATCAACTACACCCACCGGGGGGGGGGAGGGTGAGTTGTAGTCTGTAATCGCCCGTATGCCTTGCCACATACTCCTGATGTTTTTGACGTCGTGGAAACGATCCTGAAATTTTCGACTGCGGTCTCGCTTCGCTATCCTGATGGCACGGTTCAAGTTGGCTCTCGCTGTCCTCAGTGTCTCCTTGTCGCCAGACTTGAAGGCAGAGTTCCGCGCTCGTAGCGTTTGACGTACCTCCTCAGTCATCCAGGGTCGTTGGTTGCCCCGGGTGATGATATTCTTAGTGGTGCTGACGTCCTCGGTGCATTTGTTGATGTAGGCTGACACAGTCATGGCACACGCATGTCTAATCTACATCGGGAAAACTGGGAGGGAGGGAGGCAGGCAGGGAGGCAGGCAGGGAGGCAGGCAGGGAGGCAGGCAGTGTCTGTCTGTTGAGGTTTTCACCTTGTTCTTCTCCTGCTGAAGTTCTAACTGGACGTCCATCAGTTTGGTTCTCAGCTCGTCATTGGCGGCTTGAAGGGCGTCCGTTCGCTCCGCCTTGGCCCGCCCTGCCGGAGCTCGTTTGGACATCTCTTACTCGAGTCTCGCCCGGTCGTCAGTCAGAGATCACAACATTTGTACCTGGAGAGCACAAACGCAGCGCTGTTTTCCACTGGCTTCGAACTCAACTTCAATCGGTACCGTAACTTACAACATCATAAACATAGAACTAGCTTGACTTATTCATTGAATAAATGCATTTGGTTCTTCAAAACTGCATCACGCAACATAGCGTGACCGAGACGGCCGTTATCCACCTGCGTGAAGTTATTTGGTGAAATGAATGAGATGTTTAAGACACCATCGTTCTGTCTCTATGTAGATGAAGGTAAATAATCGATTGCTGAAGGTCCAAAGGTGTTGTGATAAACAAATAAACATATTAGTGATTAGTGACATATTTGTGATAAACATATTAGGCAGGATAATCACATATGTTAACGTGACTGCCCACACTGTATTTATTTATGGTTATTTGTTAAATCGAGTACTGTTAGACATGAAATAGGAAGTGTTTAACATAAATGGAAGACGAAAGGGGTACTCACCATTGTAGCTCCTGCTGGTCAATGATACGAGCCTCTTCTTGCAGTGGAAAACATACAGCCAACAAACACCGTGGAACCTAAAGGAATGAAATTAAACATTAACATTTAGCCTCAACCAACATTCACAGATACAACGCAACGCAAACTACACAAACGTAAATCTTTTTAAACACAATGAGTTGTACTTACCGTGTACGCTCTAGACGGTCCACTTGCAAGCGGAAAATAAAGATATTTCTGTTGATAATCGTCGTGTTTGTATCCGGTGTCTCGCTCAAGGCCATTACGCCCACAGATTTGAATTTTGGCGAGAGTTCAGCCTATTGACGTCATTTCCGCGGTGTAATACCCGCATATCTGAAACGGCAAAGTTAAGAGTAGAGTTAAATAAAGTTTTTAGTCAACGCAATAATTTACAACCGTTGACCAGTCGAAATAATCGTCGAAATTTGGCGTCTGTGGCTGGAAGCAGACGCCGAGTTCGACATTCCTCCCAAACGCCACACTCCCTTGCTTTTCAGGGCTAAAAAAAAACAGTTGTAATTACCTTGTACGCTCTAGACGGTCAAGTTGCAAGCTGAAAACAAAAATATTTGCCTTGTTAGTCATCGTGTTACTAACAGCTGTGTCTTGTTTGCCAGAACTGCCGCTTTCCTACTTCCTGTTGCAAGCCACGCCCACGGATTATAATTTTGCCGTGAGTTCCGCCTATTGACGTCATGTCCGCGTCACATGACTGCGACGTAATATTATCTAAAACTGTTTGTGCGGTATTGTGTTGTTCTGTGCGGTATTGTGTTATTCTGTGCGGCGTCGTGTTGTTCTGTGCGGCGTCGTGTTGTTCAGTGCGACGTCGTGTTGTTCAGTGCGGCATGGTGTTGTTCAGTGCGGCATGGTGTTGTTCAGTGCGGCATGGTGTTGTTCAGTGCAGCATAATGTTGTTCAGTGCGGCATAATGTTGTTCAGTGCGGCATGGTGTTGTTCAGTGCGGCATGGTGTTCTTCAGTGCGGCATGGTGTTGTTCAGTGCGGCATAATGTTGTTCAGTGCGCCATAATGTTGTTCAGTGCGGCATGGTGTTGTTCAGTGCGGGATGGTGTTGTTCAGTGCAGGATGGTGTTGTTCAGTGCGGCACGGTGTTGTTCAATGCGGCATGGTGTTGTTCAGTGCGGGATGGTGTTGTTCAGTGCGGCATGGTGTTGTTCAGTGCGGCATAATGTTGTTCAGTGCGGCATGGTGTTGTTCAGTGCGGCATGGTGTTGTTCAGTGCGGCATGGTGTTGTTCAGTGCGGCATGGTGTTGTTCAGTGCGGAATGGTGTTGTTCAGTGCGGCATGGTGTTGTTCAGTCCGGGATGGTGTTGTTCAATGCGGGATCGTGTTGTTCAGTGCGGGGTGGTGTTGTTCAGTGCGGGATGGTGTTGTTCAGTGCGGCATGGTGTTGTTCAATGCGGCATGGTGTTGTTCAGTGCGGGATGGTGTTGTTCATTGCGGCATGGTGTTGTTCAGTGCGGCATGGTGTTGTTCAGTGCGGCATGGTGTTGTTCAGTGCGGCATGGTGTTGTTCAGTGCGGCATAATGTTGTTCAGTGCGGCATGGTGTTGTTCAGTGCAGGATGGTGTTGTTCAGTGCGGCATGGTGTTGTTCAATGCAGGATCGTGTTGTTCAGTGCAGCATAATGTTGTTCAGTGCAGCATGGTGTTGTTCAGTGCGGCATGGTGTTGTTCAATGCGGCATGGTGTTGTTCACTGCGGGATGGTGTTGTTCAATGCGGGATCGTGTTGTTCAGTGCGGCATAATGTTGTTCAGTGCAGCATGGTGTTGTTCACTGCGGCATGGTGTTGTTCAGTGCGACATAATGTTGTTTAGTGCGGCATAATGTTGTTCAGTGCGGCATAATGTTGTTCAGTGCGGCATGGTGTTGTTCAGTGCGGCATGGTGTTGTTCAGTGCGGCATGGTGTTGTTCAGTGCAGGATGGTGTTGTTCAGTGCGGCATGGTGTTGTTTAATGCGGCATGGTGTTGTTCAGTGCGGGATGGTGTTGTTCAGTGCAGGATGGTGTCGTTCAGTGCGGCATGGTGTTGTTCAGTGCGGAATGGTGTTGTTCAGTGCGGCATGGTGTTGTTCAGTGCGGCATGGTGTTGTTCAGTGCAGGATGGTGTTGTTCAATGCGGGATCGTGTTGTTCAGTGCGGCATGGTGTTGTTCAGTGCGGCATGGTGTTGTTCAGTGCGGCATAATGTTGTTCAGTGCGGCATGGTGTTGTTCAGTGCGGCATGGTGTTGTTCAGTGCGGCATGGTGTTGTTCAGTGCGGCATGGTGTTGTTCAGTGCGGCATAATGTTGTCCAGTGCGCCATAATGTTGTTCAGTGCGGCATGGTGTTGTTCAGTGCGGGATGGTGTTGTTCAGTGCAGGATGGTGTTGTTCAGTGCGGCATGGTGTTGTTCAATGCGGCATGGTGTTGTTCAGTGCGGGATGGTGTTGTTCAGTGCGGCATGGTGTTGTTCAGTGCGGCATAATGTTGTTCAGTGCGGCATGGTGTTGTTCAGTGCGGCATGGTGTTGTTCAGTGCGGCATGGTGTTGTTCAGTGCGGCATGGTGTTGTTCAGTGCGGAATGGTGTTGTTCAGTGCGGCATGGTGTTGTTCAGTGCGGGATGGTGTTCAATGCGGGATCGTGTTGTTCAGTGCGGGGTGGTGTTGTTCAGTGCAGGATGGTGTTGTTCAGTGCAGGATGGTGTTGTTCAGTGCGGCATGGTGTTGTTCAATGCAGGATCGTGTTGTTCAGTGCAGCATAATGTTGTTCAGTGCAGCATGGTGTTGTTCAGTGCGGCATGGTGTTGTTCAATGCGGCATGGTGTTGTTCAGTGCGGGATGGTGTTGTTCAGTGCGGCATGGTGTTTTTCAGTGCGGCATAATGTTGTTCAGTGCGGCATGGTGTTGTTCAGTGCGGCATGGTGTTGTTAAGTGCGACATAATGTTGTTCAGTGCGGCATAATGTTGTTCAGTGCGGCATGGTGTTGTTCAGTGCGGCATGGTGTTGTTCAGTGCGGCATGGTGTTGTTCAGTGCGGCATGGTGTTGTTCAGTGCAGGATGGTGTTGTTCAGTGCAGGATGGTGTTGTTCAATGCGGCATGGTGTTGTTCAGTGCGGGATGGTGTTGTTCAGTGCAGGATGGTGTTGTTCAGTGCGGCATGGTGTTGTTCAGTGCGGAATGGTGTTGTTCAGTGCGGCATGGTGTTGTTCAGTGCGGCATGGTGTTGTTCAGTGCAGGATGGTGTTGTTCAATGCGGGATGGTGTTGTTCAGTGCGGGATGGTGTTGTTCAGTGCAGGATGGTGTTGTTCAATGCGGCATGGTGTTGTTCAGTGCAGGATGGTGTTGTTCAGTGCGGCATGGTGTTGTTCAATGCGGCATGGTGTTGTTCAATGCGGCATGGTGTTGTTCAGTGCGGCATGGTGTTGTTCAGTGCGGCATGGTGTTGTTCAGTTCAGCGTAATGTTGTTCAGTGCGGCATGGTGTTGTTCAGTGCGGAATGGTGTTGTTCAGTGCGGCATGGTGTTGTTCAGTGCAGGATGGTGTTGTTCAGTGCGGCATGGTGTTGCTCAGTGCGGCATGGTGTTGTTCAGTGCGGGATGGTGTTGTTCATTGCGGCATGGTGTTGTTCAGTGCGGCATGGTGTTGTTCAGTGCGGCATGGTGTTGTTCAGTGCGGCATAATGTTGTTCAGTGCGCCATAATGTTGTTCAGTGCGGCATGGTGTTGTTCAGTGCGGGATGGTGTTGTTCAGTGCAGGATGGTGTTGTTCAGTGCGGCATGGTGTTGTTCAGTGCGGCATGGTGTTGTTCAGTGCGGCATAATGTTGTTCAGTGCGGCATAATGTTGTTCAGTGCGGGATGGTGTTGTTCATTGCGGCATGGTGTTGTTCAGTGCGGCATGGTGTTGTTCAGTGCGGCATGGTGTTGTTCAGTGCGGGATGGTGTTGTTCAGTGCAGGATGGTGTTGTTCAGTGCGGCATGGTGTTGTTCAGTGCGGCATGGTGTTGTTCATTTCGGCATAATGTTGTTCAGTGCGGCATAATGTTGTTTAGTGCGGCATGGTGTTGTTCAGTGCGGGATGGTGTTGTTCAGTGCGTTATAATGTTGTTCAGTGCGGCATGGTGTTGTTCAGTGCGGCATGGTGTTGTTCAGTGCGGCATGGTGTTGTTCAGTGCGGCATAATGTTGTTCAGTGCGGCATAATGTTGTTCAGTGCGGCATGGTGTTGTTCAGTGCGGGATGGTGTTGTTCAGTGCGGGATGGTGTTGTTCAGTGCGGCATGGTGTTCAATGCGGAATGGTGTTGTTCAGTGCAGGATGGTGTTGTTCAGTGCGGCATGGTGTTGTTCAGTGCGGCATAATGTTGTTCAGTGCGGCATGGTGTTGTTCAGTGCGGCATGGTGTTGTTCAGTGCGGCATGGTGTTGTTCAGTGCGGCATAATGTTGTTCAGTGCGGCATGGTGTTGTTCAGTGCGGCATGGTGTTGTTCAGTGCGGCATAATGTTCAGTGCGGCATAATGTTGTTCAGTGCGGCATGGTGTTGTTCAGTGCGGGATGGTGTTGTTCAGTGCAGGATGGTGTTGTTCAGTGCGGCATGGTGTTCAGTGCGGGATGGTGTCTTTCAGTGCGGCATGGTGTCGTTCAGTGCGGCATGGTGTCTTTCAGTGCGGCATGGTGTCGTTCAGTGAGGCATGGTGTTGTTCAGTGCGGCATGGTGTTGTTTAGTGCGGCATGGTGTTGTTCAGTGCGGGATGGTGTTGTTCAGTGTGGCATGGTGTTCAGTGCGGCATGGTGTTGTTCAGTGCGGTATCGTGTTGTTCAGTGCGGTATCGTGTTTCTCAGTGCGGTATCGTGTTGTTCAGTGCAGTATCGTTGTGTTGTTCGTATTGTGTTTAACACTTAGCCTCTAACACTTAGCCTCTAACACTTAGCCTCTAGAAGGTAAATAAATAGGAAGGAAGGACTCACCGGTGACGTCTTCGCCCACGTCCAAGCGTTGTACTTTGTATTTTCATCCTTCTGACAGTGGAAAACATAGCCAACAAACACCGTGGAACCTAAACGAATGAAAGAAAACTATCATTTGGCCACAACCAACATTCACAGATACAACACAATGTGACGTGCGGGGTTGAGGTTAAAGGTTGAGTGAAGGGCCCTCGTTTTAAACTACTTTTTTGAAAAGGATTGGGAACAAGTAAGACGTATTTAATTTATTTAATGGGAAGTAGTAAGAGCTATTGAATTTAATCTATGTATTATATTCTATTGTATTGTATTCTGTTGTATTCTTTTGGATTGTATTCACACTAACCCCACTAAAACTTCAGCCCACAAAAACTCGCCTCTGGCGCCTAGCCTCTGGCACTTAGCCTCTAACACTTAGCCTTTAACACTTAGCCTTTAACACTTAGCCTTTAACACTTAGCCTAGAAGGTGAATAAATAGGGTTAAAGGTTGAGTGAAGGGACCTCGTTTTAAACTACTTTTTTGTAAAGGAGTGGGAACAAGTAAGACGTATTTAATTTATTTAATGGGAAGTAGTAAGACTTATTAAATTTATTTAATCTACTTTTCTTCCCAGGCAAAATTTGATGTGCTGCAATTCCAAATTTCCAAAGTGAATGAAGGAATGAAGTCCTTTAAATTATGATTTTGTATAAATACTAGGCATTAACACAAAATCGACGGCACAAAATGGGCAGACTTTACTTGTTTGAAAAGGACTGGTTACAAGACAGACTTTTTTAATTTATTTAATGGGAAGAAGACTTATTTAGTTTAATTGATCTATTTTTGTTCCCTGCCAAAATTCGATTTGCTGCAATTCCAAATTTCCAAAGTGAATGAAGGAAAGAAGTCGTTTAAATTATGATTTTGTTTAAATACTAGGCATAGACACAAAATCTACGGCACAAAATGGGCAGACTTTACTTGTTTGAAGAGGACTGGTTACAAGACAGACTTTTCTGATTTATTTAATGGGAAGAAGACTTATTTAGTTTATTTAATCTATTTTTGTTCCCTGGCAAAATTGGATTTGCTGAAATTGTATTTTGCCAAATCTTGCCTTGAGACCTGATAGGAAGTATTAAACGCTTAGTTAAATCAATACAAGTTGGTAATAAGAGCGAGTAATGTTGGTTGAACCGATGAATGAAGGTTGAAAGCAATTTAAATTATGACTTTGTATAAATACTAGATATTAACAGAACATCTACTGCGCGAAATGGGCAGAGTTTACTTGTTTGAGAAGGAGTGGCTTATTCAAAACTAAGATTTATTTAATCTGTTTGTTCCCAGGCAAAATTGGATGTGATGCAATTCCAAATTTCACCACATGATGGTGCCCAATTTTGACTTCATAGGACATATTAAACACTTAGCTTGTTATTATGTTCAAGGTAATCAGATTTGTTTATTATTCTAATGGCCTCTTCAAAACTATTCTGGATTACTACTTTGGATCTATTCTACATTACTTGGCAACAACATACTCTGTAACAGATTAGGCAGTATAATCATATCTGTTAACTTGAGAGTGCCCACACTCAATCTACTTATCGTGATGTGTTAAATCAATTACTGTTAGACATTATTTGTCTGATAATCTACCAAATCTTTGAATTGAAGAATTTGTGATTTAATTAATAGCTTGTTGTTATGTTAAGGGTAATCAGACTTGTATATAATTCTAATGGCCTTCTTTTGAAAACTATTCTGAATTACAACTTTGGATCTTATATTACTTTGCAACAATCTACTCCGTGACAGATTAGGCAGTATAATCACATATGTTAACTTCAGTGCCCACACTGTATTTATTTATGGTTATTTGTTAAATCAAGTACTGTTAGACATGAAATAGGAAGTGTTTAACATAAATGTTATGGCTACTCACCATTGTAGCTCGCTCCTGGTCAATGATACGAGCCTCTTCTTGCAGTGGAAAACTTGCAGCCAACAAACACCGTGGAACCTAAAGGAATGAAATTAAACATTAACATTTCGCCTCGACCAATTTTCACACGTACAACGCAACGCGGCTACACTTCTGCTATTACAAACGTAAATCTCCTTAAACACAATGAGTGTTACTTACCGTGTACGCTCTAGACGGTCCAGTTGCAAGCAGAAAATAAAGATATTTCTGTTGATAATCGTCGCTGCTCAGTGGCTCACGGCCATCGCGCCAACAGATTTGAATTTTGGCGGAGGTTCGGGCAATTACGTCATATCCACGGCACATGACTGCGACGTAATACCCGCTTATCTGAAACGGCAGTTAAAAGTAGAGTTACATCAAGTTTTCTTGGAACCTAAACGAATGAAAGAAAACTATCATTTGGCCACAACCAACATTCACAGATACAACACAACGTGCGGGGTTGGGGTTAAAGATTGAGTGAAGGGCCCTCGTTTTAAACTACTGTTTTGAAAAGGAGTGGGAACAAGTAAGACGTATTTAATTTATTTAATGGGAAGTAGTAAGACTTATTAAATTTATTTAATCTACTTTTCTTCCCAGGCAAAATTTGATGTGCTGCAATTCCAAATTTCCAAAGTGAATGAAGGAATGAAGTCCTTTAAATTATGATTTTGTATAAATACTAGGCATTAACACAAAATCGACGGCACAAAATGGGCAGACTTTACTTGTTTGAAAAGGACTGGTTACAAGACAGACTTTTTTAATTTATTTAATGGGAAGAAGACTTATTTAGTTTAATTGATCTATTTTTGTTCCCTGCCAAAATTCGATTTGCTGCAATTCCAAATTTCCAAAGTGAATGAAGGAAAGAAGTCGTTTAAATTATGATTTTGTTTAAATACTAGGCATAGACACAAAATCTACGGCACAAAATGGGCAGACTTTACTTGTTTGAAGAGGACTGGTTACAAGACAGACTTTTCTGATTTATTTAATGGGAAGAGGACTTATTTAGTTTATTTAATCTATTTTTGTTCCCTGGCAAAATTGGATTTGCTGAAATTGTATTTTGCCAAATCTCGATTTGAGACCTGATAGGAAGTATTAAACGCTTAGTTAAATCAATACAAGTTGGTAATAAGAGCGAGTAATGTTGGTTGAACCGATGAATGAAGGTTGAAAGCAATTTAAATTATGACTTTGTATAAATACTAGATATTAACAGAACATCTACTGCGCAAAATGGGCAGAGTTTACTTGTTTGAGAAGGAGTGGCTTATTCAAAACTAAGATTTATGTAATCTGTTTGTTCCCAGGCAAAATTGGATGTGATGCAATTCCAAATTTCACCACATGATGGTGCCCAATTTTGACTTCATAGGACATATTAAACACTTAGCTTGTTATTATGTTCAAGGTAATCAGATTTGTTTATCATTCTAATGGCCTCTTCAAAACTATTCTGGATTACTACTTTGGATCTATTCTACATTACTTGGCAACAACATACTCTGTAACAGATTAGGCAGTATAATCACATATGTTAACTTGAGAGTGCCCACACTCAATCTACTTATCGTGATGTGTTAAATCAATTACTGTTAGACATTATTTGTCTGATAATCTACCAAATCTTTGAATTGAAGAATTTGTGATTTAATTAATAGCTTGTTCAGGGTAATCAGACTTGTATATAATTCTAATGGCCTTCTTTTGAAAACTATTCTGAATTACAACTTTGGATCTTATATTACTTTGCAACAATCTACTCCGTGACAGATTAGGCAGTATAATCACATATGTTAACTTCAGTGCCCACACTGTATTTATTTATGGTTATTTGTTAAATCAAGTACTGTTAGACATGAAATAGGAAGTGTTTAACATAAATGTTATGGCTACTCACCATTGTAGCTCGCTCCTGGTCAATGATACGAGCCTCTTCTTGCAGTGGAAAACTTGCAGCCAACAAACACCGTGGAACCTAAAGGAATGAAATTAAACATTAACATTTCGCCTCGACCAATTTTCACACGTACAACGCAACGCGGCTACACTTCTGCTATTACAAACGTAAATCTCCTTAAACACAATGAGTGTTACTTACCGTGTACGCTCTAGACGGTCCAGTTGCAAGCAGAAAATAAAGATATTTCTGTTGATAATCGTCGCTGCTCAGTGGCTCACGGCCATCGCGCCAACAGATTTGAATTTTGGCGGAGGTTCGGGCAATTACGTCATATCCGCGGCATTTGACTGCGACGTAATACCCGCTTATCTGAAACGGCAGTTAAAAGTAGAGTTACATCAAGTTTTCTTGGAACCTAAACGAATGAAAGAAAACTATCATTTGGCCACAACCAACATTCACAGATACAACACAACGTGCGGGGTTGAGGTTAAAGATTGAGTGAAGGGCCCTCGTTTTAAACTACTGTTTTGAAAAGGAGTGGGAACAAGTAAGACGTATTTAATTTATTTAATGGGAAGTAGTAAGACTTATTAAATTTATTTAATCTACTTTTCTTCCCAGGCAAAATTTGATGTGCTGCAATTCCAAATTTCCAAAGTGAATGAAGGAATGAAGTCCTTTAAATTATGATTTTGTATAAATACTAGGCATTAACACAAAATCGACGGCACAAAATGGGCAGACTTTACTTGTTTGAAAAGGACTGGTTACAAGACAGACTTTTTTAATTTATTTAATGGGAAGAAGACTTATTTAGTTTAATTGATCTATTTTTGTTCCCTGCCAAAATTCGATTTGCTGCAATTCCAAATTTCCAAAGTGAATGAAGGAAAGAAGTCGTTTAAATTATGATTTTGTTTAAATACTAGGCATAGACACAAAATCTACGGCACAAAATGGGCAGACTTTACTTGTTTGAAGAGGACTGGTTACAAGACAGACTTTTCTGATTTATTTAATGGGAAGAGGGCTTATTTAGTTTATTTAATCTATTTTTGTTCCCTGGCAAAATTGGATTTGCTGAAATTGTATTTTGCCAAATCTCGATTTGAGACCTGATAGGAAGTATTAAACGCTTAGTTAAATCAATACAAGTTGGTAATAAGAGCGAGTAATGTTGGTTGAACCGATGAATGAAGGTTGAAAGCAATTTAAATTATGACTTTGTATAAATACTAGATATTAACAGAACATCTACTGCGCAAAATGGGCAGAGTTTACTTGTTTGAGAAGGAGTGGCTTATTCAAAACTAAGATTTATGTAATCTGTTTGTTCCCAGGCAAAATTGGATGTGATGCAATTCCAAATTTCACCACATGATGGTGCCCAATTTTGACTTCATAGGACATATTAAACACTTAGCTTGTTATTATGTTCAAGGTAATCAGATTTGTTTATCATTCTAATGGCCTCTTCAAAACTATTCTGGATTACTACTTTGGATCTATTCTACATTACTTGGCAACAACATACTCTGTAACAGATTAGGCAGTATAATCACATATGTTAACTTGAGAGTGCCCACACTCAATCTACTTATCGTGATGTGTTAAATCAATTACTGTTAGACATTATTTGTCTGATAATCTACCAAATCTTTGAATTGAAGAATTTGTGATTTAATTAATAGCTTGTTCAGGGTAATCAGACTTGTATATAATTCTAATGGCCTTCTTTTGAAAACTATTCTGAATTACAACTTTGGATCTTATATTACTTTGCAACAATCTACTCGGTGACAGATTAGGCAGTATAATCACATATGTTAACTTCAGTGCCCACACTGTATTTATTTATGGTTATTTGTTAAATCAAGTACTGTTAGACATGAAATAGGAAGTGTTTAACATAAATGTTATGGCTACTCACCATTGTAGCTCGCTCCTGGTCAATGATATGAGCCTCTTCTTGCAGTGGAAAACTTGCAGCCAACAAACACCGTGGAACCTAAAGGAATGAAATTAAACATTAACATTTCGCCCGGACCAACATTCACACGTACAACGCAACGCGGCTACACTTCTGCTATTACAAACGTAAATCTCCTTAAACACAACGAGTGTTACTTACCGTGTACGCTCTAGGCAAAATTGGATGTGATGCAATTCCAAATCTATCTGAAACGGCAGTTAAAAGTAGAGTTACATCAAGTTTTCTTTTTTAATCAACACAATCATTTACAACCGTTGACCAGAAAGAATCGTCGAAATTCGACGTCCCCCACAAACGCCACGCTCACTCGCTTTTCAGGGCAACAAAAGTACTTCTTTTTAAAAACGATGAGTTGTACTTACCGTGTACGCTCTGGACGGTCCAGTTGCAAGCAGAAAATAAAAATATTTCTCTTGTTAGTCGTATGTTACCATCCGCTGTGTCTTTGTCAACATCGCCGCCATTTTCCTACTTCCTGCTGCGAGCCACGCCCACGGATTTAAATTTGGGCGGAAGCTCTTTCCATTGGCGTCGTTTTCGCGTATAGCAAATCCGATTGGTTGGGAAGGGGGCACGGTTATGCAGCCGAGGGGTCCTGTGATCGGTGGGATGTAAAGTAGGCGTCGACGTCACGTCCGCGTCACGTGACCACGACGTGGCAGACGTCATATAGCAACCGCTGTTTTGTTTAGTAGACTTACAGTTGTTATGCATTGACATAATGGCGCACACACCAAATAGATTTAAATAAATTAAATAATTCTTCTGCCCACTCTCTTTTAAACAAGTTAACTCTCCCCGCGGATTTGAATTCCGGCGAAAGTTACGCCCATCGACGTCACGTATGTCACGTGACCACGACGTGGCAGATGTCATATAGCAACCGCTGTTTTGTTTAGTAGATTTACAGTTGTTATGCATTGGCATAATGGTGTGCACTCAAAATAGATTTAAATAAATTAAATATTTCTTCTGCCTACTCCCTTTTAAACAAGTTAACTCTGCCCACGTCCATTGACGTCTTGTCTGCGTCACGTGACCACGACGTAGCGACGTCATATAGTAACCGCTGTTTTGACCAGTAGACTTAGTTATTATGCGTTGACATAATGGCGCACTGGTTAGCATGGCCACCTCTTAAGCATGATGATGCGGGTTCGACGCCTGATCAATGTTAGCATGGAGTGAGCTGAAGTGCATGGCGCTGAAGATTTGAATCTTTGAAATGCGCTGAGGTCTGACATATCAGGCAGAATGGTTTGCCATCACGTTCAACAAAAAATAGAAACTTTCCCACTCTGATTAAAACGTCCTGTGTTCATCTACGTATTTTCGTTTTGCTGTGCATCTTTTCCCTGCCATTTCGAGAGCCCAATTGACACTCATAGTTTAAAGAAATGTGTTTGCCCATCCTACTTTGTGGAATTTCACCACATGCGCTTTTGACCAAAATACCAAATTGAACTCAAGTGAAGCCAACACGCACAACCCCCCCCCCCCCCCCCCCCCCCCACACACACACACACACAAATGTTGATATGAACATAAAAGAGCCGCATGCGGTTCGGGAGTTGCGGCTTGGTCAAACCTGTACTATACAACTTTATTTGTATAAAATTTTCACAACAGCTGTCACACAAACAAAGCGGGAAAAACCGAAGACGTGCGTGTTCCGCCCACGCTGGATTTATTTGCACCTTTGAAAAGACACCGTATTGCCGCAGATGTGGCAAAGAGTACTTTTGGGCATCTGAGACGGAAGGATGTCCAAAGCATCACGTCACCTGCTCTGGTAGGCATGGTGGTGGGACGTTGAGGTCAACTGCTTTGGGGTTGGCTGACTCTTTGATCGCAGGATGCCACACACTTGAAGACAGAAGCAGAAAAGCAGAGCTAAATGCAAAATGTACTCACCGGTGACTCCAATTTTTTTCCCCCCTGAAGAAACAGCTGGACGGGTGGCCCCGGCTGGCCAGTGGGACTCTTGTTATTCTGACCCTTTTTAGTGCGCGTTTGGGGCAACAACCGTTTTTTGTGGCGCTCTCTTCTGGTTCAAAAGTGCCCTGCATGTTAATTTGCTTTTCCTGCCTTCTGATTGGATGAGCGCCGGTGTGACGCGGTGCCTCTGTCACCGTGGCGGGGGGTATACGTTGGCATCGGAGCGTCTGCCAACGTCTGAGACCGGCTGGCAGTGTATCGGAGGTGTCGAGTGCGGTGCCGCTGGAGCTCACTCACCAGCTGGTGTTAGGGCCACAGAATGAAGGCCAAGGAGAAGAATAGAAAGAGAAACAGAAACTTCTCCTCCAATTGTTTGATTTGTCTCTTCTGAGCTTCGATGAATTCTTTCAGCTCTTTGTTCCTCTAGGACGGACAAATGGAAAGTGGCATTCAAAAGCCAGTAAGCGTGCAAGTAAGTGCCGGGCTGGCTTTGGGCCCTTACCTGTTGCGCGCTGTGCAGCAGATCCATTCTCTCTTGGAGGATGCAAGCGTCGCGCTCCCTCAACTCGCACATCAGGGCTCGCTTCCATTGGTCCACGGCGCTCCTAAGCTCTTCTCTCTGATCCGCCGTCAGCACGTCATTCACGCCAGCGTGGCTGGCTTTTTCGCCGTCCGTGGCGGGGCAGTCCCGCTGCGGTAGCGCCTCGTACAACATGGCCTCCAGCTCCAGGATCCTCTGGGCCGCAATCCTCGTCCATCAGTGGTCCGGCGGGAGATTTGAGGGCGGCTTACCTTATGAGCCTGGTCCATGGAACACTTCCTGAAGTCCAACTCTTCATCCAGGTAGCCCTTCTGCTTGCAGAACATATCCTAGCACAGCTCAAGGTCAGAATTGTTGGGGCACATTGCCGGAGTTCCCCTTGGCTGATGTCGCGTGTCTGTCTACCTTCTCACTTTCAATGTCCAACATCTTCTGTTGAAGTGCTGACTTGGTCACTTTGATGTATTCTAACCACTGAGGAAAGGCTGCTGTCACATAAGCAGAATGCGAGAGCGTGCGTGGACGTGCGCGTTACCTTCTCGGCTAGGGTGAGAAGGGTCCTGGCGTGAATCACGACCACCTGCTCCTCGTTGGTGAGATTCTGCAAGAGCCCAAAGGCACAGCGTCAACAAGCTTCTTTCAGCGCAAAGCCTTCCAAAAGTCACATTTGAGCCGCCGAGTCTCGTGGAGTGCGAACATAAGGAGTTCGACATACACTTACGGCGTTATAGCCCAGGATTTCCAGCTTCTTCATCAGATCACTGATGACGATGTCCGGGGGAAAGGCGCAAGGAGCAATGTAAGGTGTTCTGGGACCTCGGGTTAAGGTTAGGGTTGCGAGGGACGCCTTACGTACGCTCACGCCCTCGGCCTCGCAGTAGATCTGCAAAGGGCTGAGGCCGTCTGGGAAACGGACTTGCAGAAACTTCAAGACGGGGGAGCGCCACTCCCTCTCCTGAAAGGCAGAGGCATGCATCCGTCCGTCCGTCCGTCCGTCCGTCCGTCACATCTCTGGCCTCAACACGCTTGTGCGAGTCTTCCCACCTCCAGCTCCAGGATGCGGAACTCAAGCAGTTCGTTTTGGTCTCGGATATCCTGGATGTGCTCTTTCAGACGCGCTTCTTCCGCCTCCATCCGCCTGACCTGAAAAGACAGTCAGACCTCATCTGCGGGGCTTCCCGACAGGTGTGACGCCAAGCGACTCCGCCCAGCGCCTTTCTTTCCGTCACCTTTTCGGCCAACTGCTGATTGCTCTGACGCAGCAGCTGCTTCTCCTCCACCCACTTGACATTCTAGAAGAGACAAACGCGTGGACAGCTTTGGAATGTTGTGTCATTTTCATCCACAAATTCTTTGGTTGACTGGAAAATGACATTTGCTTTTCTCCGCATTTTCCCAGCCACGTTCGGGGGGGGTTGGTCCAGTAATGCCAGACGGATGAGTGACTGAAGAATGTAGCTATTTTGTCTGAGAAAAAGGTGTGCTCATTGATGAGCTTACCTGTCCTTGTTGCTTCAGCGCTGACTCCAGATCTGCTACTCTGCTTTGATAGTGACCCATTTCTACCATCAGCTTTTCTCTGGTCTGAAAGGAGGAGGAGGGAGGCTCCTCCTCCTCCTTTCAGACCAGAGAACACCCGAGGCTGGGTGAGAACGGGGAGGCTGCGACCCGGCCGGGGGTTGCGGGAAGGGGCGCCACCTTGATCTCCTTCTCGGCGTCGTAGTCCCCTTTCGCTGGTCTGGGCTAGCAGAGCGTAGGCTCGTTGCAGCGCTTGATATTCTTGCGTCAGCTGGCGGTAGCGAAGCTCCGCCTCTTCATGCACACACCAATGCAACACAGCACTAGTACCAGAATCAGTCAGACCGGCGACAAAGCACCCGCGACGCAAAGACGAGTCCGATTCCAGGCTGAAGAGGAATGTTTGGTGCCAATACGCTGGCAGAAATGGCGGGCTACCTCTTCGGGTTCCGTGTCGGGGGTTCTGTCGGTGTGAAAAGACAAGGACGATCCGTCCGAGTCCACCAACACGTCTTCGTCGTAGCCGTAAAATGTTTCGATGACCTGCGGGCGCGGAAGCAAACATCTCTCTGAACAAACTGAAGCGACACCTCACGATGAATCGACGAGAGGAACGATAGCGAGAAAAAGGCCATTTCATCTTGCGCAACACCAAGCAGCCGCAAACAAACAGACTCACCTTGCAGGACCTCACGCTTTGTTCCTCCTCAGAGATTCTCGACGTCGGTATCGTAGCAGCAAATCTCTCTCCTGTCGACACAAATAATCCGCCTTTGAGATTCTTTGGATGCAAAGGGAACGAACGGCTCCGGCGCAGAAACAAACGCGACTCACAATGACATTTCTGACATGAGC
This sequence comes from Syngnathus floridae, assembly GCF_059516105.1. Lineage (NCBI taxonomy): Eukaryota > Metazoa > Chordata > Actinopteri > Syngnathiformes > Syngnathidae > Syngnathus > Syngnathus floridae. Next base: position 511,460 of record NW_028284053.1, read on the forward strand.
TCCTGTCTCCAGAGCCTGAAAAACACGTCACCGGCGATGATTGGAGGGACGCTCGTCTTTTCCAAAAGTGACAACTACAGGGTGTGTCAGGGTTTTCCAGATTATCTTTATCGTATCATTGTGTTGCTTTGACTTTGACTGCGACCTGTAATAAATAATATTATTTATCCCTTATTTATCCCTATCGCTTATCCCTTCCTACACAAAGTCGTAAAACACCCCTTGCTATGTTTTGACTAGAGGTCAAGGGCTTCCTCTATTCAATCCACTCTTACACCCACCCTGTTTCTCTTAATTAAAATGCTCGTGCAGGAGCCGAGAGTCAGACTTCATTCGTACAACGGATGGACTCTCCACCTGCAGGTGTCCAAAAGAACTTACTTGTCTCCCGTGTGGTTCTTGCAAAATAAGTTGGAGCGAGCGCAACTCTAACAGGGTGCATTTTGCCACTAGCTGCCTACGGACAATGACGTCGCGCTCGCGGCTCATGGTTGACGGGCTGAGCAGCCGGGCAAGTCCGTCGTTTTCAGCGCACAGCGAGTGGCAAAGGCGCTGACAAAACGGGAGCTTTGAGCTGCTGAAAACGGCAAAACAAGTCTAAAGCGTGTTCAAACGCGTGCGCACAATGCTCCTGCTTGAAAGGTCGGAATTTAAGGGGCCAATTTTTTGGATGGCGGCCGCCGGCCAAGCTTTGGACGGAAAAGGTTTCCTGGCGACAGCGAGCGAGCGCGGCGCTGCCGTACGTGCACCGAGTCGCCTGCCTGAAGACCTTGGACAAGTCGTCGATGATGTGCCGCTGCTCCACAACTTGAAGGAACTCCATTTCACCGTCCTGCTGGCCGCAACCGCGGTCCAGGTCATTGAGCGAACTAGGCCTTCTCTGTGGAACACAAATGCAGTGGACTCTGTTGGCACGCCGCCGTTGTCCGCGTCGACTTACCAAGCTTGCCATCTCCTCGTTCTCCTGGGTGACAAAGCGCACTTTGTTTTCAAGGCGACACAGCACCAGCGAGAGTTCTTCATTCTTCCTGCTCAGGCGTTTGTTTTTGTACAGGAGTGGCAGAAACTGGCTTTCTGTTTCTCTCAGTCGCTTTAGCTGCAAGCATGAAGTGCGGGATGTGAAAGACGCACAACACGCGGGCCAGAACGTATCCATTCCTTTTGCATCGGTTTGAACGGAATCGTGGCTTTGGCTCCCAATAAAAGACATCTACCAGGCAACCGACTCGCCGCGCCGCTCAACTAATAAGCAAGCGCAATGGGTGCCTCGCTGGATGGCGCGCATCAAACGTAGCGCAAACCTTCAAGCGTGCCGTCAATAAATTACCAGTTCATTGCGCTCTTCAGAAAGCAGGGCGTTTCGATCCTCCAGTTTCCTGATGACTGCGCTGAGCTCAGCGATTTTCAGATGAAACCGTCGCGTGTCCCGATCCTCCTGAGACTGAAAACGCCCCGCAACACACACACACAAGCACTCGTTCAAAGTTCAAAACTGTTTTTGTGCTACCTTCCTCCAGCAACGAACTAAGTCATGCGTACTGCAAGTGTGTGATGAGGTGGCTTACGCAATGAAGAGGATTGCTAGTAGCGGCGTTGACCCCACTTCCAGGGTAGTTTAGGCCCGCCCTTTGGGAATCCCTCAGGGCAGCGATCTGCTGCTCGGCAGCCTGAGTCTGCAGCTGAAGGCGGTGGACGTGGCCGGCCCCAGGGCTTCATCCAAAACACTAACCGCTCTGTCTTTCAGCTTGATCTCATCCGTCTGGATGTACAAACGGGGAGCGCTCAGGCAGGCGGGCAAACTCATTTGCCAGAATTGTGACAAAAACAAAGAGAGCAACCGGCCAATTTTTTTCTTGAATCGACTAGAACACCTTTGCTGTGACAAAAGCGAAGCGAGCAACCGGACATTTTCTTCTTGTGAAATAGAATAGAATAGAATGCCTTAGGTGTCATTGCACTGCAGGTATACAACGAAATTGGGAACATAGCCACGCACCGCGCATCTGATCAGTCCTACCAGTCGGCGGATCTCCCTCTCGCAGTCTCTCTTGGTTCGGCTCAGCTCCTCCCGATGCTGGTGATGAGCCGATCGGAGCTCGGCCGCTCGGGACTGCCAGGCCTGCTGGGCCGCTGCCAGGGCTTCTTCCGCGCTCCTGGTGGAGGCGACACCGCTCGGTCTCCCGACACCGCCGCGTCTCCTCCACCTCCGCCAGCAAAGCGCCCCCCCTCCTCACCTGAGCAGACATTGCGCCACACCGGGCCGTTGAGACCGCAACGGAGCGCCGCGACGCTTACTGGGGACAAGCTACACAATACGGTAGCGGCCGCATCGAAGCCCGACGTGGCGTGCGGATAGTCAGACACGGATAGAGCGGATCACCTTGTCCATGGAGCCGTCCCTCAGGCTGAGGACCAAGGCATTCAGTCGCTGGATCTCTCCATCTTTGATTTTGATCACTCTCATCAGCTCCATTTCATGCTGCCGCAGTAATGTCTCCCTGGTAATGGCTAACTCTTTCTGCTTCTCCTCATGGAGTTTGCTTTTGAGTTCCGTCATGGCGGCGGTGGCACGGTGGTGCTCCGCCCGCAGGTCCTGACTTCTCTCTCTCTCCAGACAGCTGACCTGACATGACTTAGACTTAGACAAACTTTATTGTCATCTTGTCTGCACATGGTGCATACAAAACGAAATTCCGTTGCATACGTCTTACAACAAAGTAGTGATATTGCAGTTGAATAGAAGTAACATATCCTATGAAAATATATATATATATACATATATACTATATATATATATATATATATATTAAAAATAAGTATAAAGTGCAGCAGTGATAATTATGCAATAGTGCAAGTAGGCAAAACAGTATTCAAGAGTGTGCAGAGGAATGCTAAACCATGTATTAAACTTCTATTTAAAGGGTTTATACAAGTTCAGTAAAGTTGGTAGTGCGAGATAGTGCAAGATAGAGGTCCGTAGTGTCATAAAGTACAGTTCTGTGAATGTGTGATGCAGAGTTCAGTTTAGAGCTCAACAGTTCTAGTGTTCAACAGTCTGATGACAGCAGGGAAAAAGCTGTTGCAGAACCTGGTGGACCTGCAGCGGATGCTGCAAACCTCTTCCCAGAGGGCAGCAGGGAGAACAGTCCATGGTGGGGGTGTGATGGGTCATTGATGATGTTACGGGCACGGGACATGCAGCGCTGAGATGAAATGTCCTGAATGGAGGGAAGAGGAGCCCCTATGATCCTCTCTGCTGTCCTCACCACTCTCCTCACGTTCTTCCAATCGGAGGCGGTGCAGCATCCACACCACACAGAGAGACAGCTTGTCAGAATGCTCTCTATGGTGCTCCTGTAGAACGTCCTCATGATGGGTGGGGGCAGGTGGGCTCTCCTCATCCTCCGCAGGAAGTACAAGCGCTTCTGTGCCCTCTTGACCAGTGCCGTAGTGTTCATAGTCCAGGTGAGGTCTTCTGTGATGTGGACCCCCAGGAATTTGGTGGTGCTGACCACCTCCACAGCTGAGCTGTTGATGATCAGTGGAGCGTGGTGAGGCTGTTTTTTCCTGAAGTCGACAATGATCTCCTTCATCTTCTCCTCATTCAGGATCAGGCTGTTTTCTCTGCACCAGCCCACCAGCTGCTCCACCTCCTCTCTGTAGTCCAGGTCGTTGTTGTCTCTGATGAGCCCCACCACCGTTGTGTCGTCTGCTGACTTCACGATGTGATTGGTGGTGAACCTGAGGACGCAGTCGTGTGTCATCAGGGTGCACAGCAGGGGGCTCAGGACGCAGCCCTGAAGGGAGCCTGTGCTGAGGGTGATGACATCAGAGGTGTTCTGTCCGACCCGGACTGACTGAGGTCTGTTGGTGAGGAAGTCTAGCAGCCAGTTGCGAAGGGGGGTGTTGAAGCCCAGGTGTTCCAATTTTCCTACCAGATGCTGTGGGATGATGGTGTTAAACGCTGAGCTGAAGTCCAGGAACAGCCTCCGCACATGGGTGTTCTTCTCCTCCAGGTGAGCCAGGCTCAGGTGAAGAACGGAGGAGATGGCGTCCTGAGTGGAGCGGTTTTGCCGGTCGGCAAACTGGAACGGGTCAAATAATAGGGGGAGTCTGGAAACGATGTGACCTTTAAGCAGCCTTTCGAAGCACTTCATCATAACCGGAGTCAGTGCAACAGGCCGGTAATCATTAAATGAGGTGATTTGAGGTTTCTTCGGCACCGGAATGATGGAGGCAGTCTTAAAGCACGCCGGCACTGTGGCTTGGCCCAGCGAGGTGTTAAAAATGTCTGTGATGACCCCAGCCAGATGACTTGCACATTCCCTGAACACACGCCCAGGAATGTTGTCGGGGCCAGGGGCCTTACAGGGGTTGACTCTCCTCAGGGTCTTCAACACATCGGCGGAGTCAAGGCAGAGTACCTCCTCTTCCTGATGGGGGACAGTTTTAACTGCTGGAGTGCCGTTTAGTGCCTCGAACCTCCCAAAGAAGTTATTTAGACCATTTAGAAAGTCAGCATCAACTACACCCACCGGGGGGGGGGAGGGTGAGTTGTAGTCTGTAATCGCCCGTATGCCTTGCCACATACTCCTGATGTTTTTGACGTCGTGGAAACGATCCTGAAATTTTCGACTGCGGTCTCGCTTCGCTATCCTGATGGCACGGTTCAAGTTGGCTCTCGCTGTCCTCAGTGTCTCCTTGTCGCCAGACTTGAAGGCAGAGTTCCGCGCTCGTAGCGTTTGACGTACCTCCTCAGTCATCCAGGGTCGTTGGTTGCCCCGGGTGATGATATTCTTAGTGGTGCTGACGTCCTCGGTGCATTTGTTGATGTAGGCTGACACAGTCATGGCACACGCATGTCTAATCTACATCGGGAAAACTGGGAGGGAGGGAGGCAGGCAGGGAGGCAGGCAGGGAGGCAGGCAGGGAGGCAGGCAGTGTCTGTCTGTTGAGGTTTTCACCTTGTTCTTCTCCTGCTGAAGTTCTAACTGGACGTCCATCAGTTTGGTTCTCAGCTCGTCATTGGCGGCTTGAAGGGCGTCCGTTCGCTCCGCCTTGGCCCGCCCTGCCGGAGCTCGTTTGGACATCTCTTACTCGAGTCTCGCCCGGTCGTCAGTCAGAGATCACAACATTTGTACCTGGAGAGCACAAACGCAGCGCTGTTTTCCACTGGCTTCGAACTCAACTTCAATCGGTACCGTAACTTACAACATCATAAACATAGAACTAGCTTGACTTATTCATTGAATAAATGCATTTGGTTCTTCAAAACTGCATCACGCAACATAGCGTGACCGAGACGGCCGTTATCCACCTGCGTGAAGTTATTTGGTGAAATGAATGAGATGTTTAAGACACCATCGTTCTGTCTCTATGTAGATGAAGGTAAATAATCGATTGCTGAAGGTCCAAAGGTGTTGTGATAAACAAATAAACATATTAGTGATTAGTGACATATTTGTGATAAACATATTAGGCAGGATAATCACATATGTTAACGTGACTGCCCACACTGTATTTATTTATGGTTATTTGTTAAATCGAGTACTGTTAGACATGAAATAGGAAGTGTTTAACATAAATGGAAGACGAAAGGGGTACTCACCATTGTAGCTCCTGCTGGTCAATGATACGAGCCTCTTCTTGCAGTGGAAAACATACAGCCAACAAACACCGTGGAACCTAAAGGAATGAAATTAAACATTAACATTTAGCCTCAACCAACATTCACAGATACAACGCAACGCAAACTACACAAACGTAAATCTTTTTAAACACAATGAGTTGTACTTACCGTGTACGCTCTAGACGGTCCACTTGCAAGCGGAAAATAAAGATATTTCTGTTGATAATCGTCGTGTTTGTATCCGGTGTCTCGCTCAAGGCCATTACGCCCACAGATTTGAATTTTGGCGAGAGTTCAGCCTATTGACGTCATTTCCGCGGTGTAATACCCGCATATCTGAAACGGCAAAGTTAAGAGTAGAGTTAAATAAAGTTTTTAGTCAACGCAATAATTTACAACCGTTGACCAGTCGAAATAATCGTCGAAATTTGGCGTCTGTGGCTGGAAGCAGACGCCGAGTTCGACATTCCTCCCAAACGCCACACTCCCTTGCTTTTCAGGGCTAAAAAAAAACAGTTGTAATTACCTTGTACGCTCTAGACGGTCAAGTTGCAAGCTGAAAACAAAAATATTTGCCTTGTTAGTCATCGTGTTACTAACAGCTGTGTCTTGTTTGCCAGAACTGCCGCTTTCCTACTTCCTGTTGCAAGCCACGCCCACGGATTATAATTTTGCCGTGAGTTCCGCCTATTGACGTCATGTCCGCGTCACATGACTGCGACGTAATATTATCTAAAACTGTTTGTGCGGTATTGTGTTGTTCTGTGCGGTATTGTGTTATTCTGTGCGGCGTCGTGTTGTTCTGTGCGGCGTCGTGTTGTTCAGTGCGACGTCGTGTTGTTCAGTGCGGCATGGTGTTGTTCAGTGCGGCATGGTGTTGTTCAGTGCGGCATGGTGTTGTTCAGTGCAGCATAATGTTGTTCAGTGCGGCATAATGTTGTTCAGTGCGGCATGGTGTTGTTCAGTGCGGCATGGTGTTCTTCAGTGCGGCATGGTGTTGTTCAGTGCGGCATAATGTTGTTCAGTGCGCCATAATGTTGTTCAGTGCGGCATGGTGTTGTTCAGTGCGGGATGGTGTTGTTCAGTGCAGGATGGTGTTGTTCAGTGCGGCACGGTGTTGTTCAATGCGGCATGGTGTTGTTCAGTGCGGGATGGTGTTGTTCAGTGCGGCATGGTGTTGTTCAGTGCGGCATAATGTTGTTCAGTGCGGCATGGTGTTGTTCAGTGCGGCATGGTGTTGTTCAGTGCGGCATGGTGTTGTTCAGTGCGGCATGGTGTTGTTCAGTGCGGAATGGTGTTGTTCAGTGCGGCATGGTGTTGTTCAGTCCGGGATGGTGTTGTTCAATGCGGGATCGTGTTGTTCAGTGCGGGGTGGTGTTGTTCAGTGCGGGATGGTGTTGTTCAGTGCGGCATGGTGTTGTTCAATGCGGCATGGTGTTGTTCAGTGCGGGATGGTGTTGTTCATTGCGGCATGGTGTTGTTCAGTGCGGCATGGTGTTGTTCAGTGCGGCATGGTGTTGTTCAGTGCGGCATGGTGTTGTTCAGTGCGGCATAATGTTGTTCAGTGCGGCATGGTGTTGTTCAGTGCAGGATGGTGTTGTTCAGTGCGGCATGGTGTTGTTCAATGCAGGATCGTGTTGTTCAGTGCAGCATAATGTTGTTCAGTGCAGCATGGTGTTGTTCAGTGCGGCATGGTGTTGTTCAATGCGGCATGGTGTTGTTCACTGCGGGATGGTGTTGTTCAATGCGGGATCGTGTTGTTCAGTGCGGCATAATGTTGTTCAGTGCAGCATGGTGTTGTTCAGTGCGGCATGGTGTTGTTCAGTGCGACATAATGTTGTTTAGTGCGGCATAATGTTGTTCAGTGCGGCATAATGTTGTTCAGTGCGGCATGGTGTTGTTCAGTGCGGCATGGTGTTGTTCAGTGCGGCATGGTGTTGTTCAGTGCAGGATGGTGTTGTTCAGTGCGGCATGGTGTTGTTTAATGCGGCATGGTGTTGTTCAGTGCGGGATGGTGTTGTTCAGTGCAGGATGGTGTCGTTCAGTGCGGCATGGTGTTGTTCAGTGCGGAATGGTGTTGTTCAGTGCGGCATGGTGTTGTTCAGTGCGGCATGGTGTTGTTCAGTGCAGGATGGTGTTGTTCAATGCGGGATCGTGTTGTTCAGTGCGGCATGGTGTTGTTCAGTGCGGCATGGTGTTGTTCAGTGCGGCATAATGTTGTTCAGTGCGGCATGGTGTTGTTCAGTGCGGCATGGTGTTGTTCAGTGCGGCATGGTGTTGTTCAGTGCGGCATGGTGTTGTTCAGTGCGGCATAATGTTGTCCAGTGCGCCATAATGTTGTTCAGTGCGGCATGGTGTTGTTCAGTGCGGGATGGTGTTGTTCAGTGCAGGATGGTGTTGTTCAGTGCGGCATGGTGTTGTTCAATGCGGCATGGTGTTGTTCAGTGCGGGATGGTGTTGTTCAGTGCGGCATGGTGTTGTTCAGTGCGGCATAATGTTGTTCAGTGCGGCATGGTGTTGTTCAGTGCGGCATGGTGTTGTTCAGTGCGGCATGGTGTTGTTCAGTGCGGCATGGTGTTGTTCAGTGCGGAATGGTGTTGTTCAGTGCGGCATGGTGTTGTTCAGTGCGGGATGGTGTTCAATGCGGGATCGTGTTGTTCAGTGCGGGGTGGTGTTGTTCAGTGCAGGATGGTGTTGTTCAGTGCAGGATGGTGTTGTTCAGTGCGGCATGGTGTTGTTCAATGCAGGATCGTGTTGTTCAGTGCAGCATAATGTTGTTCAGTGCAGCATGGTGTTGTTCAGTGCGGCATGGTGTTGTTCAATGCGGCATGGTGTTGTTCAGTGCGGGATGGTGTTGTTCAGTGCGGCATGGTGTTTTTCAGTGCGGCATAATGTTGTTCAGTGCGGCATGGTGTTGTTCAGTGCGGCATGGTGTTGTTAAGTGCGACATAATGTTGTTCAGTGCGGCATAATGTTGTTCAGTGCGGCATGGTGTTGTTCAGTGCGGCATGGTGTTGTTCAGTGCGGCATGGTGTTGTTCAGTGCGGCATGGTGTTGTTCAGTGCAGGATGGTGTTGTTCAGTGCAGGATGGTGTTGTTCAATGCGGCATGGTGTTGTTCAGTGCGGGATGGTGTTGTTCAGTGCAGGATGGTGTTGTTCAGTGCGGCATGGTGTTGTTCAGTGCGGAATGGTGTTGTTCAGTGCGGCATGGTGTTGTTCAGTGCGGCATGGTGTTGTTCAGTGCAGGATGGTGTTGTTCAATGCGGGATGGTGTTGTTCAGTGCGGGATGGTGTTGTTCAGTGCAGGATGGTGTTGTTCAATGCGGCATGGTGTTGTTCAGTGCAGGATGGTGTTGTTCAGTGCGGCATGGTGTTGTTCAATGCGGCATGGTGTTGTTCAATGCGGCATGGTGTTGTTCAGTGCGGCATGGTGTTGTTCAGTGCGGCATGGTGTTGTTCAGTTCAGCGTAATGTTGTTCAGTGCGGCATGGTGTTGTTCAGTGCGGAATGGTGTTGTTCAGTGCGGCATGGTGTTGTTCAGTGCAGGATGGTGTTGTTCAGTGCGGCATGGTGTTGCTCAGTGCGGCATGGTGTTGTTCAGTGCGGGATGGTGTTGTTCATTGCGGCATGGTGTTGTTCAGTGCGGCATGGTGTTGTTCAGTGCGGCATGGTGTTGTTCAGTGCGGCATAATGTTGTTCAGTGCGCCATAATGTTGTTCAGTGCGGCATGGTGTTGTTCAGTGCGGGATGGTGTTGTTCAGTGCAGGATGGTGTTGTTCAGTGCGGCATGGTGTTGTTCAGTGCGGCATGGTGTTGTTCAGTGCGGCATAATGTTGTTCAGTGCGGCATAATGTTGTTCAGTGCGGGATGGTGTTGTTCATTGCGGCATGGTGTTGTTCAGTGCGGCATGGTGTTGTTCAGTGCGGCATGGTGTTGTTCAGTGCGGGATGGTGTTGTTCAGTGCAGGATGGTGTTGTTCAGTGCGGCATGGTGTTGTTCAGTGCGGCATGGTGTTGTTCATTTCGGCATAATGTTGTTCAGTGCGGCATAATGTTGTTTAGTGCGGCATGGTGTTGTTCAGTGCGGGATGGTGTTGTTCAGTGCGTTATAATGTTGTTCAGTGCGGCATGGTGTTGTTCAGTGCGGCATGGTGTTGTTCAGTGCGGCATGGTGTTGTTCAGTGCGGCATAATGTTGTTCAGTGCGGCATAATGTTGTTCAGTGCGGCATGGTGTTGTTCAGTGCGGGATGGTGTTGTTCAGTGCGGGATGGTGTTGTTCAGTGCGGCATGGTGTTCAATGCGGAATGGTGTTGTTCAGTGCAGGATGGTGTTGTTCAGTGCGGCATGGTGTTGTTCAGTGCGGCATAATGTTGTTCAGTGCGGCATGGTGTTGTTCAGTGCGGCATGGTGTTGTTCAGTGCGGCATGGTGTTGTTCAGTGCGGCATAATGTTGTTCAGTGCGGCATGGTGTTGTTCAGTGCGGCATGGTGTTGTTCAGTGCGGCATAATGTTCAGTGCGGCATAATGTTGTTCAGTGCGGCATGGTGTTGTTCAGTGCGGGATGGTGTTGTTCAGTGCAGGATGGTGTTGTTCAGTGCGGCATGGTGTTCAGTGCGGGATGGTGTCTTTCAGTGCGGCATGGTGTCGTTCAGTGCGGCATGGTGTCTTTCAGTGCGGCATGGTGTCGTTCAGTGAGGCATGGTGTTGTTCAGTGCGGCATGGTGTTGTTTAGTGCGGCATGGTGTTGTTCAGTGCGGGATGGTGTTGTTCAGTGTGGCATGGTGTTCAGTGCGGCATGGTGTTGTTCAGTGCGGTATCGTGTTGTTCAGTGCGGTATCGTGTTTCTCAGTGCGGTATCGTGTTGTTCAGTGCAGTATCGTTGTGTTGTTCGTATTGTGTTTAACACTTAGCCTCTAACACTTAGCCTCTAACACTTAGCCTCTAGAAGGTAAATAAATAGGAAGGAAGGACTCACCGGTGACGTCTTCGCCCACGTCCAAGCGTTGTACTTTGTATTTTCATCCTTCTGACAGTGGAAAACATAGCCAACAAACACCGTGGAACCTAAACGAATGAAAGAAAACTATCATTTGGCCACAACCAACATTCACAGATACAACACAATGTGACGTGCGGGGTTGAGGTTAAAGGTTGAGTGAAGGGCCCTCGTTTTAAACTACTTTTTTGAAAAGGATTGGGAACAAGTAAGACGTATTTAATTTATTTAATGGGAAGTAGTAAGAGCTATTGAATTTAATCTATGTATTATATTCTATTGTATTGTATTCTGTTGTATTCTTTTGGATTGTATTCACACTAACCCCACTAAAACTTCAGCCCACAAAAACTCGCCTCTGGCGCCTAGCCTCTGGCACTTAGCCTCTAACACTTAGCCTTTAACACTTAGCCTTTAACACTTAGCCTTTAACACTTAGCCTAGAAGGTGAATAAATAGGGTTAAAGGTTGAGTGAAGGGACCTCGTTTTAAACTACTTTTTTGTAAAGGAGTGGGAACAAGTAAGACGTATTTAATTTATTTAATGGGAAGTAGTAAGACTTATTAAATTTATTTAATCTACTTTTCTTCCCAGGCAAAATTTGATGTGCTGCAATTCCAAATTTCCAAAGTGAATGAAGGAATGAAGTCCTTTAAATTATGATTTTGTATAAATACTAGGCATTAACACAAAATCGACGGCACAAAATGGGCAGACTTTACTTGTTTGAAAAGGACTGGTTACAAGACAGACTTTTTTAATTTATTTAATGGGAAGAAGACTTATTTAGTTTAATTGATCTATTTTTGTTCCCTGCCAAAATTCGATTTGCTGCAATTCCAAATTTCCAAAGTGAATGAAGGAAAGAAGTCGTTTAAATTATGATTTTGTTTAAATACTAGGCATAGACACAAAATCTACGGCACAAAATGGGCAGACTTTACTTGTTTGAAGAGGACTGGTTACAAGACAGACTTTTCTGATTTATTTAATGGGAAGAAGACTTATTTAGTTTATTTAATCTATTTTTGTTCCCTGGCAAAATTGTATTTGCTGAAATTGTATTTTGCCAAATCTTGCCTTGAGACCTGATAGGAAGTATTAAACGCTTAGTTAAATCAATACAAGTTGGTAATAAGAGCGAGTAATGTTGGTTGAACCGATGAATGAAGGTTGAAAGCAATTTAAATTATGACTTTGTATAAATACTAGATATTAACAGAACATCTACTGCGCGAAATGGGCAGAGTTTACTTGTTTGAGAAGGAGTGGCTTATTCAAAACTAAGATTTATTTAATCTGTTTGTTCCCAGGCAAAATTGGATGTGATGCAATTCCAAATTTCACCACATGATGGTGCCCAATTTTGACTTCATAGGACATATTAAACACTTAGCTTGTTATTATGTTCAAGGTAATCAGATTTGTTTATTATTCTAATGGCCTCTTCAAAACTATTCTGGATTACTACTTTGGATCTATTCTACATTACTTGGCAACAACATACTCTGTAACAGATTAGGCAGTATAATCATATCTGTTAACTTGAGAGTGCCCACACTCAATCTACTTATCGTGATGTGTTAAATCAATTACTGTTAGACATTATTTGTCTGATAATCTACCAAATCTTTGAATTGAAGAATTTGTGATTTAATTAATAGCTTGTTGTTATGTTAAGGGTAATCAGACTTGTATATAATTCTAATGGCCTTCTTTTGAAAACTATTCTGAATTACAACTTTGGATCTTATATTACTTTGCAACAATCTACTCCGTGACAGATTAGGCAGTATAATCACATATGTTAACTTCAGTGCCCACACTGTATTTATTTATGGTTATTTGTTAAATCAAGTACTGTTAGACATGAAATAGGAAGTGTTTAACATAAATGTTATGGCTACTCACCATTGTAGCTCGCTCCTGGTCAATGATACGAGCCTCTTCTTGCAGTGGAAAACTTGCAGCCAACAAACACCGTGGAACCTAAAGGAATGAAATTAAACATTAACATTTCGCCTCGACCAATTTTCACACGTACAACGCAACGCGGCTACACTTCTGCTATTACAAACGTAAATCTCCTTAAACACAATGAGTGTTACTTACCGTGTACGCTCTAGACGGTCCAGTTGCAAGCAGAAAATAAAGATATTTCTGTTGATAATCGTCGCTGCTCAGTGGCTCACGGCCATCGCGCCAACAGATTTGAATTTTGGCGGAGGTTCGGGCAATTACGTCATATCCACGGCACATGACTGCGACGTAATACCCGCTTATCTGAAACGGCAGTTAAAAGTAGAGTTACATCAAGTTTTCTTGGAACCTAAACGAATGAAAGAAAACTATCATTTGGCCACAACCAACATTCACAGATACAACACAACGTGCGGGGTTGGGGTTAAAGATTGAGTGAAGGGCCCTCGTTTTAAACTACTGTTTTGAAAAGGAGTGGGAACAAGTAAGACGTATTTAATTTATTTAATGGGAAGTAGTAAGACTTATTAAATTTATTTAATCTACTTTTCTTCCCAGGCAAAATTTGATGTGCTGCAATTCCAAATTTCCAAAGTGAATGAAGGAATGAAGTCCTTTAAATTATGATTTTGTATAAATACTAGGCATTAACACAAAATCGACGGCACAAAATGGGCAGACTTTACTTGTTTGAAAAGGACTGGTTACAAGACAGACTTTTTTAATTTATTTAATGGGAAGAAGACTTATTTAGTTTAATTGATCTATTTTTGTTCCCTGCCAAAATTCGATTTGCTGCAATTCCAAATTTCCAAAGTGAATGAAGGAAAGAAGTCGTTTAAATTATGATTTTGTTTAAATACTAGGCATAGACACAAAATCTACGGCACAAAATGGGCAGACTTTACTTGTTTGAAGAGGACTGGTTACAAGACAGACTTTTCTGATTTATTTAATGGGAAGAGGACTTATTTAGTTTATTTAATCTATTTTTGTTCCCTGGCAAAATTGGATTTGCTGAAATTGTATTTTGCCAAATCTCGATTTGAGACCTGATAGGAAGTATTAAACGCTTAGTTAAATCAATACAAGTTGGTAATAAGAGCGAGTAATGTTGGTTGAACCGATGAATGAAGGTTGAAAGCAATTTAAATTATGACTTTGTATAAATACTAGATATTAACAGAACATCTACTGCGCAAAATGGGCAGAGTTTACTTGTTTGAGAAGGAGTGGCTTATTCAAAACTAAGATTTATGTAATCTGTTTGTTCCCAGGCAAAATTGGATGTGATGCAATTCCAAATTTCACCACATGATGGTGCCCAATTTTGACTTCATAGGACATATTAAACACTTAGCTTGTTATTATGTTCAAGGTAATCAGATTTGTTTATCATTCTAATGGCCTCTTCAAAACTATTCTGGATTACTACTTTGGATCTATTCTACATTACTTGGCAACAACATACTCTGTAACAGATTAGGCAGTATAATCACATATGTTAACTTGAGAGTGCCCACACTCAATCTACTTATCGTGATGTGTTAAATCAATTACTGTTAGACATTATTTGTCTGATAATCTACCAAATCTTTGAATTGAAGAATTTGTGATTTAATTAATAGCTTGTTCAGGGTAATCAGACTTGTATATAATTCTAATGGCCTTCTTTTGAAAACTATTCTGAATTACAACTTTGGATCTTATATTACTTTGCAACAATCTACTCCGTGACAGATTAGGCAGTATAATCACATATGTTAACTTCAGTGCCCACACTGTATTTATTTATGGTTATTTGTTAAATCAAGTACTGTTAGACATGAAATAGGAAGTGTTTAACATAAATGTTATGGCTACTCACCATTGTAGCTCGCTCCTGGTCAATGATACGAGCCTCTTCTTGCAGTGGAAAACTTGCAGCCAACAAACACCGTGGAACCTAAAGGAATGAAATTAAACATTAACATTTCGCCTCGACCAATTTTCACACGTACAACGCAACGCGGCTACACTTCTGCTATTACAAACGTAAATCTCCTTAAACACAATGAGTGTTACTTACCGTGTACGCTCTAGACGGTCCAGTTGCAAGCAGAAAATAAAGATATTTCTGTTGATAATCGTCGCTGCTCAGTGGCTCACGGCCATCGCGCCAACAGATTTGAATTTTGGCGGAGGTTCGGGCAATTACGTCATATCCGCGGCATTTGACTGCGACGTAATACCCGCTTATCTGAAACGGCAGTTAAAAGTAGAGTTACATCAAGTTTTCTTGGAACCTAAACGAATGAAAGAAAACTATCATTTGGCCACAACCAACATTCACAGATACAACACAACGTGCGGGGTTGAGGTTAAAGATTGAGTGAAGGGCCCTCGTTTTAAACTACTGTTTTGAAAAGGAGTGGGAACAAGTAAGACGTATTTAATTTATTTAATGGGAAGTAGTAAGACTTATTAAATTTATTTAATCTACTTTTCTTCCCAGGCAAAATTTGATGTGCTGCAATTCCAAATTTCCAAAGTGAATGAAGGAATGAAGTCCTTTAAATTATGATTTTGTATAAATACTAGGCATTAACACAAAATCGACGGCACAAAATGGGCAGACTTTACTTGTTTGAAAAGGACTGGTTACAAGACAGACTTTTTTAATTTATTTAATGGGAAGAAGACTTATTTAGTTTAATTGATCTATTTTTGTTCCCTGCCAAAATTCGATTTGCTGCAATTCCAAATTTCCAAAGTGAATGAAGGAAAGAAGTCGTTTAAATTATGATTTTGTTTAAATACTAGGCATAGACACAAAATCTACGGCACAAAATGGGCAGACTTTACTTGTTTGAAGAGGACTGGTTACAAGACAGACTTTTCTGATTTATTTAATGGGAAGAGGGCTTATTTAGTTTATTTAATCTATTTTTGTTCCCTGGCAAAATTGGATTTGCTGAAATTGTATTTTGCCAAATCTCGATTTGAGACCTGATAGGAAGTATTAAACGCTTAGTTAAATCAATACAAGTTGGTAATAAGAGCGAGTAATGTTGGTTGAACCGATGAATGAAGGTTGAAAGCAATTTAAATTATGACTTTGTATAAATACTAGATATTAACAGAACATCTACTGCGCAAAATGGGCA
Organism: Syngnathus floridae; assembly: GCF_059516105.1. Taxonomy (NCBI): domain Eukaryota; kingdom Metazoa; phylum Chordata; class Actinopteri; order Syngnathiformes; family Syngnathidae; genus Syngnathus; species Syngnathus floridae. Next base: position 527,213 of record NW_028284053.1, read on the forward strand.
GAGTTTACTTGTTTGAGAAGGAGTGGCTTATTCAAAACTAAGATTTATGTAATCTGTTTGTTCCCAGGCAAAATTGGATGTGATGCAATTCCAAATTTCACCACATGATGGTGCCCAATTTTGACTTCATAGGACATATTAAACACTTAGCTTGTTATTATGTTCAAGGTAATCAGATTTGTTTATCATTCTAATGGCCTCTTCAAAACTATTCTGGATTACTACTTTGGATCTATTCTACATTACTTGGCAACAACATACTCTGTAACAGATTAGGCAGTATAATCACATATGTTAACTTGAGAGTGCCCACACTCAATCTACTTATCGTGATGTGTTAAATCAATTACTGTTAGACATTATTTGTCTGATAATCTACCAAATCTTTGAATTGAAGAATTTGTGATTTAATTAATAGCTTGTTCAGGGTAATCAGACTTGTATATAATTCTAATGGCCTTCTTTTGAAAACTATTCTGAATTACAACTTTGGATCTTATATTACTTTGCAACAATCTACTCGGTGACAGATTAGGCAGTATAATCACATATGTTAACTTCAGTGCCCACACTGTATTTATTTATGGTTATTTGTTAAATCAAGTACTGTTAGACATGAAATAGGAAGTGTTTAACATAAATGTTATGGCTACTCACCATTGTAGCTCGCTCCTGGTCAATGATATGAGCCTCTTCTTGCAGTGGAAAACTTGCAGCCAACAAACACCGTGGAACCTAAAGGAATGAAATTAAACATTAACATTTCGCCCGGACCAACATTCACACGTACAACGCAACGCGGCTACACTTCTGCTATTACAAACGTAAATCTCCTTAAACACAACGAGTGTTACTTACCGTGTACGCTCTAGGCAAAATTGGATGTGATGCAATTCCAAATCTATCTGAAACGGCAGTTAAAAGTAGAGTTACATCAAGTTTTCTTTTTTAATCAACACAATCATTTACAACCGTTGACCAGAAAGAATCGTCGAAATTCGACGTCCCCCACAAACGCCACGCTCACTCGCTTTTCAGGGCAACAAAAGTACTTCTTTTTAAAAACGATGAGTTGTACTTACCGTGTACGCTCTGGACGGTCCAGTTGCAAGCAGAAAATAAAAATATTTCTCTTGTTAGTCGTATGTTACCATCCGCTGTGTCTTTGTCAACATCGCCGCCATTTTCCTACTTCCTGCTGCGAGCCACGCCCACGGATTTAAATTTGGGCGGAAGCTCTTTCCATTGGCGTCGTTTTCGCGTATAGCAAATCCGATTGGTTGGGAAGGGGGCACGGTTATGCAGCCGAGGGGTCCTGTGATCGGTGGGATGTAAAGTAGGCGTCGACGTCACGTCCGCGTCACGTGACCACGACGTGGCAGACGTCATATAGCAACCGCTGTTTTGTTTAGTAGACTTACAGTTGTTATGCATTGACATAATGGCGCACACACCAAATAGATTTAAATAAATTAAATAATTCTTCTGCCCACTCTCTTTTAAACAAGTTAACTCTCCCCGCGGATTTGAATTCCGGCGAAAGTTACGCCCATCGACGTCACGTATGTCACGTGACCACGACGTGGCAGATGTCATATAGCAACCGCTGTTTTGTTTAGTAGATTTACAGTTGTTATGCATTGGCATAATGGTGTGCACTCAAAATAGATTTAAATAAATTAAATATTTCTTCTGCCTACTCCCTTTTAAACAAGTTAACTCTGCCCACGTCCATTGACGTCTTGTCTGCGTCACGTGACCACGACGTAGCGACGTCATATAGTAACCGCTGTTTTGACCAGTAGACTTAGTTATTATGCGTTGACATAATGGCGCACTGGTTAGCATGGCCACCTCTTAAGCATGATGATGCGGGTTCGACGCCTGATCAATGTTAGCATGGAGTGAGCTGAAGTGCATGGCGCTGAAGATTTGAATCTTTGAAATGCGCTGAGGTCTGACATATCAGGCAGAATGGTTTGCCATCACGTTCAACAAAAAATAGAAACTTTCCCACTCTGATTAAAACGTCCTGTGTTCATCTACGTATTTTCGTTTTGCTGTGCATCTTTTCCCTGCCATTTCGAGAGCCCAATTGACACTCATAGTTTAAAGAAATGTGTTTGCCCATCCTACTTTGTGGAATTTCACCACATGCGCTTTTGACCAAAATACCAAATTGAACTCAAGTGAAGCCAACACGCACAACCCCCCCCCCCCCCCCCCCCACACACACACACACACACACAAATGTTGATATGAACATAAAAGAGCCGCATGCGGTTCGGGAGTTGCGGCTTGGTCAAACCTGTACTATACAACTTTATTTGTATAAAATTTTCACAACAGCTGTCACACAAACAAAGCGGGAAAAACCGAAGACGTGCGTGTTCCGCCCACGCTGGATTTATTTGCACCTTTGAAAAGACACCGTATTGCCGCAGATGTGGCAAAGAGTACTTTTGGGCATCTGAGACGGAAGGATGTCCAAAGCATCACGTCACCTGCTCTGGTAGGCATGGTGGTGGGACGTTGAGGTCAACTGCTTTGGGGTTGGCTGACTCTTTGATCGCAGGATGCCACACACTTGAAGACAGAAGCAGAAAAGCAGAGCTAAATGCAAAATGTACTCACCGGTGACTCCAATTTTTTTCCCCCCTGAAGAAACAGCTGGACGGGTGGCCCCGGCTGGCCAGTGGGACTCTTGTTATTCTGACCCTTTTTAGTGCGCGTTTGGGGCAACAACCGTTTTTTGTGGCGCTCTCTTCTGGTTCAAAAGTGCCCTGCATGTGAATTTGCTTTTCCTGCCTTCTGATTGGATGAGCGCCGGTGTGACGCGGTGCCTCTGTCACCGTGGCGGGGGGTATACGTTGGCATCGGAGCGTCTGCCAACGTCTGAGACCGGCTGGCAGTGTATCGGAGGTGTCGAGTGCGGTGCCGCTGGAGCTCACTCACCAGCTGGTGTTAGGGCCACAGAATGAAGGCCAAGGAGAAGAATAGAAAGAGAAACAGAAACTTCTCCTCCAATTGTTTGATTTGTCTCTTCTGAGCTTCGATGAATTCTTTCAGCTCTTTGTTCCTCTAGGACGGACAAATGGAAAGTGGCATTCAAAAGCCAGTAAGCGTGCAAGTAAGTGCCGGGCTGGCTTTGGGCCCTTACCTGTTGCGCGCTGTGCAGCAGATCCATTCTCTCTTGGAGGATGCAAGCGTCGCGCTCCCTCAACTCGCACATCAGGGCTCGCTTCCATTGGTCCACGGCGCTCCTAAGCTCTTCTCTCTGATCCGCCGTCAGCACGTCATTCACGCCAGCGTGGCTGGCTTTTTCGCCGTCCGTGGCGGGGCAGTCCCGCTGCGGTAGCGCCTCGTACAACATGGCCTCCAGCTCCAGGATCCTCTGGGCCGCAATCCTCGTCCATCAGTGGTCCGGCGGGAGATTTGAGGGCGGCTTACCTTATGAGCCTGGTCCATGGAACACTTCCTGAAGTCCAACTCTTCATCCAGGTAGCCCTTCTGCTTGCAGAACATATCCTAGCACAGCTCAAGGTCAGAATTGTTGGGGCACATTGCCGGAGTTCCCCTTGGCTGATGTCGCGTGTCTGTCTACCTTCTCACTTTCAATGTCCAACATCTTCTGTTGAAGTGCTGACTTGGTCACTTTGATGTATTCTAACCACTGAGGAAAGGCTGCTGTCACATAAGCAGAATGCGAGAGCGTGCGTGGACGTGCGCGTTACCTTCTCGGCTAGGGTGAGAAGGGTCCTGGCGTGAATCACGACCACCTGCTCCTCGTTGGTGAGATTCTGCAAGAGCCCAAAGGCACAGCGTCAACAAGCTTCTTTCAGCGCAAAGCCTTCCAAAAGTCACATTTGAGCCGCCGAGTCTCGTGGAGTGCGAACATAAGGAGTTCGACATACACTTACGGCGTTATAGCCCAGGATTTCCAGCTTCTTCATCAGATCACTGATGACGATGTCCGGGGGAAAGGCGCAAGGAGCAATGTAAGGTGTTCTGGGACCTCGGGTTAAGGTTAGGGTTGCGAGGGACGCCTTACGTACGCTCACGCCCTCGGCCTCGCAGTAGATCTGCAAAGGGCTGAGGCCGTCTGGGAAACGGACTTGCAGAAACTTCAAGACGGGGGAGCGCCACTCCCTCTCCTGAAAGGCAGAGGCATGCATCCGTCCGTCCGTCCGTCCGTCCGTCCGTCACATCTCTGGCCTCAACACGCTTGTGCGAGTCTTCCCACCTCCAGCTCCAGGATGCGGAACTCAAGCAGTTCGTTTTGGTCTCGGATATCCTGGATGTGCTCTTTCAGACGCGCTTCTTCCGCCTCCATCCGCCTGACCTGAAAAGACAGTCAGACCTCATCTGCGGGGCTTCCCGACAGGTGTGACGCCAAGCGACTCCGCCCAGCGCCTTTCTTTCCGTCACCTTTTCGGCCAACTGCTGATTGCTCTGACGCAGCAGCTGCTTCTCCTCCACCCACTTGACATTCTAGAAGAGACAAACGCGTGGACAGCTTTGGAATGTTGTGTCATTTTCATCCACAAATTCTTTGGTTGACTGGAAAATGACATTTGCTTTTCTCCGCATTTTCCCAGCCACGTTCGGGGGGGGTTGGTCCAGTAATGCCAGACGGATGAGTGACTGAAGAATGTAGCTATTTTGTCTGAGAAAAAGGTGTGCTCATTGATGAGCTTACCTGTCCTTGTTGCTTCAGCGCTGACTCCAGATCTGCTACTCTGCTTTGATAGTGACCCATTTCTACCATCAGCTTTTCTCTGGTCTGAAAGGAGGAGGAGGGAGGCTCCTCCTCCTCCTTTCAGACCAGAGAACACCCGAGGCTGGGTGAGAACGGGGAGGCTGCGACCCGGCCGGGGGTTGCGGGAAGGGGCGCCACCTTGATCTCCTTCTCGGCGTCGTAGTCCCCTTTCGCTGGTCTGGGCTAGCAGAGCGTAGGCTCGTTGCAGCGCTTGATATTCTTGCGTCAGCTGGCGGTAGCGAAGCTCCGCCTCTTCATGCACACACCAATGCAACACAGCACTAGTACCAGAATCAGTCAGACCGGCGACAAAGCACCCGCGACGCAAAGACGAGTCCGATTCCAGGCTGAAGAGGAATGTTTGGTGCCAATACGCTGGCAGAAATGGCGGGCTACCTCTTCGGGTTCCGTGTCGGGGGTTCTGTCGGTGTGAAAAGACAAGGACGATCCGTCCGAGTCCACCAACACGTCTTCGTCGTAGCCGTAAAATGTTTCGATGACCTGCGGGCGCGGAAGCAAACATCTCTCTGAACAAACTGAAGCGACACCTCACGATGAATCGACGAGAGGAACGATAGCGAGAAAAAGGCCATTTCATCTTGCGCAACACCAAGCAGCCGCAAACAAACAGACTCACCTTGCAGGACCTCACGCTTTGTTCCTCCTCAGAGATTCTCGACGTCGGTATCGTAGCAGCAAATCTCTCTCCTGTCGACACAAATAATCCGCCTTTGAGATTCTTTGGATGCAAAGGGAACGAACGGCTCCGGCGCAGAAACAAACGCGACTCACAATGACATTTCTGACATGAGCTCCTGTCTCCAGAGCCTGAAAAACACGTCACCGGCGATGATTGGAGGGACGCTCGTCTTTTCCAAAAGTGACAACTACAGGGTGTGTCAGGGTTTTCCAGATTATCTTTATCGTATCATTGTGTTGCTTTGACTTTGACTGCGACCTGTAATAAATAATATTATTTATCCCTTATTTATCCCTATCGCTTATCCCTTCCTACACAAAGTCGTAAAACACCCCTTGCTATGTTTTGACTAGAGGTCAAGGGCTTCCTCTATTCAATCCACTCTTACACCCACCCTGTTTCTCTTAATTAAAATGCTCGTGCAGGAGCCGAGAGTCAGACTTCATTCGTACAACGGATGGACTCTCCACCTGCAGGTGTCCAAAAGAACTTACTTGTCTCCCGTGTGGTTCTTGCAAAATAAGTTGGAGCGAGCGCAACTCTAACAGGGTGCATTTTGCCACTAGCTGCCTACGGACAATGACGTCGCGCTCGCGGCTCATGGTTGACGGGCTGAGCAGCCGGGCAAGTCCGTCGTTTTCAGCGCACAGCGAGTGGCAAAGGCGCTGACAAAACGGGAGCTTTGAGCTGCTGAAAACGGCAAAACAAGTCTAAAGCGTGTTCAAACGCGTGCGCACAATGCTCCTGCTTGAAAGGTCGGAATTTAAGGGGCCAATTTTTTGGATGGCGGCCGCCGGCCAAGCTTTGGACGGAAAAGGTTTCCTGGCGACAGCGAGCGAGCGCGGCGCTGCCGTACGTGCACCGAGTCGCCTGCCTGAAGACCTTGGACAAGTCGTCGATGATGTGCCGCTGCTCCACAACTTGAAGGAACTCCATTTCACCGTCCTGCTGGCCGCAACCGCGGTCCAGGTCATTGAGCGAACTAGGCCTTCTCTGTGGAACACAAATGCAGTGGACTCTGTTGGCACGCCGCCGTTGTCCGCGTCGACTTACCAAGCTTGCCATCTCCTCGTTCTCCTGGGTGACAAAGCGCACTTTGTTTTCAAGGCGACACAGCACCAGCGAGAGTTCTTCATTCTTCCTGCTCAGGCGTTTGTTTTTGTACAGGAGTGGCAGAAACTGGCTTTCTGTTTCTCTCAGTCGCTTTAGCTGCAAGCATGAAGTGCGGGATGTGAAAGACGCACAACACGCGGGCCAGAACGTATCCATTCCTTTTGCATCGGTTTGAACGGAATCGTGGCTTTGGCTCCCAATAAAAGACATCTACCAGGCAACCGACTCGCCGCGCCGCTCAACTAATAAGCAAGCGCAATGGGTGCCTCGCTGGATGGCGCGCATCAAACGTAGCGCAAACCTTCAAGCGTGCCGTCAATAAATTACCAGTTCATTGCGCTCTTCAGAAAGCAGGGCGTTTCGATCCTCCAGTTTCCTGATGACTGCGCTGAGCTCAGCGATTTTCAGATGAAACCGTCGCGTGTCCCGATCCTCCTGAGACTGAAAACGCCCCGCAACACACACACACAAGCACTCGTTCAAAGTTCAAAACTGTTTTTGTGCTACCTTCCTCCAGCAACGAACTAAGTCATGCGTACTGCAAGTGTGTGATGAGGTGGCTTACGCAATGAAGAGGATTGCTAGTAGCGGCGTTGACCCCACTTCCAGGGTAGTTTAGGCCCGCCCTTTGGGAATCCCTCAGGGCAGCGATCTGCTGCTCGGCAGCCTGAGTCTGCAGCTGAAGGCGGTGGACGTGGCCGGCCCCAGGGCTTCATCCAAAACACTAACCGCTCTGTCTTTCAGCTTGATCTCATCCGTCTGGATGTACAAACGGGGAGCGCTCAGGCAGGCGGGCAAACTCATTTGCCAGAATTGTGACAAAAACAAAGAGAGCAACCGGCCAATTTTTTTCTTGAATCGACTAGAACACCTTTGCTGTGACAAAAGCGAAGCGAGCAACCGGACATTTTCTTCTTGTGAAATAGAATAGAATAGAATGCCTTAGGTGTCATTGCACTGCAGGTATACAACGAAATTGGGAACATAGCCACGCACCGCGCATCTGATCAGTCCTACCAGTCGGCGGATCTCCCTCTCGCAGTCTCTCTTGGTTCGGCTCAGCTCCTCCCGATGCTGGTGATGAGCCGATCGGAGCTCGGCCGCTCGGGACTGCCAGGCCTGCTGGGCCGCTGCCAGGGCTTCTTCCGCGCTCCTGGTGGAGGCGACACCGCTCGGTCTCCCGACACCGCCGCGTCTCCTCCACCTCCGCCAGCAAAGCGCCCCCCCTCCTCACCTGAGCAGACATTGCGCCACACCGGGCCGTTGAGACCGCAACGGAGCGCCGCGACGCTTACTGGGGACAAGCTACACAATACGGTAGCGGCCGCATCGAAGCCCGACGTGGCGTGCGGATAGTCAGACACGGATAGAGCGGATCACCTTGTCCATGGAGCCGTCCCTCAGGCTGAGGACCAAGGCATTCAGTCGCTGGATCTCTCCATCTTTGATTTTGATCACTCTCATCAGCTCCATTTCATGCTGCCGCAGTAATGTCTCCCTGGTAATGGCTAACTCTTTCTGCTTCTCCTCATGGAGTTTGCTTTTGAGTTCCGTCATGGCGGCGGTGGCACGGTGGTGCTCCGCCCGCAGGTCCTGACTTCTCTCTCTCTCCAGACAGCTGACCTGACATGACTTAGACTTAGACAAACTTTATTGTCATCTTGTCTGCACATGGTGCATACAAAACGAAATTCCGTTGCATACGTCTTACAACAAAGTAGTGATATTGCAGTTGAATAGAAGTAACATATCCTATGAAAATATATATATATATACATATATACTATATATATATATATATATATATTAAAAATAAGTATAAAGTGCAGCAGTGATAATTATGCAATAGTGCAAGTAGGCAAAACAGTATTCAAGAGTGTGCAGAGGAATGCTAAACCATGTATTAAACTTCTATTTAAAGGGTTTATACAAGTTCAGTAAAGTTGGTAGTGCGAGATAGTGCAAGATAGAGGTCCGTAGTGTCATAAAGTACAGTTCTGTGAATGTGTGATGCAGAGTTCAGTTTAGAGCTCAACAGTTCTAGTGTTCAACAGTCTGATGACAGCAGGGAAAAAGCTGTTGCAGAACCTGGTGGACCTGCAGCGGATGCTGCAAACCTCTTCCCAGAGGGCAGCAGGGAGAACAGTCCATGGTGGGGGTGTGATGGGTCATTGATGATGTTACGGGCACGGGACATGCAGCGCTGAGATGAAATGTCCTGAATGGAGGGAAGAGGAGCCCCTATGATCCTCTCTGCTGTCCTCACCACTCTCCTCACGTTCTTCCAATCGGAGGCGGTGCAGCATCCACACCACACAGAGAGACAGCTTGTCAGAATGCTCTCTATGGTGCTCCTGTAGAACGTCCTCATGATGGGTGGGGGCAGGTGGGCTCTCCTCATCCTCCGCAGGAAGTACAAGCGCTTCTGTGCCCTCTTGACCAGTGCCGTAGTGTTCATAGTCCAGGTGAGGTCTTCTGTGATGTGGACCCCCAGGAATTTGGTGGTGCTGACCACCTCCACAGCTGAGCTGTTGATGATCAGTGGAGCGTGGTGAGGCTGTTTTTTCCTGAAGTCGACGATGATCTCCTTCATCTTCTCCTCATTCAGGATCAGGCTGTTTTCTCTGCACCAGCCCACCAGCTGCTCCACCTCCTCTCTGTAGTCCAGGTCGTTGTTGTCTCTGATGAGCCCCACCACCGTTGTGTCGTCTGCTGACTTCACGATGTGATTGGTGGTGAACCTGAGGACGCAGTCGTGTGTCATCAGGGTGCACAGCAGGGGGCTCAGGACGCAGCCCTGAAGGGAGCCTGTGCTGAGGGTGATGACATCAGAGGTGTTCTGTCCGACCCGGACTGACTGAGGTCTGTTGGTGAGGAAGTCTAGCAGCCAGTTGCGAAGGGGGGTGTTGAAGCCCAGGTGTTCCAATTTTCCTACCAGATGCTGTGGGATGATGGTGTTAAACGCTGAGCTGAAGTCCAGGAACAGCCTCCGCACATGGGTGTTCTTCTCCTCCAGGTGAGCCAGGCTCAGGTGAAGAACGGAGGAGATGGCGTCCTGAGTGGAGCGGTTTTGCCGGTCGGCAAACTGGAACGGGTCAAATAATAGGGGGAGTCTGGAAACGATGTGACCTTTAAGCAGCCTTTCGAAGCACTTCATCATAACCGGAGTCAGTGCAACAGGCCGGTAATCATTAAATGAGGTGATTTGAGGTTTCTTCGGCACCGGAATGATGGAGGCAGTCTTAAAGCACGCCGGCACTGTGGCTTGGCCCAACGAGGTGTTAAAAATGTCTGTGATGACCCCAGCCAGATGACTTGCACATTCCCTGAACACACGCCCAGGAATGTTGTCGGGGCCAGGGGCCTTACAGGGGTTGACTCTCCTCAGGGTCTTCAACACATCGGCGGAGTCAAGGCAGAGTACCTCCTCTTCCTGATGGGGGACAGTTTTAACTGCTGGAGTGCCGTTTAGTGCCTCGAACCTCCCAAAGAAGTTATTTAGACCATTTAGAAAGTCAGCATCAACTACACCCACCGGGGGGGGGGAGGGTGAGTTGTAGTCTGTAATCGCCCGTATGCCTTGCCACATACTCCTGATGTTTTTGACGTCGTGGAAACGATCCTGAAATTTTCGACTGCGGTCTCGCTTCGCTATCCTGATGGCACGGTTCAAGTTGGCTCTCGCTGTCCTCAGTGTCTCCTTGTCGCCAGACTTGAAGGCAGAGTTCCACGCTCGTAGCGTTTGACGTACCTCCTCAGTCATCCAGGGTCGTTGGTTGCCCCGGGTGATGATATTCTTAGTGGTGCTGACGTCCTCGGTGCATTTGTTGATGTAGGCTGACACAGTCATGGCACACGCATGTCTAATCTACATCGGGAAAACTGGGAGGGAGGGAGGCAGGCAGGGAGGCAGGCAGGGAGGCAGGCAGGGAGGCAGGCAGTGTCTGTCTGTTGAGGTTTTCACCTTGTTCTTCTCCTGCTGAAGTTCTAACTGGACGTCCATCAGTTTGGTTCTCAGCTCGTCATTGGCGGCCTGAAGGGCGTCCGTTCGCTCCGCCTTGGCCCGCCCTGCCGGAGCTCGTTTGGACATCTCTTACTCGAGTCTCGCCCGGTCGTCAGTCAGAGATCACAACATTTGTACCTGGAGAGCACAAACGCAGCGCTGTTTTCCACTGGCTTCGAACTCAACTTCAATCGGTACCGTAACTTACAACATCATAAACATAGAACTAGCTTGACTTATTCATTGAATAAATGCATTTGGTTCTTCAAAACTGCATCACGCAACATAGCGTGACCGAGACGGCCGTTATCCACCTGCGTGAAGTTATTTGGTGAAATGAATGAGATGTTTAAGACACCATCGTTCTGTCTCTATGTAGATGAAGGTAAATAATCGATTGCTGAAGGTCCAAAGGTGTTGTGATAAACAAATAAACATATTAGTGATTAGTGACATATTTGTGATAAACATATTAGGCAGGATAATCACATATGTTAACGTGACTGCCCACACTGTATTTATTTATGGTTATTTGTTAAATCGAGTACTGTTAGACATGAAATAGGAAGTGTTTAACATAAATGGAAGACGAAAGGGGTACTCACCATTGTAGCTCCTGCTGGTCAATGATACGAGCCTCTTCTTGCAGTGGAAAACATACAGCCAACAAACACCGTGGAACCTAAAGGAATGAAATTAAACATTAACATTTAGCCTCAACCAACATTCACAGATACAACGCAACGCAAACTACACAAACGTAAATCTTTTTAAACACAATGAGTTGTACTTACCGTGTACGCTCTAGACGGTCCACTTGCAAGCGGAAAATAAAGATATTTCTGTTGATAATCGTCGTGTTTGTATCCGGTGTCTCGCTCAAGGCCATTGCGCCCACAGATTTGAATTTTGGCGAGAGTTCAGCCTATTGACGTCATTTCCGCGGTGTAATACCCGCATATCTGAAACGGCAAAGTTAAGAGTAGAGTTAAATAAAGTTTTTAGTCAACGCAATAATTTACAACCGTTGACCAGTCGAAATAATCGTCGAAATTTGGCGTCTGTGGCTGGAAGCAGACGCCGAGTTCGACATTCCTCCCAAACGCCACACTCCCTTGCTTTTCAGGGCTAAAAAAAAACAGTTGTAATTACCTTGTACGCTCTAGACGGTCAAGTTGCAAGCTGAAAACAAAAATATTTGCCTTGTTAGTCATCGTGTTACTAACAGCTGTGTCTTGTTTGCCAGAACTGCCGCTTTCCTACTTCCTGTTGCAAGCCACGACCACGGATTATAATTTTGCCGTGAGTTCCGCCTATTGACGTCATGTCCGCGTCACATGACTGCGACGTAATATTATCTAAAACTGTTTGTGCGGTATTGTGTTGTTCTGTGCGGTATTGTGTTATTCTGTGCGGCGTCGTGTTGTTCTGTGCGGCGTCGTGTTGTTCAGTGCGACGTCGTGTTGTTCAGTGCGGCATGGTGTTGTTCAGTGCGGCATGGTGTTGTTCAGTGCGGCATGGTGTTGTTCAGTGCGGCATAATGTTGTTCAGTGCGGCACAATGTTGTTCAGTGCGGCATGGTGTTGTTCAGTGCGGCATGGTGTTCTTCAGTGCGGCATGGTGTTGTTCAGTGCGGCATAATGTTGTTCAGTGCGCCATAATGTTGTTCAGTGCGGCATGGTGTTGTTCAGTGCGGGATGGTGTTGTTCAGTGCAGGATGGTGTTGTTCAGTGCGGCATGGTGTTGTTCAATGCGGCATGGTGTTGTTCAGTGCGGGATGGTGTTGTTCAGTGCGGCATGGTGTTGTTCAGTGCGGCATAATGTTGTTCAGTGCGGCATGGTGTTGTTCAGTGCGGCATGGTGTTGTTCAGTGCGGCATGGTGTTGTTCAGTGCGGCATGGTGTTGTTCAGTGCGGAATGGTGTTGTTCAGTGCGGCATGGTGTTGTTCAGTCCGGGATGGTGTTGTTCAATGCGGGATCGTGTTGTTCAGTGCGGGGTGGTGTTGTTCAGTGCGGGATGGTGTTGTTCAGTGCGGCATGGTGTTGTTCAATGCGGCATGGTGTTGTTCAGTGCGGGATGGTGTTGTTCATTGCGGCATGGTGTTGTTCAGTGCGGCATGGTGTTGTTCAGTGCGGCATGGTGTTGTTCAGTGCGGCATGGTGTTGTTCAGTGCGGCATGGTGTTGTTCAGTGCGGAATGGTGTTGTTCAGTGCGGCATGGTGTTGTTCAGTCCGGGATGGTGTTGTTCAATGCGGGATCGTGTTGTTCAGTGCGGGGTGGTGTTGTTCAGTGCGGGATGGTGTTGTTCAGTGCGGCATGGTGTTGTTCAATGCGGCATGGTGTTGTTCAGTGCGGGATGGTGTTGTTCATTGCGGCATGGTGTTGTTCAGTGCGGCATGGTGTTGTTCAGTGCGGCATGGTGTTGTTCAGTGCGGCATGGTGTTGTTCAGTGCGGCATAATGTTGTTCAGTGCGGCATGGTGTTGTTCAGTGTGGAAAGGTGTTGTTCAGTGCAGGATGGTGTTGTTCAGTGCGGCATGGTGTTGTTCAATGCAGGATCGTGTTGTTCAGTGCAGCATAATGTTGTTCAGTGCAGCATGGTGTTGTTCAGTGCGGCATGGTGTTGTTCAATGCGGCATGGTGTTGTTCACTGCGGGATGGTGTTGTTCAATGCGGGATCGTGTTGTTCAGTGCGGCATAATGTTGTTCAGTGCAGCATGGTGTTGTTCAGTGCGGCATGGTGTTGTTCAGTGCGACATAATGTTGTTTAGTGCGGCATAATGTTGTTCAGTGCGGCATAATGTTGTTCAGTGCGGCATGGTGTTGTTCAGTGCGGCATGGTGTTGTTCAGTGCGGCATGGTGTTGTTCAGTGCAGGATGGTGTTGTTCAGTGCGGCATGGTGTTGTTCAATGCGGCATGGTGTTGTTCAGTGCGGAATGGTGTTGTTCAGTGCAGGATGGTGTTGTTCAGTGCGGCATGGTGTTGTTCAGTGCGGAATGGTGTTGTTCAGTGCGGCATTGTGTTGTTCAGTGCGGCATGGTGTTGTTCAGTGCAGGATGGTGTTGTTCAATGCGGGATCGTGTTGTTCAGTGCGGCATGGTGTTGTTCAGTGCGGCATGGTGTTGTTCAGTGCGGCATAATGTTGTTCAGTGCGGCATGGTGTTGTTCAGTGCGGCATGGTGTTGTTCAGTGCGGCATGGTGTTGTTCAGTGCGGCATGGTGTTGTTCAGTGCGGCATAATGTTGTCCAGTGCGCCATAATGTTGTTCAGTGCGGCATGGTGTTGTTTAGTGCGGGATGGTGTTGTTCAGTGCAGGATGGTGTTGTTCAGTGCGGCATGGTGTTGTTCAATGCGGCATGGTGTTGTTCAGTGCGGGATGGTGTTGTTCAGTGCGGCATGGTGTTGTTCAGTGCGGCATAATGTTGTTCAGTGCGGCATGGTGTTGTTCAGTGCGGCATGGTGTTGTTCAGTGCGGCATGGTGTTGTTCAGTGCGGCATGGTGTTGTTCAGTGCGGAATGGTGTTGTTCAGTGCGGCATGGTGTTGTTCAGTGCGGGATGGTGTTGTTCAATGCGGGATCGTGTTGTTCAGTGCGGGGTGGTGTTGTTCAGTGCAGGATGGTGTTGTTCAGTGCAGGATGGTGTTGTTCAGTGCGGCATGGTGTTGTTCAATGCAGGATCGTGTTGTTCAGTGCAGCATAATGTTGTTCAGTGCAGCATGGTGTTGTTCAGTGCGGCATGGTGTTGTTCAATGCGGCATGGTGTTGTTCAGTGCGGGATGGTGTTGTTCAGTGCGGCATGGTGTTTTTCAGTGCGGCATAATGTTGTTCAGTGCGGCATGGTGTTGTTCAGTGCGGCATGGTGTTGTTCAGTGCAGGATGGTGTTGTTCAGTGCGGCATGGTGTTGTTCAAGGCAGGATCGTGTTGTTCAGTGCAGCATAATGTTGTTCAGTGCAGCATGGTGTTGTTCAGTGCGGCATGGTGTTGTTCAATGCGGCATGGTGTTGTTCACTGCGGGATGGTGTTGTTCAATGCGGGATCGTGTTGTTCAGTGCGGCATAATGTTGTTCAGTGCAGCATGGTGTTGTTCAGTGCGGCATGGTGTTGTTCAGTGCGACATAATGTTGTTTAGTGCGGCATAATGTTGTTCAGTGCGGCATAATGTTGTTCAGTGCGGCATGGTGTTGTTCAGTGCGGCATGGTGTTGTTCAGTGCGGCATGGTGTTGTTCAGTGCAGGATGGTGTTGTTCAGTGCGGCATGGTGTTGTTTAATGCGGCATGGTGTTGTTCAGTGCGGGATGGTGTTGTTCAGTGCAGGATGGTGTCGTTCAGTGCGGCATGGTGTTGTTCAGTGCGGAATGGTGTTGTTCAGTGCGGCATGGTGTTGTTCAGTGCGGCATGGTGTTGTTCAGTGCAGGATGGTGTTGTTCAATGCGGGATCGTGTTGTTCAGTGCGGCATGGTGTTGTTCAGTGCGGCATGGTGTTGTTCAGTGCGGCATAATGTTGTTCAGTGCGGCATGGTGTTGTTCAGTGCGGCATGGTGTTGTTCAGTGCGGCATGGTGTTGTTCAGTGCGGCATGGTGTTGTTCAGTGCGGCATAATGTTGTCCAGTGCGCCATAATGTTGTTCAGTGCGGCATGGTGTTGTTTAGTGCGGGATGGTGTTGTTCAGTGCAGGATGGTGTTGTTCAGTGCGGCATGGTGTTGTTCAATGCGGCATGGTGTTGTTCAGTGCGGGATGGTGTTGTTCAGTGCGGCATGGTGTTGTTCAGTGCGGCATAATGTTGTTCAGTGCGGCATGGTGTTGTTCAGTGCGGCATGGTGTTGTTCAGTGCAGCATGGTGTTGTTCAGTGCGGCATGGTGTTGTTCAGTGCGGAATGGTGTTGTTCAGTGCGGCATGGTGTTGTTCAGTGCGGGATGGTGTTCAATGCGGGATCGTGTTGTTCAGTGCGGGGTGGTGTTGTTCAGTGCAGGATGGTGTTGTTCAGTGCAGGATGGTGTTGTTCAGTGCGGCATGGTGTTGTTCAATGCAGGATCGTGTTGTTCAGTGCAGCATAATGTTGTTCAGTGCAGCATGGTGTTGTTCAGTGCGGCATGGTGTTGTTCAATGCGGCATGGTGTTGTTCAGTGCGGGATGGTGTTGTTCAGTGCGGCATGGTGTTTTTCAGTGCGGCATAATGTTGTTCAGTGCGGCATGGTGTTCTTCAGTGCGGCATGGTGTTGTTCAGTGCGACATAATGTTGTTCAGTGCGGCATAATGTTGTTCAGTGCGGCATGGTGTTGTTCAGTGCGGCATGGTGTTGTTCAGTGCGGCATGGTGTTGTTCAGTGCGGCATGGTGTTGTTCAGTGCAGGATGGTGTTGTTCAGTGCAGGATGGTGTTGTTCAGTGCAGGATGGTGTTGTTCAGTGCGGGATGGTGTTTTTCAGTGCGGGATGGTGTTGTTCAGTGCGGCATGGTGTTGTTCAGTGCGGCATGGTGTTGTTCAGTGCGGCATGGTGTTGTTCAGTGCGGCATGGTGTTGTTCAGTGCAGGATGGTGTTGTTCAATGCGGGATGGTGTTGTTCAGTGCGGGATGGTGTTGTTCAGTGCAGGATGGTGTTGTTCAGTGCGGCATGGTGTTGTTCAATGCGGCATGGTGTTGTTCAGTGCAGGATGGTGTTGTTCAGTGCGGCATGGTGTTGTTCAATGCGGCATGGTGTTGTTCAATGCGGCATGGTGTTGTTCAGTGCGGCATGGTGTTGTTCAGTGCGGCATGGTGTTGTTCAGTGCAGCGTAATGTTGTTCAGTGCGGCATGGTGTTGTTCAGTGCGGAATGGTGTTGTTCAGTGCGGCATGGTGTTGTTCAGTGCAGGATGGTGTTGTTCAGTGCGGCATGGTGTTGCTCAGTGCGGCATGGTGTTGTTCAGTGCGGGATGGTGTTGTTCATTGCGGCATGGTGTTGTTCAGTGCGGCATGGTGTTGTTCAGTGCGGCATGGTGTTGTTCAGTGCGGCATAATGTTGTTCAGTGCGCCATAATGTTGTTCAGTGCGGCATGGTGTTGTTCAGTGCGGGATGGTGTTGTTCAGTGCAGGATGGTGTTGTTCAGTGCGGCATGGTGTTGTTCAGTGCGGCATGGTGTTGTTCAGTGCGGCATAATGTTGTTCAGTGCGGCATAATGTTGTTCAGTGCGGGATGGTGTTGTTCATTGCGGCATGTGGTTGTTCAGTGCGGCATGGTGTTGTTCAGTGCGGCATGGTGTTGTTCAGTGCGGGATGGTGTTGTTCAGTGCAGGATGGTGTTGTTCAGTGCGGCATGGTGTTGTTCAGTGCGGCATGGTGTTGTTCATTTCGGCATAATGTTGTTCAGTGCGGCATAATGTTTTTTAGTGCGGCATGGTGTTGTTCAGTGCGGGATGGTGTTGTTCAGTGCGTTATAATGTTGTTCAGTGCGGCATGGTGTTGTTCAGTGCGGCATGGTGTTGTTCAGTGCGGCATGGTGTTGTTCAGTGCGGCATAATGTTGTTCAGTGCGGCATAATGTTGTTCAGTGCGGCATGGTGTTGTTCAGTGCGGGATGGTGTTGTTCAGTGCGGGATGGTGTTGTTCAGTGCGGCATGGTGTTCAATGCGGAATGGTGTTGTTCAGTGCAGGATGGTGTTGTTCAGTGCGGCATGGTGTTGTTCAGTGCGGCATAATGTTGTTCAGT
The DNA here is from genome assembly GCF_059516105.1 of Syngnathus floridae. Lineage (NCBI taxonomy): Eukaryota > Metazoa > Chordata > Actinopteri > Syngnathiformes > Syngnathidae > Syngnathus > Syngnathus floridae. The sequence goes on from NW_028284053.1 coordinate 544,474, forward strand.
GCGGCATGGTGTTGTTCAGTGCGGCATGGTGTTGTTCAGTGCGGCATGGTGTTGTTCAGTGCGGCATAATGTTGTTCAGTGCGGCATGGTGTTGTTCAGTGCGGCATGGTGTTGTTCAGTGCGGCATAATGTTCAGTGCGGCATAATGTTGCTCAGTGCGGCATGGTGTTGTTCAGTGCGGGATGGTGTTGTTCAGTGCAGGATGGTGTTGTTCAGTGCGGCATGGTGTTCAGTGCGGGATGGTGTCTTTCAGTGCGGCATGGTGTCGTTCAGTGCGGCATGGTGTCTTTCAGTGCGGCATGGTGTCGTTCAGTGAGGCATGGTGTTGTTCAGTGCGGCATGGTGTTGTTTAGTGCGGCATGGTGTTGTTCAGTGCGGGATGGTGTTGTTCAGTGTGGCATGGTGTTCAGTGCGGCATGGTGTTGTTCAGTGCGGTATCGTGTTGTTCAGTGCGGTATCGTGTTTCTCAGTGCGGTATCGTGTTGTTCAGTGCAGTATCGTTGTGTTGTTCGTATTGTGTTTAACACTTAGCCTCTAACACTTAGCCTCTAACACTTAGCCTCTAGCATCTAGAAGGTAAATAAATAGGAAGGAAGGACTCACCGGTGACGTCTTCGCCCACGTCCAAGCGTTGTACTTTGTATTTTCATCCTTCTGACAGTGGAAAACATAGCCAACAAACACCGTGGAACCTAAACGAATGAAAGAAAACTATCATTTGGCCACAACCAACATTCACAGATACAACACAATGTGACGTGCGGGGTTGAGGTTAAAGGTTGAGTGAAGGGCCCTCGTTTTAAACTACTTTTTTGAAAAGGATTGGGAACAAGTAAGACGTATTTAATTTATTTAATGGGAAGTAGTAAGAGCTATTGAATTTAATCTATGTATTATATTCTATTGTATTGTATTCTGTTGTATTCTTTTGGATTGTATTCACACTAACCCCACTAAAACTTCAGCCCACAAAAACTCGCCTCTGGCGCCTAGCCTCTGGCACTTAGCCTCTAACACTTAGCCTTTAACACTTAGCCTTTAACACTTAGCCTTTAACACTTAGCCTAGAAGGTGAATAAATAGGGTTAAAGGTTGAGTGAAGGGACCTCGTTTTAAACTACTTTTTTGTAAAGGAGTGGGAACAAGTAAGACGTATTTAATTTATTTAATGGGAAGTAGTAAGACTTATTAAATTTATTTAATCTACTTTTCTTCCCAGGCAAAATTTGATGTGCTGCAATTCCAAATTTCCAAAGTGAATGAAGGAATGAAGTCCTTTAAATTATGATTTTGTATAAATACTAGGCATTAACACAAAATCGACGGCACAAAATGGGCAGACTTTACTTGTTTGAAAAGGACTGGTTACAAGACAGACTTTTTTAATTTATTTAATGGGAAGAAGACTTATTTAGTTTAATTGATCTATATTTGTTCCCTGGCAAAATTCGATTTGCTGCAATTCCAAATTTCCAAAGTGAATGAAGGAAAGAAGTCGTTTAAATTATGATTTTGTTTAAATACTAGGCATAGACACAAAATCTACGGCACAAAATGGGCAGACTTTACTTGTTTGAAGAGGACTGGTTACAAGACAGACTTTTCTGATTTATTTAATGGGAAGAAGACTTATTTAGTTTATTTAATCTATTTTTGTTCCCTGGCAAAATTGGATTTGCTGAAATTGTATTTTGCCAAATCTTGCCTTGAGACCTGATAGGAAGTATTAAACGTTTAGTTAAATCAATACAAGTTGGTAATAAGAGCGAGTAATGTTGGTTGAACCGATGAATGAAGGTTGAAAGCAATTTAAATTATGACTTTGTATAAATACTAGATATTAACAGAACATCTACTGCGCGAAATGGGCAGAGTTTACTTGTTTGAGAAGGAGTGGCTTATTCAAAACTAAGATTTATTTAATCTGTTTGTTCCCAGGCAAAATTGGATGTGATGCAATTCCAAATTTCACCACATGATGGTGCCCAATTTTGACTTCATAGGACATATTAAACACTTAGCTTGTTATTATGTTCAAGGTAATCAGATTTGTTTATTATTCTAATGGCCTCTTCAAAACTATTCTGGATTACTACTTTGGATCTATTCTACATTACTTGGCAACAACATACTCTGTAACAGATTAGGCAGTATAATCATATCTGTTAACTTGAGAGTGCCCACACTCAATCTACTTATCGTGATGTTAAATCAATTACTGTTAGACATTATTTGTCTGATAATCTACCAAATCTTTGAATTGAAGAATTTGTGATTTAATTAATAGCTTGTTGTTATGTTAAGGGTAATCAGACTTGTATATAATTCTAATGGCCTTCTTTTGAAAACTATTCTGAATTACAACTTTGGATCTTATATTACTTTGCAACAATCTACTCCGTGACAGATTAGGCAGTATAATCACATATGTTAACTTCAGTGCCCACACTGTATTTATTTATGGTTATTTGTTAAATCAAGTACTGTTAGACATGAAATAGGAAGTGTTTAACATAAATGTTATGGCTACTCACCATTGTAGCTCGCTCCTGGTCAATGATACGAGCCTCTTCTTGCAGTGGAAAACTTGCAGCCAACAAACACCGTGGAACCTAAAGGAATGAAATTAAACATTAACATTTCGCCTCGACCAATTTTCACACGTACAACGCAACGCGGCTACACTTCTGCTATTACAAACGTAAATCTCCTTAAACACAATGAGTGTTACTTACCGTGTACGCTCTAGACGGTCCAGTTGCAAGCAGAAAATAAAGATATTTCTGTTGATAATCGTCGCTGCTCAGTGGCTCACGGCCATCGCGCCAACAGATTTGAATTTTGGCGGAGGTTCGGGCAATTACGTCATATCCACGGCACATGACTGCGACGTAATACCCGCTTATCTGAAACGGCAGTTAAAAGTAGAGTTACATCAAGTTTTCTTGGAACCTAAACGAATGAAAGAAAACTATCATTTGGCCACAACCAACATTCACAGATACAACACAACGTGCGGGGTTGGGGTTAAAGATTGAGTGAAGGGCCCTCGTTTTAAACTACTGTTTTGAAAAGGAGTGGGAACAAGTAAGACGTATTTAATTTATTTAATGGGAAGTAGTAAGACTTATTAAATTTATTTAATCTACTTTTCTTCCCAGGCAAAATTTGATGTGCTGCAATTCCAAATTTCCAAAGTGAATGAAGGAATGAAGTCCTTTAAATTATGATTTTGTATAAATACTAGGCATTAACACAAAATCGACGGCACAAAATGGGCAGACTTTACTTGTTTGAAAAGGACTGGTTACAAGACAGACTTTTTTAATTTATTTAATGGGAAGAAGACTTATTTAGTTTAATTGATCTATTTTTGTTCCCTGCCAAAATTCGATTTGCTGCAATTCCAAATTTCCAAAGTGAATGAAGGAAAGAAGTCGTTTAAATTATGATTTTGTTTAAATACTAGGCATAGACACAAAATCTACGGCACAAAATGGGCAGACTTTACTTGTTTGAAGAGGACTGGTTACAAGACAGACTTTTCTGATTTATTTAATGGGAAGAGGACTTATTTAGTTTATTTAATCTATTTTTGTTCCCTGGCAAAATTGGATTTGCTGAAATTGTATTTTGCCAAATCTCGATTTGAGACCTGATAGGAAGTATTAAACGTTTAGTTAAATCAATACAAGTTGGTAATAAGAGCGAGTAATGTTGGTTGAACCGATGAATGAAGGTTGAAAGCAATTTAAATTATGACTTTGTATAAATACTAGATATTAACAGAACATCTACTGCGCAAAATGGGCAGAGTTTACTTGTTTGAGAAGGAGTGGCTTATTCAAAACTAAGATTTATGTAATCTGTTTGTTCCCAGGCAAAATTGGATGTGATGCAATTCCAAATTTCACCACATGATGGTGCCCAATTTTGACTTCATAGGACATATTAAACACTTAGCTTGTTATTATGTTCAAGGTAATCAGATTTGTTTATCATTCTAATGGCCTCTTCAAAACTATTCTGGATTACTACTTTGGATCTATTCTACATTACTTGGCAACAACATACTCTGTAACAGATTAGGCAGTATAATCACATATGTTAACTTGAGAGTGCCCACACTCAATCTACTTATCGTGATGTGTTAAATCAATTACTGTTAGACATTATTTGTCTGATAATCTACCAAATCTTTGAATTGAAGAATTTGTGATTTAATTAATAGCTTGTTCGGGGTAATCAGACTTGTATATAATTCTAATGGCCTTCTTTTGAAAACTATTCTGAATTACAACTTTGGATCTTATATTACTTTGCAACAATCTACTCGGTGACAGATTAGGCAGTATAATCACATATGTTAACTTCAGTGCCCACACTGTATTTATTTATGGTTATTTGTTAAATCAAGTACTGTTAGACATGAAATAGGAAGTGTTTAACATAAATGTTATGGCTACTCACCATTGTAGCTCGCTCCTGGTCAATGATATGAGCCTCTTCTTGCAGTGGAAAACTTGCAGCCAACAAACACCGTGGAACCTAAAGGAATGAAATTAAACATTAACATTTCGCCCGGACCAACATTCACACGTACAACGCAACGCGGCTACACTTCTGCTATTACAAACGTAAATCTCCTTAAACACAACGAGTGTTACTTACCGTGTACGCTCTAGGCAAAATTGGATGTGATGCAATTCCAAATCTATCTGAAACGGCAGTTAAAAGTAGAGTTACATCAAGTTTTCTTTTTTAATCAACACAATCATTTACAACCGTTGACCAGAAAGACTCGTCGAAATTCGACGTCCCCCACAAACGCCACGCTCACTCGCTTTTCAGGGCAACAAAAGTACTTCTTTTTAAAAACGATGAGTTGTACTTACCGTGTACGCTCTGGACGGTCCAGTTGCAAGCAGAAAATAAAAATATTTCTCTTGTTAGTCGTATGTTACCATCCGCTGTGTCTTTGTCAACATCGCCGCCATTTTCCTACTTCCTGCTGCGAGCCACGCCCACGGATTTAAATTTGGGCGGAAGCTCTTTCCATTGGCGTCGTTTTCGCGTATAGCAAATCCGATTGGTTGGGAAGGGGGCACGGTTATGCAGCCGAGGAGTCCTGTGATCGGTGGGATGTAAAGTAGGCGTCGACGTCACGTCCGCGTCACGTGACCACGACGTGGCAGACGTCAAATAGCAACCGCTGTTTTGTTTAGTAGACTTACAGTTGTTATGCATTGACATAATGGCGCACACACCAAATAGATTTAAATAAATTAAATAATTCTTCTGCCCACTCTCTTTTAAACAAGTTAACTCTCCCCGCGGATTTGAATTCCGGCGAAAGTTACGCCCATCGACGTCACGTATGTCACGTGACCACGACGTGGCAGATGTCATATAGCAACCGCTGTTTTGTTTAGTAGATTTACAGTTGTTATGCATTGGCATAATGGTGTGCACTCAAAATAGATTTAAATAAATTAAATATTTCTTCTGCCTACTCCCTTTTAAACAAGTTAACTCTGCCCACGTCCATTGACGTCTTGTCTGCGTCACGTGACCACGACGTAGCGACGTCATATAGTAACCGCTGTTTTGACCAGTAGACTTAGTTATTATGCGTTGACATAATGGCGCACTGGTTAGCATGGCCACCTCTTAAGCATGATGATGCGGGTTCGACGCCTGATCAATGTTAGCATGGAGTGAGCTGAAGTGCATGGCGCTGAAGATTTGAATCTTTGAAATGCGCTGAGGTCTGACATATCAGGCAGAATGGTTTGCCATCACGTTCAACAAAAAATAGAAACTTTCCCACTCTGATTAAAACGTCCTGTGTTCATCTACGTATTTTCGTTTTGCTGTGCATCTTTTCCCTGCCATTTCGAGAGCCCAATTGACACTCATAGTTTAAAGAAATGTGTTTGCCCATCCTACTTTGTGGAATTTCACCACATGCGCTTTTGACCAAAATACCAAATTGAACTCAAGTGAAGCCAACACGCACAACCCCCCCCCCCCCCACACACACACACACACACACAAATGTTGATATGAACATAAAAGAGCCGCATGCGGTTCGGGAGTTGCGGCTTGGCCAAACCTGTACTATACAACTTTATTTGTATAAAATTTTCACAACAGCTGTCACACAAACAAAGCGGGAAAAACCGAAGACGTGCGTGTTCCGCCCACGCTGGATTTATTTGCACCTTTGAAAAGACACCGTATTGCCGCAGATGTGGCAAAGAGTACTTTTGGGCATCTGAGACGGAAGGATGTCCAAAGCATCACGTCACCTGCTCTGGTAGGCATGGTGGTGGGACGTTGAGGTCAACCGCTTTGGGGTTGGCTGACTCTTTGATCGCAGGATGCCACACACTTGAAGACAGAAGCAGAAAAGCAGAGCTAAATGCAAAATGTACTCACCGGTGACTCCAATTTTTTTCCCCCCTGAAGAAACAGCTGGACGGGTGGCCCCGGCTGGCCAGTGGGACTCTTGTTATTCTGACCCTTTTTAGTGCGCGTTTGGGGCAACAACCGTTTTTTGTGGCGCTCTCTTCTGGTTCAAAAGTGCCCTGCATGTGAATTTGCTTTTCCTGCCTTCTGATTGGATGAGCGCCGGTGTGACGCGGTGCCTCTGTCACCGTGGCGGGGGGTATACGTTGGCATCGGAGCGTCTGCCAACGTCTGAGACCGGCTGGCAGTGTATCGGAGGTGTCGAGTGCGGTGCCGCTGGAGCTCACTCACCAGCTGGTGTTAGGGCCACAGAATGAAGGCCAAGGAGAAGAATAGAAAGAGAAACAGAAACTTCTCCTCCAATTGTTTGATTTGTCTCTTCTGAGCTTCGATGAATTCTTTCAGCTCTTTGTTCCTCTAGGACGGACAAATGGAAAGTGGCATTCAAAAGCCAGTAAGCGTGCAAGTAAGTGCCGGGCTGGCTTTGGGCCCTTACCTGTTGCGCGCTGTGCAGCAGATCCATTCTCTCTTGGAGGATGCAAGCGTCGCGCTCCCTCAACTCGCACATCAGGGCTCGCTTCCATTGGTCCACGGCGCTCCTAAGCTCTTCTCTCTGATCCGCCGTCAGCACGTCATTCACGCCAGCGTGGCTGGCTTTTTCGCCGTCCGTGGCGGGGCAGTCCCGCTGCGGTAGCGCCTCGTACAACATGGCCTCCAGCTCCAGGATCCTCTGGGCCGCAATCCTCGTCCATCAGTGGTCCGGCGGGAGATTTGAGGGCGGCTTACCTTATGAGCCTGGTCCATGGAACACTTCCTGAAGTCCAACTCTTCATCCAGGTAGCCCTTCTGCTTGCAGAACATATCCTAGCACAGCTCAAGGTCAGAATTGTTGGGGCACATTGCCGGAGTTCCCCTTGGCTGATGTCGCGTGTCTGTCTACCTTCTCACTTTCAATGTCCAACATCTTCTGTTGAAGTGCTGACTTGGTCACTTTGATGTATTCTAACCACTGAGGAAAGGCTGCTGTCACATAAGCAGAATGCGAGAGCGTGCGTGGACGTGCGCGTTACCTTCTCGGCTAGGGTGAGAAGGGTCCTGGCGTGAATCACGACCACCTGCTCCTCGTTGGTGAGATTCTGCAAGAGCCCAAAGGCACAGCGTCAACAAGCTTCTTTCAGCGCAAAGCCTTCCAAAAGTCACATTTGAGCCGCCGAGTCTCGTGGAGTGCGAACATAAGGAGTTCGACATACACTTACGGCGTTATAGCCCAGGATGTCCAGCTTCTTCATCAGATCACTGATGACGATGTCCGGGGGAAAGGCGCAAGGAGCAATGTAAGGTGTTCTGGGACCTCGGGTTAAGGTTAGGGTTGCGAGGGACGCCTTACGCACGCTCACGCCCTCGGCCTCGCAGTAGATCTGCAAAGGGCTGAGGCCGTCTGGGAAACGGACTTGCAGAAACTTCAAGACGGGGGAGCGCCACTCCCTCTCCTGAAAGGCAGAGGCATGCATCCGTCCGTCCGTCCGTCCGTCCGTCCGTCACATCTCTGGCCTCAACACGCTTGTGCGAGTCTTCCCACCTCCAGCTCCAGGATGCGGAACTCAAGCAGTTCGTTTTGGTCTCGGATATCCTGGATGTGCTCTTTCAGACGCGCTTCTTCCGCCTCCATCCGCCTGACCTGAAAAGACAGTCAGACCTCATCTGCGGGGCTTCCCGACAGGTGTGACGCCAAGCGACTCCGCCCAGCGCCTTTCTTTCCGTCACCTTTTCGGCCAACTGCTGATTGCTCTGACGCAGCAGCTGCTTCTCCTCCACCCACTTGACATTCTAGAAGAGACAAACGCGTGGACAGCTTTGGAATGTTGTGTCATTTTCATCCACAAATTCTTTGGTTGACTGGAAAATGACATTTGCTTTTCTCCGCATTTTCCCAGCCACGTTCGGGGGGGGGGGGGGGGGGGGGGTTGGTCCAGTAATGCCAGACGGATGAGTGACTGAAGAATGTAGCTATTTTGTCTGAGAAAAAGGTGTGCTCATTGATGAGCTTACCTGTCCTTGTTGCTTCAGCGCTGACTCCAGATCTGCTACTCTGCTTTGATAGTGACCCATTTCTACCATCAGCTTTTCTCTGGTCTGAAAGGAGGAGGAGGGAGGCTCCTCCTCCTCCTTTCAGACCAGAGAACACCCGAGGCTGGGTGAGAACGGGGAGGCTGCGACCCGGCCGGGGGTTGCGGGAAGGGGCGCCACCTTGATCTCCTTCTCGGCGTCGTAGTCCCCTTTCGCTGGTCTGGGCTAGCAGAGCGTAGGCTCGTTGTAGCGCTTGATATTCTTGCGTCAGCTGGCGGTAGCGAAGCTCCGCCTCTTCATGCACACACCAATGCAACACAGCACTAGTACCAGAATCAGTCAGACCGGCGACAAAGCACCCGCGACGCAAAGACGAGTCCGATTCCAGGCTGAAGAGGAATGTTTGGTGCCAATACGCTGGCAGAAATGGCGGGCTACCTCTTCGGGTTCCGTGTCGGGGGTTCTGTCGGTGTGAAAAGACAAGGACGATCCGTCCGAGTCCACCAACACGTCTTCGTCGTAGCCGTAAAATGTTTCGATGACCTGCGGGCGCGGAAGCAAACATCTCTCTGAACAAACTGAAGCGACACCTCACGATGAATCGACGAGAGGAACGATAGCGAGAAAAAGGCCATTTCATCTTGCGCAACACCAAGCAGCCGCAAACAAACAGACTCACCTTGCAGGACCTCACGCTTTGTTCCTCCTCAGAGATTCTCGACGTCGGTATCGTAGCAGCAAATCTCTCTCCTGTCGACACAAATAATCCGCCTTTGAGATTCTTTGGATGCAAAGGGAACGAACGGCTCCGGCGCAGAAACAAACGCGACTCACAATGACATTTCTGACATGAGCTCCTGTCTCCAGAGCCTGAAAAACACGTCACCGGCGATGATTGGAGGGACGCTCGTCTTTTCCAAAAGTGACAACTACAGGGTGTGTCAGGGTTTTCCAGATTATCTTTATCGTATCATTGTGTTGCTTTGACTTTGACTGCGACCTGTAATAAATAATATTATTTATCCCTTATTTATCCCTATCGCTTATCCCTTCCTACACAAAGTCGTAAAACACCCCTTGCTATGTTTTGACTAGAGGTCAAGGGCTTCCTCTATTCAATCCACTCTTACACCCACCCTGTTTCTCTTAATTAAAATGCTCGTGCAGGAGCCGAGAGTCAGACTTCATTCGTACAACGGATGGACTCTCCACCTGCAGGTGTCCAAAAGAACTTACTTGTCTCCCGTGTGGTTCTTGCAAAATAAGTTGGAGCGAGCGCAACTCTAACAGGGTGCATTTTGCCACTAGCTGCCTACGGACAATGACGTCGCGCTCGCGGCTCATGGTTGACGGGCTGAGCAGCCGGGCAAGTCCGTCGTTTTCAGCGCACAGCGAGTGGCAAAGGCGCTGACAAAACGGGAGCTTTGAGCTGCTGAAAACGGCAAAACAAGTCTAAAGCGTGTTCAAACGCGTGCGCACAATGCTCCTGCTTGAAAGGTCGGAATTTAAGGGGCCAATTTTTTGGATGGCGGCCGCCGGCCAAGCTTTGGACGGAAAAGGTTTCCTGGCGACAGCGAGCGAGCGCGGCGCTGCCGTACGTGCACCGAGTCGCCTGCCTGAAGACCTTGGACAAGTCGTCGATGATGTGCCGCTGCTCCACAACTTGAAGGAACTCCATTTCACCGTCCTGCTGGCCGCAACCGCGGTCCAGGTCATTGAGCGAACTAGGCCTTCTCTGTGGAACACAAATGCAGTGGACTCTGTTGGCACGCCGCCGTTGTCCGCGTCGACTTACCAAGCTTGCCATCTCCTCGTTCTCCTGGGTGACAAAGCGCACTTTGTTTTCAAGGCGACACAGCACCAGCGAGAGTTCTTCATTCTTCCTGCTCAGGCGTTTGTTTTTGTACAGGAGTGGCAGAAACTGGCTTTCTGTTTCTCTCAGTCGCTTTAGCTGCAAGCATGAAGTGCGGGATGTGAAAGACGCACAACACGCGGGCCAGAACGTATCCATTCCTTTTGCATCGGTTTGAACGGAATCGTGGCTTTGGCTCCCAATAAAAGACATCTACCAGGCAACCGACTCGCCGCGCCGCTCAACTAATAAGCAAGCGCAATGGGTGCCTCGCTGGATGGCGCGCATCAAACGTAGCGCAAACCTTCAAGCGTGCCGTCAATAAATTACCAGTTCATTGCGCTCTTCAGAAAGCAGGGCGTTTCGATCCTCCAGTTTCCTGATGACTGCGCTGAGCTCAGCGATTTTCAGATGAAACCGTCGCGTGTCCCGATCCTCCTGAGACTGAAAACGCCCTGCAACACACACACACAAGCACTCGTTCAAAGTTCAAAACTGTTTTTGTGCTACCTTCCTCCAGCAACGAACTAAGTCATGCGTACTGCAAGTGTGTGATGAGGTGGCTTACGCAATGAAGAGGATTGCTAGTAGCGGCGTTGACCCCACTTCCAGGGTAGTTTAGGCCCGCCCTTTGGGAATCCCTCAGGGCAGCGATCTGCTGCTCGGCAGCCTGAGTCTGCAGCTGAAGGCGGTGGACGTGGCCGGCCCCAGGGCTTCATCCAAAACACTAACCGCTCTGTCTTTCAGCTTGATCTCATCCGTCTGGATGTACAAACGGGGAGCGCTCAGGCAGGCGGGCAAACTCATTTGCCAGAATTGTGACAAAAACAAAGAGAGCAACCGGCCAATTTTTTTCTGGAATCGACTAGAACACCTTTGCTGTGACAAAAGCGAAGCGAGCAACCGGACATTTTCTTCTTGTGAAATAGAATAGAATAGAATGCCTTAGGTGTCATTGCACTGCAGGTATACAACGAAATTGGGAACATAGCCACGCACCGCGCATCTGATCAGTCCTACCAGTCGGCGGATCTCCCTCTCGCAGTCTCTCTTGGTTCGGCTCAGCTCCTCCCGATGCTGGTGATGAGCCGATCGGAGCTCGGCCGCTCGGGACTGCCAGGCCTGCTGGGCCGCTGCCAGGGCTTCTTCCGCGCTCCTGGTGGAGGCGACACCGCTCGGTCTCCCGACACCGCCGCGTCTCCTCCACCTCCGCCAGCAAAGCGCCCCCCCTCCTCACCTGAGCAGACATTGCGCCACACCGGGCCGTTGAGACCGCAACGGAGCGCCGCGACGCTTACTGGGGACAAGCTACACAATACGGTAGCGGCCGCATCGAAGCCCGACGTGGCGTGCGGATAGTCAGACACGGATAGAGCGGATCACCTTGTCCATGGAGCCGTCCCTCAGGCTGAGGACCAAGGCATTCAGTCGCTGGATCTCTCCATCTTTGATTTTGATCACTCTCATCAGCTCCATTTCATGCTGCCGCAGTAATGTCTCCCTGGTAATGGCTAACTCTTTCTGCTTCTCCTCATGGAGTTTGCTTTTGAGTTCCGTCATGGCGGCGGTGGCACGGTGGTGCTCCGCCCGCAGGTCCTGACTTCTCTCTCTCTCCAGACAGCTGACCTGACATGACTTAGACTTAGACAAACTTTATTGTCATCTTGTCTGCACATGGTGCATACAAAACGAAATTCCGTTGCATACGTCTTACAACAAAGTAGTGATATTGCAGTTGAATAGAAGTAACATATCCTATGAAAATATATATATATACATATATACTATATATATATATATATATATATATATTAAAAATAAGTATAAAGTGCAGCAGTGATAATTATGCAATAGTGCAAGTAGGCAAAACAGTATTCAAGAGTGTGCAGAGGAATGCTAAACCATGTATTAAACTTCTATTTAAAGGGTTTATACAAGTTCAGTAAAGTTGGTAGTGCGAGATAGTGCAAGATAGAGGTCCGTAGTGTCATAAAGTACAGTTCTGTGAATGTGTGATGCAGAGTTCAGTTTAGAGCTCAACAGTTCTAGTGTTCAACAGTCTGATGACAGCAGGGAAAAAGCTGTTGCAGAACCTGGTGGACCTGCAGCGGATGCTGCAAACCTCTTCCCAGAGGGCAGCAGGGAGAACAGTCCATGGTGGGGGTGTGATGGGTCATTGATGATGTTACGGGCACGGGACATGCAGCGCTGAGATGAAATGTCCTGAATGGAGGGAAGAGGAGCCCCTATGATCCTCTCTGCTGTCCTCACCACTCTCCTCACGTTCTTCCAATCGGAGGCGGTGCAGCCTCCACACCACACAGAGAGACAGCTTGTCAGAATGCTCTCTATGGTGCTCCTGTAGAACGTCCTCATGATGGGTGGGGGCAGGTGGGCTCTCCTCATCCTCCGCAGGAAGTACAAGCGCTTCTGTGCCCTCTTGACCAGTGCCGTAGTGTTCATAGTCCAGGTGAGGTCTTCTGTGATGTGGACCCCCAGGAATTTGGTGGTGCTGACCACCTCCACAGCTGAGCTGTTGATGATCAGTGGAGCGTGGTGAGGCTGTTTTTTCCTGAAGTCGACGATGATCTCCTTCATCTTCTCCTCATTCAGGATCAGGCTGTTTTCTCTGCACCAGCCCACCAGCTGCTCCACCTCCTCTCTGTAGTCCAGGTCGTTGTTGTCTCTGATGAGCCCCACCACCGTTGTGTCGTCTGCTGACTTCACGATGTGATTGGTGGTGAACCTGAGGACGCAGTCGTGTGTCATCAGGGTGCACAGCAGGGGGCTCAGGACGCAGCCCTGAAGGGAGCCTGTGCTGAGGGTGATGACATCAGAGGTGTTCTGTCCGACCCGGACTGACTGAGGTCTGTTGGTGAGGAAGTCTAGCAGCCAGTTGCGAAGGGGGGTGTTGAAGCCCAGGTGTTCCAATTTTCCTACCAGATGCTGTGGGATGATGGTGTTAAACGCTGAGCTGAAGTCCAGGAACAGCCTCCGCACATGGGTGTTCTTCTCCTCCAGGTGAGCCAGGCTCAGGTGAAGAACGGAGGAGATGGCGTCCTGAGTGGAGCGGTTTTGCCGGTCGGCAAACTGGAACGGGTCAAATAATAGGGGGAGTCTGGAAACGATGTGACCTTTAAGCAGCCTTTCGAAGCACTTCATCATAACCGGAGTCAGTGCAACAGGCCGGTAATCATTAAATGAGGTGATTTGAGGTTTCTTCGGCACCGGAATGATGGAGGCAGTCTTAAAGCACGCCGGCACTGTGGCTTGGCCCAGCGAGGTGTTAAAAATGTCTGTGATGACCCCAGCCAGATGACTTGCACATTCCCTGAACACACGCCCAGGAATGTTGTCGGGGCCAGGGGCCTTACAGGGGTTGACTCTCCTCAGGGTCTTCAACACATCGGCGGAGTCAAGGCAGAGTACCTCCTCTTCCTGATGGGGAACAGTTTTAACTGCTGGAGTGCCGTTTAGTGCCTCGAACCTCCCAAAGAAGTTATTTAGACCATTTAGAAAGTCAGCATCAACTACACCCACCGGGGGGGGAGGGTGAGTTGTAGTCTGTAATCGCCCGTATGCCTTGCCACATACTCCTGATGTTTTTGACGTTGTGGAAACGATCCTGAAATTTTCGACTGCGGTCTCGCTTCGCTATCCTGATGGCACGGTTCAAGTTGGCTCTCGCTGTCCTCAGTGTCTCCTTGTCGCCAGACTTGAAGGCAGAGTTCCGCGCTCGTAGCGTTTGACGTACCTCCTCAGTCATCCAGGGTCGTTGGTTGCCCCGGGTGATGATATTCTTAGTGGTGCTGACGTCCTCGGTGCATTTGTTGATGTAGGCTGACACAGTCATGGCACACGCATGTCTAATCTACATCGGGAAAACTGGGAGGGAGGGAGGCAGGCAGGGAGGCAGGCAGGGAGGCAGGCAGGGAGGCAGGCAGTGTCTGTCTGTTGAGGTTTTCACCTTGTTCTTCTCCTGCTGAAGTTCTAACTGGACGTCCATCAGTTTGGTTCTCAGCTCGTCATTGGCGGCCTGAAGGGCGTCCGTTCGCTCCGCCTTGGCCCGCCCTGCCGGAGCTCGTTTGGACATCTCTTACTCGAGTCTCGCCCGGTCGTCAGTCAGAGATCACAACATTTGTACCTGGAGAGCACAAACGCAGCGCTGTTTTCCACTGGCTTCGAACTCAACTTCAATCGGTACCGTAACTTACAACATCATAAACATAGAACTAGCTTGACTTATTCATTGAATAAATGCATTTGGTTCTTCAAAACTGCATCACGCAACATAGCGTGACCGAGACGGCCGTTATCCACCTGCGTGAAGTTATTTGGTGAAATGAATGAGATGTTTAAGACACCATCGTTCTGTCTCTATGTAGATGAAGGTAAATAATCGATTGCTGAAGGTCCAAAGGTGTTGTGATAAACAAATAAACATATTAGTGATTAGTGACATATTTGTGATAAACATATTAGGCAGGATAATCACATATGTTAACGTGACTGCCCACACTGTATTTATTTATGGTTATTTGTTAAATCGAGTACTGTTAGACATGAAATAGGAAGTGTTTAACATAAATGGAAGACGAAAGGGGTACTCACCATTGTAGCTCCTGCTGGTCAATGATACGAGCCTCTTCTTGCAGTGGAAAACATACAGCCAACAAACACCGTGGAACCTAAAGGAATGAAATTAAACATTAACATTTAGCCTCAACCAACATTCACAGATACAACGCAACGCAAACTACACAAACGTAAATCTTTTTAAACACAATGAGTTGTACTTACCGTGTACGCTCTAGACGGTCCACTTGCAAGCGGAAAATAAAGATATTTCTGTTGATAATCGTCGTGTTTGTATCCGGTGTCTCGCTCAAGGCCATTGCGCCCACAGATTTGAATTTTGGCGAGAGTTCAGCCTATTGACGTCATTTCCGCGGTGTAATACCCGCATATCTGAAACGGCAAAGTTAAGAGTAGAGTTAAATAAAGTTTTTAGTCAACGCAATAATTTACAACCGTTGACCAGTCGAAATAATCGTCGAAATTTGGCGTCTGTGGCTGGAAGCAGACGCCGAGTTCGACATTCCTCCCAAACGCCACACTCCCTCGCTTTTCAGGGCTAAAAAAAAACAGTTGTAATTACCTTGTACGCTCTAGACGGTCAAGTTGCAAGCTGAAAACAAAAATATTTGCCTTGTTAGTCATCGTGTTACTAACAGCTGTGTCTTGTTTGCCAGAACTGCCGCTTTCCTACTTCCTGTTGCAAGCCACGCCCACGGATTATAATTTTGCCGTGAGTTCCGCCTATTGACGTCATGTCCGCGTCACATGACTGCGACGTAATATTATCTAAAACTGTTTGTGCGGTATTGTGTTGTTCTGTGCGGTATTGTGTTATTCTGTGCGGCGTCGTGTTGTTCTGTGCGGCGTCGTGTTGTTCAGTGCGACGTCGTGTTGTTCAGTGCGGCATGGTGTTGTTCAGTGCGGCATGGTGTTGTTCAGTGCGGCATGGTGTTGTTCAGTGCGGCATAATGTTGTTCAGTGCGGCATAATGTTGTTCAGTGCGGCATGGTGTTGTTCAGTGCGGCATGGTGTTGTTCAGTGCGGCATGGTGTTGTTCAGTGCGGCATAATGTTGTTCAGTGCGCCATAATGTTGTTCAGTGCGGCATGGTGTTGTTCAGTGCGGGATGGTGTTGTTCAGTGCAGGATGGTGTTGTTCAGTGCGGCATGGTGTTGTTCAATGCGGCATGGTGTTGTTCAGTGCGGGATGGTGTTGTTCAGTGCGGCATGGTGTTGTTCAGTGCGGCATGGTGTTGTTCAGTGCGGCATGGTGTTGTTCAGTGCGGCATGGTGTTGTTCAGTGCGGCATGGTGTTGTTCAGTGCGGCATGGTGTTGTTCAGTGCGGAATGGTGTTGTTCAGTGCGGCATGGTGTTGTTCAGTCCGGGATGGTGTTGTTCAATGCGGGATCGTGTTGTTCAGTGCGGGGTGGTGTTGTTCAGTGCGGGATGGTGTTGTTCAGTGCGGCATGGTGTTGTTCAATGCGGCATGGTGTTGTTCAGTGCGGGATGGTGTTGTTCATTGCGGCATGGTGTTGTTCAGTGCGGCATGGTGTTGTTCAGTGCGGCATGGTGTTGTTCAGTGCGGCATGGTGTTGTTCAGTGCGGCATAATGTTGTTCAGTGCGGCATGGTGTTGTTCAGTGTGGAAAGGTGTTGTTCAGTGCAGGATGGTGTTGTTCAGTGCGGCATGGTGTTGTTCAATGCAGGATCGTGTTGTTCAGTGCAGCATAATGTTGTTCAGTGCAGCATGGTGTTGTTCAGTGCGGCATGGTGTTGTTCAATGCGGCATGGTGTTGTTCACTGCGGGATGGTGTTGTTCAATGCGGGATCGTGTTGTTCAGTGCGGCATAATGTTGTTCAGTGCAGCATGGTGTTGTTCAGTGCGGCATGGTGTTGTTCATTGCGACATAATGTTGTTTAGTGCGGCATAATGTTGTTCAGTGCGGCATAATGTTGTTCAGTGCGGCATGGTGTTGTTCAGTGCGGCATGGTGTTGTTCAGTGCGGCATGGTGTTGTTCAGTGCAGGATGGTGTTGTTCAGTGCGGCATGGTGTTGTTCAATGCGGCATGGTGTTGTTCAGTGCGGGATGGTGTTGTTCAGTGCAGGATGGTGTTGTTCAGTGCGGCATGGTGTTGTTCAGTGCGGAATGGTGTTGTTCAGTGCGGCATGGTGTTGTTCAGTGCGGCATGGTGTTGTTCAGTGCAGGATGGTGTTGTTCGATGCGGGATCGTGTTGTTCAGTGCGGCATGGTGTTGTTCAGTGCGGCATGGTGTTGTTCAGTGCGGCATAATGTTGTTCAGTGCGGCATGGTGTTGTTCAGTGCGGCATGGTGTTGTTCAGTGCGGCATGGTGTTGTTCAGTGCGGCATGGTGTTGTTCAGTGCGGAATGGTGTTGTTCAGTGCGGCATGGTGTTGTTCAGTGCGGGATGGTGTTCAATGCGGGATCGTGTTGTTCAGTGCGGGGTGGTGTTGTTCAGTGCAGGATGGTGTTGTTCAGTGCAGGATGGTGTTGTTCAGTGCGGCATGGTGTTGTTCAATGCAGGATCGTGTTGTTCAGTGCAGCATAATGTTGTTCAGTGCAGCATGGTGTTGTTCAGTGCGGCATGGTGTTGTTCAATGCGGCATGGTGTTGTTCAGTGCGGGATGGTGTTGTTCAGTGCGGCATGGTGTTTTTCAGTGCGGCATAATGTTGTTCAGTGCGGCATGGTGTTGTTCAGTGCGGCATGGTGTTGTTCAGTGCAGGATGGTGTTGTTCAGTGCGGCATGGTGTTGTTCAATGCAGGATCGTGTTGTTCAGTGCAGCATAATGTTGTTCAGTGCAGCATGGTGTTGTTCAGTGCGGCATGGTGTTGTTCAATGCGGCATGGTGTTGTTCACTGCGGGATGGTGTTGTTCAATGCGGGATCGTGTTGTTCAGTGCGGCATAATGTTGTTCAGTGCAGCATGGTGTTGTTCAGTGCGGCATGGTGTTGTTCAGTGCGACATAATGTTGTTTAGTGCGGCATAATGTTGTTCAGTGCGGCATAATGTTGTTCAGTGCGGCATGGTGTTGTTCAGTGCGGCATGGTGTTGTTCAGTGCGGCATGGTGTTGTTCAGTGCAGGATGGTGTTGTTCAGTGCGGCATGGTGTTGTTTAATGCGGCATGGTGTTGTTCAGTGCGGGATGGTGTTGTTCAGTGCAGGATGGTGTCGTTCAGTGCGGCATGGTGTTGTTCAGTGCGGAATGGTGTTGTTCAGTGCGGCATGGTGTTGTTCAGTGCGGCATGGTGTTGTTCAGTGCAGGATGGTGTTGTTCAATGCGGGATCGTGTTGTTCAGTGCGGCATGGTGTTGTTCAGTGCGGCATGGTGTTGTTCAGTGCGGCATAATGTTGTTCAGTGCGGCATGGTGTTGTTCAGTGCGGCATGGTGTTGTTCAGTGCGGCATGGTGTTGTTCAGTGCGGCATGGTGTTGTTCAGTGCGGCATAATGTTGTCCAGTGCGCCATAATGTTGTTCAGTGCGGCATGGTGTTGTTTAGTGCGGGATGGTGTTGTTCAGTGCAGGATGGTGTTGTTCAGTGCGGCATGGTGTTGTTCAATGCGGCATGGTGTTGTTCAGTGCGGGATGGTGTTGTTCAGTGCGGCATGGTGTTGTTCAGTGCGGCATAATGTTGTTCAGTGCGGCATGGTGTTGTTCAGTGCGGCATGGTGTTGTTCAGTGCGGCATGGTGTTGTTCAGTGCGGCATGGTGTTGTTCAGTGCGGAATGGTGTTGTTCAGTGCGGCATGGTGTTGTTCAGTGCGGGATGGTGTTCAATGCGGGATCGTGTTGTTCAGTGCGGGGTGGTGTTGTTCAGTGCAGGATGGTGTTGTTCAGTGCAGGATGGTGTTGTTCAGTGCGGCATGGTGTTGTTCAATGCAGGATCGTGTTGTTCAGTGCAGCATAATGTTGTTCAGTGCAGCATGGTGTTGTTCAGTGCGGCATGGTGTTGTTCAATGCGGCATGGTGTTGTTCAGTGCGGGATGGTGTTGTTCAGTGCGGCATGGTGTTTTTCAGTGCGGCATAATGTTGTTCAGTGCGGCATGGTGTTGTTCAGTGCGGCATGGTGTTGTTCAGTGCGACATAATGTTGTTCAGTGCGGCATAATGTTGTTCAGTGCGGCATGGTGTTGTTCAGTGCGGCATGGTGTTGTTCAGTGCGGCATGGTGTTGTTCAGTGCGGCATGGTGTTGTTCAGTGCAGGATGGTGTTGTTCAGTGCAGGATGGTGTTGTTCAGTGCAGGATGGTGTTGTTCAGTGCGGGATGGTGTTGTTCAGTGCGGGATGGTGTTGTTCAGTGCGGCATGGTGTTGTTCAGTGCGGAATGGTGTTGTTCAGTGCGGCATGGTGTTGTTCAGTGCGGCATGGTGTTGTTCAGTGCAGGATGGTGTTGTTCAATGCGGGATGGTGTTGTTCAGTGCGGGATGGTGTTGTTCAGTGCAGGATGGTGTTGTTCAGTGCGGCATGGTGTTGTTCAATGCGGCATGGTGTTGTTCAGTGCAGGATGGTGTTGTTCAGTGCGGCATGGTGTTGTTCAATGCGGCATGGTGTTGTTCAATGCGGCATGGTGTTGTTCAGTGCGGCATGGTGTTGTTCAGTGCGGCATGGTGTTGTTCAGTGCAGCGTAATGTTGTTCAGTGCGGCATGGTGTTGTTCAGTGCGGAATGGTGTTGTTCAGTGCGGCATGGTGTTGTTCAGTGCAGGATGGTGTTGTTCAGTGCGGCATGGTGTTGCTCAGTGCGGCATGGTGTTGTTCAGTGCGGGATGGTGTTGTTCATTGCGGCATGGTGTTGTTCAGTGCGGCATGGTGTTGTTCAGTGCGGCATGGTGTTGTTCAGTGCGGCATAATGTTGTTCAGTGCGCCATAATGTTGTTCAGTGCGGCATGGTGTTGTTCAGTGCGGGATGGTGTTGTTCAGTGCAGGATGGTGTTGTTCAGTGCGGCATGGTGTTGTTCAGTGCGGCATGGTGTTGTTCAGTGCGGCATAATGTTGTTCAGTGCGGCATAATGTTGTTCAGTGCGGGATGGTGTTGTTCATTGCGGCATGGTGTTGTTCAGTGCGGCATGGTGTTGTTCAGTGCGGCATGGTGTTGTTCAGTGCGGGATGGTGTTGTTCAGTGCAGGATGGTGTTGTTCAGTGCGGCATGGTGTTGTTCAGTGCGGCATGGTGTTGTTCATTTCGGCATAATGTTGTTCAGTGCGGCATAATGTTGTTTAGTGCGGCATGGTGTTGTTCAGTGCGGGATGGTGTTGTTCAGTGCGTTATAATGTTGTTCAGTGCGGCATGGTGTTGTTCAGTGCGGCATGGTGTTGTTCAGTGCGGCATGGTGTTGTTCAGTGCGGCATAATGTTGTTCAGTGCGGCATAATGTTGTTCAGTGCGGCATGGTGTTGTTCAGTGCGGGATGGTGTTGTTCAGTGCGGGATGGTGTTGTTCAGTGCGGCATGGTGTTCAATGCGGAATGGTGTTGTTCAGTGCAGGATGGTGTTGTTCAGTGCGGCATGGTGTTGTTCAGTGCGGCATAATGTTGTTCAGTGCGGCATGGTGTTGTTCAGTGCGGCATGGTGTTGTTCAGTGCGGCATGGTGTTGTTCAGTGCGGCATAATGTTGTTCAGTGCGGCATGGTGTTGTTCAGTGCGGCATGGTGTTGTTCAGTGCGGCATAATGTTCAGTGCGGCATAATGTTGTTCAGTGCGGCATGGTGTTGTTCAGTGCGGGATGGTGTTGTTCAGTGCAGGATGGTGTTGTTCAGTGCGGCATGGTGTTCAGTGCGGGATGGTGTCTTTCACTGCGGCATGGTGTCGTTCAGTGCGGCATGGTGTCTTTCAGTGCGGCATGGTGTCGTTCAGTGAGGCATGGTGTTGTTCAGTGCGGCATGGTGTTGTTTAGTGCGGCATGGTGTTGTTCAGTGCGGGATGGTGTTGTTCAGTGTGGCATGGTGTTCAGTGCGGCATGGTGTTGTTCAGTGCGGTATCGTGTTGTTCAGTGCGGTATCGTGTTTCTCAGTGCGGTATCGTGTTGTTCAGTGCAGTATCGTTGTGTTGTTCGTATTGTGTTTAACACTTAGCCTCTAACACTTAGCCTCTAACACTTAGCCTCTAGCATCTAGAAGGTAAATAAATAGGAAGGAAGGACTCACCGGTGACGTCTTCGCCCACGTCCAAGCGTTGTACTTTGTATTTTCATCCTTCTGACAGTGGAAAACATAGCCAACAAACACCGTGGAACCTAAACGAATGAAAGAAAACTATCATTTGGCCACAACCAACATTCACAGATACAACACAATGTGACGTGCGGGGTTGAGGTTAAAGGTTGAGTGAAGGGCCCTCGTTTTAAACTACTTTTTTGAAAAGGATTGGGAACAAGTAAGACGTATTTAATTTATTTAATGGGAAGTAGTAAGAGCTATTGAATTTAATCTATGTATTATATTCTATTGTATTGTATTCTGTTGTATTCTTTTGGATTGTATTCACACTAACCCCACTAAAACTTCAGCCCACAAAAACTCGCCTCTGGCGCCTAGCCTCTGGCACTTAGCCTCTAACACTTAGCCTTTAACACTTAGCCTTTAACACTTAGCCTTTAACACTTAGCCTAGAAGGTGAATAAATAGGGTTAAAGGTTGAGTGAAGGGACCTCGTTTTAAACTACTTTTTTGTAAAGGAGTGGGAACAAGTAAGACGTATTTAATTTATTTAATGGGAAGTAGTAAGACTTATTAAATTTATTTAATCTACTTTTCTTCCCAGGCAAAATTTGATGTGCTGCAATTCCAAATTTCCAAAGTGAATGAAGGAATGAAGTCCTTTAAATTATGATTTTGTATAAATACTAGGCATTAACACAAAATCGACGGCACAAAATGGGCAGACTTTACTTGTTTGAAAAGGACTGGTTACAAGACAGACTTTTTTAATTTATTTAATGGGAAGAAGACTTATTTAGTTTAATTGATCTATTTTTGTTCCCTGGCAAAATTCGATTTGCTGCAATTCCAAATTTCCAAAGTGAATGAAGGAAAGAAGTCGTTTAAATTATGATTTTGTTTAAATACTAGGCATAGACACAAAATCTACGGCACAAAATGGGCAGACTTTACTTGTTTGAAGAGGACTGGTTACAAGACAGACTTTTCTGATTTATTTAATGGGAAGAAGACTTATTTAGTTTATTTAATCTATTTTTGTTCCCTGGCAAAATTGGATTTGCTGAAATTGTATTTTGCCAAATCTTGCCTTGAGACCTGATAGGAAGTATTAAACGCTTAGTTAAATCAATACAAGTTGGTAATAAGAGCGAGTAATGTTGGTTGAACCGATGAATGAAGGTTGAAAGCAATTTAAATTATGACTTTGTATAAATACTAGATATTAACAGAACATCTACTGCGCGAAATGGGCAGAGTTTACTTGTTTGAGAAGGAGTGGCTTATTCAAAACTAAGATTTATTTAATCTGTTTGTTCCCAGGCAAAATTGGATGTGATGCAATTCCAAATTTCACCACATGATGGTGCCCAATTTTGACTTCATAGGACATATTAAACACTTAGCTTGTTATTATGTTCAAGGTAATCAGATTTGTTTATTATTCTAATGGCCTCTTCAAAACTATTCTGGATTACTACTTTGGATCTATTCTACATTACTTGGCAACAACATACTCTGTAACAGATTAGGCAGTATAATCATATCTGTTAACTTGAGAGTGCCCACACTCAATCTACTTATCGTGATGTTAAATCAATTACTGTTAGACATTATTTGTCTGATAATCTACCAAATCTTTGAATTGAAGAATTTGTGATTTAATTAATAGCGTGTTGTTATGTTAAGGGTAATCAGACTTGTATATAATTCTAATGGCCTTCTTTTGAAAACTATTCTGAATTACAACTTTGGATCTTATATTACTTTGCAACAATCTACTCCGTGACAGATTAGGCAGTATAATCACATATGTTAACTTCAGTGCCCACACTGTATTTATTTATGGTTATTTGTTAAATCAAGTACTGTTAGACATGAAATAGGAAGTGTTTAACATAAATGTTATGGCTACTCACCATTGTAGCTCGCTCCTGGTCAATGATACGAGCCTCTTCTTGCAGTGGAAAACTTGCAGCCAACAAACACCGTGGAACCTAAAGGAATGAAATTAAACATTAACATTTCGCCTCGACCAATTTTCACACGTACAACGCAACGCGGCTACACTTCTGCTATTACAAACGTAAATCTCCTTAAACACAATGAGTGTTACTTACCGTGTACGCTCTAGACGGTCCAGTTGCAAGCAGAAAATAAAGATATTTCTGTTGATAATCGTCGCTGCTCAGTGGCTCACGGCCATCGCGCCAACAGATTTGAATTTTGGCGGAGGTTCGGGCAATTACGTCATATCCACGGCACATGACTGCGACGTAATACCCGCTTATCTGAAACGGCAGTTAAAAGTAGAGTTACATCAAGTTTTCTTGGAACCTAAACGAATGAAAGAAAACTATCATTTGGCCACAACCAACATTCACAGATACAACACAACGTGCGGGGTTGGGGTTAAAGATTGAGTGAAGGGCCCTCGTTTTAAACTACTGTTTTGAAAAGGAGTGGGAACAAGTAAGACGTATTTAATTTATTTAATGGGAAGTAGTAAGACTTATTAAATTTATTTAATCTACTTTTCTTCCCAGGCAAAATTTGATGTGCTGCAATTCCAAATTTCCAAAGTGAATGAAGGAATGAAGTCCTTTAAATTATGATTTTGTATAAATACTAGGCATTAACACAAAATCGACGGCACAAAATGGGCAGACTTTACTTGTTTGAAAAGGACTGGTTACAAGACAGACTTTTTTAATTTATTTAATGGGAAGAAGACTTATTTAGTTTAATTGATCTATTTTTGTTCCCTGCCAAAATTCGATTTGCTGCAATTCCAAATTTCCAAAGTGAATGAAGGAAAGAAGTCGTTTAAATTATGATTTTGTTTAAATACTAGGCATAGACACAAAATCTACGGCACAAAATGGGCAGACTTTACTTGTTTGAAGAGGACTGGTTACAAGACAGACTTTTCTGATTTATTTAATGGGAAGAGGACTTATTTAGTTTATTTAATCTATTTTTGTTCCCTGGCAAAATTGGATTTGCTGAAATTGTATTTTGCCAATTCTCGATTTTAGACCTGATAGGAAGTATTAAACGCTTAGTTAAATCAATACAAGTTGGTAATAAGAGCGAGTAATGTTGGTTGAACCGATGAATGAAGGTTGAAAGCAATTTAAATTATGACTTTGTATAAATACTAGATATTAACAGAACATCTACTGCGCAAAATGGGCAGAGTTTACTTGTTTGAGAAGGAGTGGCTTATTCAAAACTAAGATTTATGTAATCTGTTTGTTCCCAGGCAAAATTGGATGTGATGCAATTCCAAATTTCACCACATGATGGTGCCCAATTTTGACTTCATAGGACATATTAAACACTTAGCTTGTTATTATGTTCAAGGTAATCAGATTTGTTTATCATTCTAATGGCCTCTTCAAAACTATTCTGGATTACTACTTTGGATCTATTCTACATTACTTGGCAACAACATACTCTGTAACAGATTAGGCAGTATAATCACATATGTTAACTTGAGAGTGCCCACACTCAATCTACTTATCGTGATGTGTTAAATCAATTACTGTTAGACATTATTTGTCTGATAATCTACCAAATCTTTGAATTGAAGAATTTGTGATTTAATTAATAGCTTGTTCAGGGTAATCAGACTTGTATATAATTCTAATGGCCTTCTTTTGAAAACTATTCTGAATTACAACTTTGGATCTTATATTACTTTGCAACAATCTACTCCGTGACAGATTAGGCAGTATAATCACATATGTTAACTTCAGTGCCCACACTGTATTTATTTATGGTTATTTGTTAAATCAAGTACTGTTAGACATGAAATAGGAAGTGTTTAACATAAATGTTATGGCTACTCACCATTGTAGCTCGCTCCTGGTCAATGATACAAGCCTCTTCTTGCAGTGGAAAACTTGCAGCCAACAAACACCGTGGAACCTAAAGGAATGAAATTAAACATTAACATTTCGCCTCGACCAATTTTCACACGTACAACGCAACGCGGCTACACTTCTGCTATTACAAACGTAAATCTCCTTAAACACAATGAGTGTTACTTACCGTGTACGCTCTAGACGGTCCAGTTGCAAGCAGAAAATAAAGATATTTCTGTTGATAATCGTCGCTGCTCAGTGGCTCACGGCCATCGCGCCAACAGATTTGAATTTTGGCGGAGGTTCGGGCAATTACGTCATATCCGCGGCATTTGACTGCGACGTAATACCCGCTTATCTGAAACGGCAGTTAAAAGTAGAGTTACATCAAGTTTTCTTGGAACCTAAACGAATGAAAGAAAACTATCATTTGGCCACAACCAACATTCACAGATACAACACAACGTGCGGGGTTGAGGTTAAAGATTGAGTGAAGGGCCCTCGTTTTAAACTACTGTTTTGAAAAGGAGTGGGAACAAGTAAGACGTATTTAATTTATTTAATGGGAAGTAGTAAGACTTATTAAATTTATTTAATCTACTTTTCTTCCCAGGCAAAATTTGATGTGCTGCAATTCCAAATTTCCAAAGTGAATGAAGGAATGAAGTCCTTTAAATTATGATTTTGTATAAATACTAGGCATTAACACAAAATCGACGGCACAAAATGGGCAGACTTTACTTGTTTGAAAAGGACTGGTTACAAGACAGACTTTTTTAATTTATTTAATGGGAAGAAGACTTATTTAGTTTAATTGATCTATTTTTGTTCCCTGCCAAAATTCGATTTGCTGCAATTCCAAATTTCCAAAGTGAATGAAGGAAAGAAGTCGTTTAAATTATGATTTTGTTTAAATACTAGGCATAGACACAAAATCTACGGCACAAAATGGGCAGACTTTACTTGTTTGAAGAGGACTGGTTACAAGACAGACTTTTCTGATTTATTTAATGGGAAGAGGACTTATTTAGTTTATTTAATCTATTTTTGTTCCCTGGCAAAATTGGATTTGCTGAAATTGTATTTTGCCAAATCTTGATTTGAGACCTGATAGGAAGTATTAAACGCTTAGTTAAATCAATACAAGTTGGTAATAAGAGCGAGTAATGTTGGTTGAACCGATGAATGAAGGTTGAAAGCAATTTAAATTATGACTTTGTATAAATACTAGATATTAACAGAACATCTACTGCGCAAAATGGGCAGAGTTTACTTGTTTGAGAAGGAGTGGCTTATTCAAAACTAAGATTTATGTAATCTGTTTGTTCCCAGGCAAAATTGGATGTGATGCAATTCCAAATTTCACCACATGATGGTGCCCAATTTTGACTTCATAGGACATATTAAACACTTAGCTTGTTATTATGTTCAAGGTAATCAGATTTGTTTATCATTCTAATGGCCTCTTCAAAACTATTCTGGATTACTACTTTGGATCTATTCTACATTACTTGGCAACAACATACTCTGTAACAGATTAGGCAGTATAATCACATATGTTAACTTGAGAGTGCCCACACTCAATCTACTTATCGTGATGTGTTAAATCAATTACTGTTAGACATTATTTGTCTGATAATCTACCAAATCTTTGAATTGAAGAATTTGTGATTTAATTAATAGCTTGTTCAGGGTAATCAGACTTGTATATAATTCTAATGGCCTTCTTTTGAAAACTATTTTGAATTACAACTTTGGATCTTATATTACTTTGCAACAATCTACTCGGTGACAGATTAGGCAGTATAATCACATATGTTAACTTCAGTGCCCACACTGTATTTATTTATGGTTATTTGTTAAATCAAGTACTGTTAGACATGAAATAGGAAGTGTTTAACATAAATGTTATGGCTACTCACCATTGTAGCTCGCTCCTGGTCAATGATATGAGCCTCTTCTTGCAGTGGAAAACTTGCAGCCAACAAACACCGTGGAACCTAAAGGAATGAAATTAAACATTAACATTTCGCCCGGACCAACATTCACACGTACAACGCAACGCGGCTACACTTCTGCTATTACAAACGTAAATCTCCTTAAACACAACGAGTGTTACTTACCGTGTACGCTCTAGGCAAAATTGGATGTGATGCAATTCCAAATCTATCTGAAACGGCAGTTAAAAGTAGAGTTACATCAAGTTTTCTTTTTTAATCAACACAATCATTTACAACCGTTGACCAGAAAGAATCGTCGAAATTCGACGTCCCCCACAAACGCCACGCTCACTCGCTTTTCAGGGCAACAAAAGTACTTCTTTTTAAAAACGATGAGTTGTACTTACCGTGTACGCTCTGGACGGTCCAGTTGCAAGCAGAAAATAAAAATATTTCTCTTGTTAGTCGTATGTTACCATCCGCTGTGTCTTTGTCAACATCGCCGCCATTTTCCTACTTCCTGCTGCGAGCCACGCCCACGGATTTAAATTTGGGCGGAAGCTCTTTCCATTGGCGTCGTTTTCGCGTATAGCAAATCCGATTGGTTGGGAAGGGGGCACGGTTATGCAGCCGAGGAGTCCTGTGATCGGTGGGATGTAAAGTAGGCGTCGACGTCACGTCCGCGTCACGTGACCACGACGTGGCAGACGTCAAATAGCAACCGCTGTTTTGTTTAGTAGACTTACAGTTGTTATGCATTGACATAATGGCGCACACACCAAATAGATTTAAATAAATTAAATAATTCTTCTGCCCACTCTCTTTTAAACAAGTTAACTCTCCCCGCGGATTTGAATTCCGGCGAAAGTTACGCCCATCGACGTCACGTATGTCACGTGACCACGACGTGGCAGATGTCATATAGCAACCGCTGTTTTGTTTAGTAGATTTACAGTTGTTATGCATTGGCATAATGGTGTGCACTCAAAATAGATTTAAATAAATTAAATATTTCTTCTGCCTACTCCCTTTTAAACAAGTTAACTCTGCCCACGTCCATTGACGTCTTGTCTGCGTCACGTGACCACGACGTAGCGACGTCATATAGTAACCGCTGTTTTGACCAGTAGACTTAGTTATTATGCGTTGACATAATGGCGCACTGGTTAGCATGGCCACCTCTTAAGCATGATGATGCGGGTTCGACGCCTGATCAATGTTAGCATGGAGTGAGCTGAAGTGCATGGCGCTGAAGATTTGAATCTTTGAAATGCGCTGAGGTCTGACATATCAGGCAGAATGGTTTGCCATCACGTTCAACAAAAAATAGAAACTTTCCCACTCTGATTAAAACGTCCTGTGTTCATCTACGTATTTTCGTTTTGCTGTGCATCTTTTCCCTGCCATTTCGAGAGCCCAATTGACACTCATAGTTTAAAGAAATGTGTTTGCCCATCCTACTTTGTGGAATTTCACCACATGCGCTTTTGACCAAAATACCAAATTGAACTCAAGTGAAGCCAACACGCACAACCCCCCCCCCCCCCCACACACACACACACACACACACAAATGTTGATATGAACATAAAAGAGCCGCATGCGGTTCGGGAGTTGCGGCTTGGCCAAACCTGTACTATACAACTTTATTTGTATAAAATTTTCACAACAGCTGTCACACAAACAAAGCGGGAAAAACCGAAGACGTGCGTGTTCCGCCCACGCTGGATTTATTTGCACCTTTGAAAAGACACCGTATTGCCGCAGATGTGGCAAAGAGTACTTTTGGGCATCTGAGACGGAAGGATGTCCAAAGCATCACGTCACCTGCTCTGGTAGGCATGGTGGTGGGACGTTGAGGTCAACCGCTTTGGGGTTGGCTGACTCTTTGATCGCAGGATGCCACACACTTGAAGACAGAAGCAGAAAAGCAGAGCTAAATGCAAAATGTACTCACCGGTGACTCCAATTTTTTTCCCCCCTGAAGAAACAGCTGGACGGGTGGCCCCGGCTGGCCAGTGGGACTCTTGTTATTCTGACCCTTTTTAGTGCGCGTTTGGGGCAACAACCGTTTTTTGTGGCGCTCTCTTCTGGTTCAAAAGTGCCCTGCATGTGAATTTGCTTTTCCTGCCTTCTGATTGGATGAGCGCCGGTGTGACGCGGTGCCTCTGTCACCGTGGCGGGGGGTATACGTTGGCATCGGAGCGTCTGCCAACGTCTGAGAACGGCTGGCAGTGTATCGGAGGTGTCGAGTGCGGTGCCGCTGGAGCTCACTCACCAGCTGGTGTTAGGGCCACAGAATGAAGGCCAAGGAGAAGAATAGAAAGAGAAACAGAAACTTCTCCTCCAATTGTTTGATTTGTCTCTTCTGAGCTTCGATGAATTCTTTCAGCTCTTTGTTCCTCTAGGACGGACAAATGGAAAGTGGCATTCAAAAGCCAGTAAGCGTGCAAGTAAGTGCCGGGCTGGCTTTGGGCCCTTACCTGTTGCGCGCTGTGCAGCAGATCCATTCTCTCTTGGAGGATGCAAGCGTCGCGCTCCCTCAACTCGCACATCAGGGCTCGCTTCCATTGGTCCACGGCGCTCCTAAGCTCTTCTCTCTGATCCGCCGTCAGCACGTCATTCACGCCAGCGTGGCTGGCTTTTTCGCCGTCCGTGGCGGGGCAGTCCCGCTGCGGTAGCGCCTCGTACAACATGGCCTCCAGCTCCAGGATCCTCTGGGCCGCAATCCTCGTCCATCAGTGGTCCGGCGGGAGATTTGAGGGCGGCTTACCTTATGAGCCTGGTCCATGGAACACTTCCTGAAGTCCAACTCTTCATCCAGGTAGCCCTTCTGCTTGCAGAACATATCCTAGCACAGCTCAAGGTCAGAATTGTTGGGGCACATTGCCGGAGTTCCCCTTGGCTGATGTCGCGTGTCTGTCTACCTTCTCACTTTCAATGTCCAACATCTTCTGTTGAAGTGCTGACTTGGTCACTTTGATGTATTCTAACCACTGAGGAAAGGCTGCTGTCACATAAGCAGAATGCGAGAGCGTGCGTGGACGTGCGCGTTACCTTCTCGGCTAGGGTGAGAAGGGTCCTGGCGTGAATCACGACCACCTGCTCCTCGTTGGTGAGATTCTGCAAGAGCCCAAAGGCACAGCGTCAACAAGCTTCTTTCAGCGCAAAGCCTTCCAAAAGTCACATTTGAGCCGCCGAGTCTCGTGGAGTGCGAACATAAGGAGTTCGACATACACTTACGGCGTTATAGCCCAGGATGTCCAGCTTCTTCATCAGATCACTGATGACGATGTCCGGGGGAAAGGCGCAAGGAGCAATGTAAGGTGTTCTGGGACCTCGGGTTAAGGTTAGGGTTGCGAGGGACGCCTTACGTACGCTCACGCCCTCGGCCTCGCAGTAGATCTGCAAAGGGCTGAGGCCGTCTGGGAAACGGACTTGCAGAAACTTCAAGACGGGGGAGCGCCACTCCCTCTCCTGAAAGGCAGAGGCATGCATCCGTCCGTCCGTCCGTCCGTCCGTCCGTCCGTCACATCTCTGGCCTCAACACGCTTGTGCGAGTCTTCCCACCTCCAGCTCCAGGATGCGGAACTCAAGCAGTTCGTTTTGGTCTCGGATATCCTGGATGTGCTCTTTCAGACGCGCTTCTTCCGCCTCCATCCGCCTGACCTGAAAAGACAGTCAGACCTCATCTGCGGGGCTTCCCGACAGGTGTGACGCCAAGCGACTCCGCCCAGCGCCTTTCTTTCCGTCACCTTTTCGGCCAACTGCTGATTGCTCTGACGCAGCAGCTGCTTCTCCTCCACCCACTTGACATTCTAGAAGAGACAAACGCGTGGACAGCTTTGGAATGTTGTGTCATTTTCATCCACAAATTCTTTGGTTGACTGGAAAATGACATTTGCTTTTCTCCGCATTTTCCCAGCCACGTTCGGGGGGGGGGGGGGGGGGGGGGGTTGGTCCAGTAATGCCAGACGGATGAGTGACTGAAGAATGTAGCTATTTTGTCTGAGAAAAAGGTGTGCTCATTGATGAGCTTACCTGTCCTTGTTGCTTCAGCGCTGACTCCAGATCTGCTACTCTGCTTTGATAGTGACCCATTTCTACCATCAGCTTTTCTCTGGTCTGAAAGGAGGAGGAGGGAGGCTCCTCCTCCTCCTTTCAGACCAGAGAACACCCGAGGCTGGGTGAGAACGGGGAGGCTGCGACCCGGCCGGGGGTTGCGGGAAGGGGCGCCACCTTCATCTCCTTCTCGGCGTCGTAGTCCCCTTTCGCTGGTCTGGGCTAGCAGAGCGTAGGCTCGTTGCAGCGCTTGATATTCTTGCGTCAGCTGGCGGTAGCGAAGCTCCGCCTCTTCATGCACACACCAATGCAACACAGCACTAGTACCAGAATCAGTCAGACCGGCGACAAAGCACCCGCGACGCAAAGACGAGTCCGATTCCAGGCTGAAGAGGAATGTTTGGTGCCAATACGCTGGCAGAAATGGCGGGCTACCTCTTCGGGTTCCGTGTCGGGGGTTCTGTCGGTGTGAAAAGACAAGGACGATCCGTCCGAGTCCACCAACACGTCTTCGTCGTAGCCGTAAAATGTTTCGATGACCTGCGGGCGCGGAAGCGAACATCTCTCTGAACAAACTGAAGCGACACCTCACGATGAATCGACGGGAGGAACGATAGCGAGAAAAAGGCCATTTCATCTTGCGCAACACCAAGCAGCCGCAAACAAACAGACTCACCTTGCAGGACCTCACGCTTTGTTCCTCCTCAGAGATTCTCGACGTCGGTATCGTAGCAGCAAATCTCTCTCCTGTCGACACAAATAATCCGCCTTTGAGATTCTTTGGATGCAAAGGGAACGAACGGCTCCGGCGCAGAAACAAACGCGACTCACAATGACATTTCTGACATGAGCTCCTGTCTCCAGAGCCTGAAAAACACGTCACCGGCGATGATTGGAGGGACGCTCGTCTTTTCCAAAAGTGACAACTACAGGGTGTGTCAGGGTTTTCCAGATTATCTTTATCGTATCATTGTGTTGCTTTGACTTTGACTGCGACCTGTAATAAATAATATTATTTATCCCTTATTTATCCCTATCGCTTATCCCTTCCTACACAAAGTCGTAAAACACCCCTTGCTATGTTTTGACTAGAGGTCAAGGGCTTCCTCTATTCAATCCACTCTTACACCCACCCTGTTTCTCTTAATTAAAATGCTCGTGCAGGAGCCGAGAGTCAGACTTCATTCGTACAACGGATGGACTCTCCACCTGCAGGTGTCCAAAAGAACTTACTTGTCTCCCGTGTGGTTCTTGCAAAATAAGTTGGAGCGAGCGCAACTCTAACAGGGTGCATTTTGCCACTAGCTGCCTACGGACAATGACGTCGCGCTCGCGGCTCATGGTTGACGGGCTGAGCAGCCGGGCAAGTCCGTCGTTTTCAGCGCACAGCGAGTGGCAAAGGCGCTGACAAAACGGGAGCTTTGAGCTGCTGAAAACGGCAAAACAAGTCTAAAGCGTGTTCAAACGCGTGCGCACAATGCTCCTGCTTGAAAGGTCGGAATTTAAGGGGCCAATTTTTTGGATGGCGGCCGCCGGCCAAGCTTTGGACGGAAAAGGTTTCCTGGCGACAGCGAGCGAGCGCGGCGCTGCCGTACGTGCACCGAGTCGCCTGCCTGAAGACCTTGGACAAGTCGTCGATGATGTGCCGCTGCTCCACAACTTGAAGGAACTCCATTTCACCGTCCTGCTGGCCGCAACCGCGGTCCAGGTCATTGAGCGAACTAGGCCTTCTCTGTGGAACACAAATGCAGTGGACTCTGTTGGCACGCCGCCGTTGTCCGCGTCGACTTACCAAGCTTGCCATCTCCTCGTTCTCCTGGGTGACAAAGCGCACTTTGTTTTCAAGGCGACACAGCACCAGCGAGAGTTCTTCATTCTTCCTGCTCAGGCGTTTGTTTTTGTACAGGAGTGGCAGAAACTGGCTTTCTGTTTCTCTCAGTCGCTTTAGCTGCAAGCATGAAGTGCGGGATGTGAAAGACGCACAACACGCGGGCCAGAACGTATCCATTCCTTTTGCATCGGTTTGAACGGAATCGTGGCTTTGGCTCCCAATAAAAGACATCTACCAGGCAACCGACTCGCCGCGCCGCTCAACTAATAAGCAAGCGCAATGGGTGCCTCGCTGGATGGCGCGCATCAAACGTAGCGCAAACCTTCAAGCGTGCCGTCAATAAATTACCAGTTCATTGCGCTCTTCAGAAAGCAGGGCGTTTCGATCCTCCAGTTTCCTGATGACTGCGCTGAGCTCAGCGATTTTCAGATGAAACCGTCGCGTGTCCCGATCCTCCTGAGACTGAAAACGCCCCGCAACACACACACACAAGCACTCGTTCAAAGTTCAAAACTGTTTTTGTGCTACCTTCCTCCAGCAACGAACTAAGTCATGCGTACTGCAAGTGTGTGATGAGGTGGCTTACGCAATGAAGAGGATTGCTAGTAGCGGCGTTGACCCCACTTCCAGGGTAGTTTAGGCCCGCCCTTTGGGAATCCCTCAGGGCAGCGATCTGCTGCTCGGCAGCCTGAGTCTGCAGCTGAAGGCGGTGGACGTGGCCGGCCCCAGGGCTTCATCCAAAACACTAACCGCTCTGTCTTTCAGCTTGATCTCATCCGTCTGGATGTACAAACGGGGAGCGCTCAGGCAGGCGGGCAAACTCATTTGCCAGAATTGTGACAAAAACAAAGAGAGCAACCGGCCAATTTTTTTCTGGAATCGACTAGAACACCTTTGCTGTGACAAAAGCGAAGCGAGCAACCGGACATTTTCTTCTTGTGAAATAGAATAGAATAGAATGCCTTAGGTGTCATTGCACTGCAGGTATACAACGAAATTGGGAACATAGCCACGCACCGCGCATCTGATCAGTCCTACCAGTCGGCGGATCTCCCTCTCGCAGTCTCTCTTGGTTCGGCTCAGCTCCTCCCGATGCTGGTGATGAGCCGATCGGAGCTCGGCCGCTCGGGACTGCCAGGCCTGCTGGGCCGCTGCCAGGGCTTCTTCCGCGCTCCTGGTGGAGGCGACACCGCTCGGTCTCCCGACACCGCCGCGTCTCCTCCACCTCCGCCAGCAAAGCGCCCCCCCTCCTCACCTGAGCAGACATTGCGCCACACCGGGCCGTTGAGACCGCAACGGAGCGCCGCGACGCTTACTGGGGACAAGCTACACAATACGGTAGCGGCCGCATCGAAGCCCGACGTGGCGTGCGGATAGTCAGACACGGATAGAGCGGATCACCTTGTCCATGGAGCCGTCCCTCAGGCTGAGGACCAAGGCATTCAGTCGCTGGATCTCTCCATCTTTGATTTTGATCACTCTCATCAGCTCCATTTCATGCTGCCGCAGTAATGTCTCCCTGGTAATGGCTAACTCTTTCTGCTTCTCCTCATGGAGTTTGCTTTTGAGTTCCGTCATGGCGGCGGTGGCACGGTGGTGCTCCGCCCGCAGGTCCTGACTTCTCTCTCTCTCCAGACAGCTGACCTGACATGACTTAGACTTAGACAAACTTTATTGTCATCTTGTCTGCACATGGTGCATACAAAACGAAATTCCGTTGCATACGTCTTACAACAAAGTAGTGATATTGCAGTTGAATAGAAGTAACATATCCTATGAAAATATATATATATACATATATACTATATATATATATATATATATATATATTAAAAATAAGTATAAAGTGCAGCAGTGATAATTATGCAATAGTGCAAGTAGGCAAAACAGTATTCAAGAGTGTGCAGAGGAATGCTAAACCATGTATTAAACTTCTATTTAAAGGGTTTATACAAGTTCAGTAAAGTTGGTAGTGCGAGATAGTGCAAGATAGAGGTCCGTAGTGTCATAAAGTACAGTTCTGTGAATGTGTGATGCAGAGTTCAGTTTAGAGCTCAACAGTTCTAGTGTTCAACAGTCTGATGACAGCAGGGAAAAAGCTGTTGCAGAACCTGGTGGACCTGCAGCGGATGCTGCAAACCTCTTCCCAGAGGGCAGCAGGGAGAACAGTCCATGGTGGGGGTGTGATGGGTCATTGATGATGTTACGGGCACGGGACATGCAGCGCTGAGATGAAATGTCCTGAATGGAGGGAAGAGGAGCCCCTATGATCCTCTCTGCTGTCCTCACCACTCTCCTCACGTTCTTCCAATCGGAGGCGGTGCAGCCTCCACACCACACAGAGAGACAGCTTGTCAGAATGCTCTCTATGGTGCTCCTGTAGAACGTCCTCATGATGGGTGGGGGCAGGTGGGCTCTCCTCATCCTCCGCAGGAAGTACAAGCGCTTCTGTGCCCTCTTGACCAGTGCCGTAGTGTTCATAGTCCAGGTGAGGTCTTCTGTGATGTGGACCCCCAGGAATTTGGTGGTGCTGACCACCTCCACAGCTGAGCTGTTGATGATCAGTGGAGCGTGGTGAGGCTGTTTTTTCCTGAAGTCGACGATGATCTCCTTCATCTTCTCCTCATTCAGGATCAGGCTGTTTTCTCTGCACCAGCCCACCAGCTGCTCCACCTCCTCTCTGTAGTCCAGGTCGTTGTTGTCTCTGATGAGCCCCACCACCGTTGTGTCGTCTGCTGACTTCACGATGTGATTGGTGGTGAACCTGAGGACGCAGTCGTGTGTCATCAGGGTGCACAGCAGGGGGCTCAGGACGCAGCCCTGAAGGGAGCCTGTGCTGAGGGTGATGACATCAGAGGTGTTCTGTCCGACCCGGACTGACTGAGGTCTGTTGGTGAGGAAGTCTAGCAGCCAGTTGCGAAGGGGGGTGTTGAAGCCCAGGTGTTCCAATTTTCCTACCAGATGCTGTGGGATGATGGTGTTAAACGCTGAGCTGAAGTCCAGGAACAGCCTCCGCACATGGGTGTTCTTCTCCTCCAGGTGAGCCAGGCTCAGGTGAAGAACGGAGGAGATGGCGTCCTGAGTGGAGCGGTTTTGCCGGTCGGCAAACTGGAACGGGTCAAATAATAGGGGGAGTCTGGAAACGATGTGACCTTTAAGCAGCCTTTCGAAGCACTTCATCATAACCGGAGTCAGTGCAACAGGCCGGTAATCATTAAATGAGGTGATTTGAGGTTTCTTCGGCACCGGAATGATGGAGGCAGTCTTAAAGCACGCCGGCACTGTGGCTTGGCCCAGCGAGGTGTTAAAAATGTCTGTGATGACCCCAGCCAGATGACTTGCACATTCCCTGAACACACGCCCAGGAATGTTGTCGGGGCCAGGGGCCTTACAGGGGTTGACTCTCCTCAGGGTCTTCAACACATCGGCGGAGTCAAGGCAGAGTACCTCCTCTTCCTGATGGGGGACAGTTTTAACTGCTGGAGTGCCGTTTAGTGCCTCGAACCTCCCAAAGAAGTTATTTAGACCATTTAGAAAGTCAGCATCAACTACACCCACCGGGGGGGGGGAGGGTGAGTTGTAGTCTGTAATCGCCCGTATGCCTTGCCACATACTCCTGATGTTTTTGACGTCGTGGAAACGATCCTGAAATTTTCGACTGCGGTCTCGCTTCGCTATCCTGATGTCACGGTTCAAGTTGGCTCTCGCTGTCCTCAGTGTCTCCTTGTCGCCAGACTTGAAGGCAGAGTTCCGCGCTCGTAGCGTTTGACGTACCTCCTCAGTCATCCAGGGTCGTTGGTTGCCCCGGGTGATGATATTCTTAGTGGTGCTGACGTCCTCGGTGCATTTGTTGATGTAGGCTGACACAGTCATGGCACACGCATGTCTAATCTACATCGGGAAAACTGGGAGGGAGGGAGGCAGGCAGGGAGGCAGGCAGGGAGGCAGGCAGGGAGGCAGGCAGTGTCTGTCTGTTGAGGTTTTCACCTTGTTCTTCTCCTGCTGAAGTTCTAACTGGACGTCCATCAGTTTGGTTCTCAGCTCGTCATTGGCGGCCTGAAGGGCGTCCGTTCGCTCCGCCTTGGCCCGCCCTGCCGGAGCTCGTTTGGACATCTCTTACTCGAGTCTCGCCCGGTCGTCAGTCAGAGATCACAACATTTGTACCTGGAGAGCACAAACGCAGCGCTGTTTTCCACTGGCTTCGAACTCAACTTCAATCGGTACCGTAACTTACAACATCATAAACATAGAACTAGCTTGACTTATTCATTGAATAAATGCATTTGGTTCTTCAAAACTGCATCACGCAACATAGCGTGACCGAGACGGCCGTTATCCACCTGCGTGAAGTTATTTGGTGAAATGAATGAGATGTTTAAGACACCATCGTTCTGTCTCTATGTAGATGAAGGTAAATAATCGATTGCTGAAGGTCCAAAGGTGTTGTGATAAACAAATAAACATATTAGTGATTAGTGACATATTTGTGATAAACATATTAGGCAGGATAATCACATATGTTAACGTGACTGCCCACACTGTATTTATTTATGGTTATTTGTTAAATCGAGTACTGTTAGACATGAAATAGGAAGTGTTTAACATAAATGGAAGACGAAAGGGGTACTCACCATTGTAGCTCCTGCTGGTCAATGATACGAGCCTCTTCTTGCAGTGGAAAACATACAGCCAACAAACACCGTGGAACCTAAAGGAATGAAATTAAACATTAACATTTAGCCTCAACCAACATTCACAGATACAACGCAACGCAAACTACACAAACGTAAATCTTTTTAAACACAATGAGTTGTACTTACCGTGTACGCTCTAGACGGTCCACTTGCAAGCGGAAAATAAAGATATTTCTGTTGATAATCGTCGTGTTTGTATCCGGTGTCTCGCTCAAGGCCATTGCGCCCACAGATTTGAATTTTGGCGAGAGTTCAGCCTATTGACGTCATTTCCGCGGTGTAATACCCGCATATCTGAAACGGCAAAGTTAAGAGTAGAGTTAAATAAAGTTTTTAGTCAACGCAATAATTTACAACCGTTGACCAGTCGAAATAATCGTCGAAATTTGGCGTCTGTGGCTGGAAGCAGACGCCGAGTTCGACATTCCTCCCAAACGCCACACTCCCTTGCTTTTCAGGGCTAAAAAAAAACAGTTGTAATTACCTTGTACGCTCTAGACGGTCAAGTTGCAAGCTGAAAACAAAAATATTTGCCTTGTTAGTCATCGTGTTACTAACAGCTGTGTCTTGTTTGCCAGAACTGCCGCTTTCCTACTTCCTGTTGCAAGCCACGCCCACGGATTATAATTTTGCCGTGAGTTCCGCCTATTGACGTCATGTCCGCGTCACATGACTGCGACGTAATATTATCTAAAACTGTTTGTGCGGTATTGTGTTGTTCTGTGCGGTATTGTGTTATTCTGTGCGGCGTCGTGTTGTTCTGTGCGGCGTCGTGTTGTTCAGTGCGACGTCGTGTTGTTCAGTGCGGCATGGTGTTGTTCAGTGCGGCATGGTGTTGTTCAGTGCGGCATGGTGTTGTTCAGTGCGGCATAATGTTGTTCAGTGCGGCATAATGTTGTTCAGTGCGGCATGGTGTTGTTCAGTGCGGCATGGTGTTGTTCAGTGCGGCATGGTGTTGTTCAGTGCGGCATAATGTTGTTCAGTGCGCCATAATGTTGTTCAGTGCGGCATGGTGTTGTTCAGTGCGGGATGGTGTTGTTCAGTGCAGGATGGTGTTGTTCAGTGCGGCATGGTGTTGTTCAATGCGGCATGGTGTTGTTCAGTGCGGGATGGTGTTGTTCAGTGCGGCATGGTGTTGTTCAGTGCGGCATAATGTTGTTCAGTGCGGCATGGTGTTGTTCAGTGCGGCATGGTGTTGTTCAGTGCGGCATGGTGTTGTTCAGTGCGGCATGGTGTTGTTCAGTGCGGAATGGTGTTGTTCAGTGCGGCATGGTGTTGTTCAGTCCGGGATGGTGTTGTTCAATGCGGGATCGTGTTGTTCAGTGCGGGGTGCTGTTGTTCAGTGCGGGATGGTGTTGTTCAGTGCGGCATGGTGTTGTTCAATGCGGCATGGTGTTGTTCAGTGCGGGATGGTGTTGTTCATTGCGGCATGGTGTTGTTCAGTGCGGCATGGTGTTGTTCAGTGCGGCATGGTGTTGTTCAGTGCGGCATGGTGTTGTTCAGTGCGGCATGGTGTTGTTCAGTGCGGAATGGTGTTGTTCAGTGCGGCATGGTGTTGTTCAGTCCGGGATGGTGTTGTTCAATGCGGGATCGTGTTGTTCAGTGCGGGGTGGTGTTGTTCAGTGCGGGATGTTGTTGTTCAGTGCGGCATGGTGTTGTTCAATGCGGCATGGTGTTGTTCAGTGCGGGATGGTGTTGTTCATTGCGGCATGGTGTTGTTCAGTGCGGCATGGTGTTGTTCAGTGCGGCATGGTGTTGTTCAGTGCGGCATGGTGTTGTTCAGTGCGGCATAATGTTGTTCAGTGCGGCATGGTGTTGTTCAGTGTGGAAAGGTGTTGTTCAGTGCAGGATGGTGTTGTTCAGTGCGGCATGGTGTTGTTCAATGCAGGATCGTGTTGTTCAGTGCAGCATAATGTTGTTCAGTGCAGCATGGTGTTGTTCAGTGCGGCATGGTGTTGTTCAATGCGGCATGGTGTTGTTCACTGCGGGATGGTGTTGTTCAATGCGGGATCGTGTTGTTCAGTGCGGCATAATGTTGTTCAGTGCGGCATGGTGTTGTTCAGTGCGGCATGGTGTTGCTCAGTGCGACATAATGTTGTTCAGTGCGGCATAATGTTGTTCAGTGCGGCATAATGTTGTTCAGTGCGGCATGGTGTTGTTCAGTGCGGCATGGTGTTGTTCAGTGCGGCATGGTGTTGTTCAGTGCAGGATGGTGTTGTTCAGTGCGGCATGGTGTTGTTCAATGCGGCATGGTGTTGTTCAGTGCGGAATGGTGTTGTTCAGTGCAGGATGGTGTTGTTCAGTGCGGCATGGTGTTGTTCAGTGCGGAATGGTGTTGTTCAGTGCGGCATGGTGTTGTTCAGTGCGGCATGGTGTTGTTCAGTGCAGGATGGTGTTGTTCAATGCGGGATCGTGTTGTTCAGTGCGGCATGGTGTTGTTCAGTGCGGCATGGTGTTGTTCAGTGCGGCATAATGTTGTTCAGTGCGGCATGGTGTTGTTCAGTGCGGCATGGTGTTGTTCAGTGCGGCATGGTGTTGTTCAGTGCGGAATGGTGTTGTTCAGTGCGGCATGGTGTTGTTCAGTGCGGGATGGTGTTCAATGCGGGATCGTGTTGTTCAGTGCGGGGTGGTGTTGTTCAGTGCAGGATGGTGTTGTTCAGTGCAGGATGGTGTTGTTCAGTGCGGCATGGTGTTGTTCAATGCAGGATCGTGTTGTTCAGTGCAGCATAATGTTGTTCAGTGCAGCATGGTGTTGTTCAGTGCGGCATGGTGTTGTTCAATGCGGCATGGTGTTGTTCAGTGCGGGATGGTGTTGTTCAGTGCGGCATGGTGTTTTTCAGTGCGGCATAATGTTGTTCAGTGCGGCATGGTGTTGTTCAGTGCGGCATGGTGTTGTTCAGTGCAGGATGGTGTTGTTCAGTGCGGCATGGTGTTGTTCAATGCAGGATCGTGTTGTTCAGTGCAGCATAATGTTGTTCAGTGCAGCATGGTGTTGTTCAGTGCGGCATGGTGTTGTTCATTGCGGCATGGTGTTGTTCACTGCGGGATGGTGTTGTTCAATGCGGGATCGTGTTGTTCAGTGCGGCATAATGTTGTTCAGTGCAGCATGGTGTTGTTCAGTGCGGCATGGTGTTGTTCAGTGCGGCATGGTGTTGTTCAGTGCAGGATGGTGTTGTTCAATGCGGGATCGTGTTGTTCAGTGCGGCATGGTGTTGTTCAGTGCGGCATGGTGTTGTTCAGTGCAGGATGGTGTTGTTCAATGCGGGATCGTGTTGTTCAGTGCGGCATGGTGTTGTTCAGTGCGGCATGGTGTTGTTCAGTGCGGCATAATGTTGTTCAGTGCGGCATGGTGTTGTTCAGTGCGGCATGGTGTTGTTCAGTGCGGCATGGTGTTGTTCAGTGCGGCATGGTGTTGTTCAGTGCGGCATAATGTTGTCCAGTGCGCCATAATGTTGTTCAGTGCGGCATGGTGTTGTTTAGTGCGGGATGGTGTTGTTCAGTGCAGGATGGTGTTGTTCAGTGCGGCATGGTGTTGTTCAATGCGGCATGGTGTTGTTCAGTGCGGGATGGTGTTGTTCAGTGCGGCATGGTGTTGTTCAGTGCGGCATAATGTTGTTCAGTGCGGCATGGTGTTGTTCAGTGCGGCATGGTGTTGTTCAGTGCGGCAAGGTGTTGTTCAGTGCGGCATGGTGTTGTTCAGTGCGGAATGGTGTTGTTCAGTGCGGCATGGTGTTGTTCAGTGCGGGATGGTGTTCAATGCGGGATCGTGTTGTTCAGTGCGGGGTGGTGTTGTTCAGTGCAGGATGGTGTTGTTCAGTGCAGG
Source organism: Syngnathus floridae (assembly GCF_059516105.1). Taxonomy (NCBI): domain Eukaryota; kingdom Metazoa; phylum Chordata; class Actinopteri; order Syngnathiformes; family Syngnathidae; genus Syngnathus; species Syngnathus floridae. Next base: position 585,826 of record NW_028284053.1, read on the forward strand.
ATGGTGTTGTTCAGTGCGGCATGGTGTTGTTCAATGCAGGATCGTGTTGTTCAGTGCAGCATAATGTTGTTCAGTGCAGCATGGTGTTGTTCAGTGCGGCATGGTGTTGTTCAATGCGGCATGGTGTTGTTCAGTGCGGGATGGTGTTGTTCAGTGCGGCATGGTGTTTTTCAGTGCGGCATAATGTTGTTCAGTGCGGCATGGTGTTGTTCAGTGCGGCATGGTGTTGTTCAGTGCGACATAATGTTGTTCAGTGCGGCATAATGTTGTTCAGTGCGGCATGGTGTTGTTCAGTGCGGCATGGTGTTGTTCAGTGCGGCATGGTGTTGTTCAGTGCGGCATGGTGTTGTTCAGTGCAGGATGGTGTTGTTCAGTGCAGGATGGTGTTGTTCAGTGCAGGATGGTGTTGTTCAGTGCGGGATGGTGTTGTTCAGTGCGGGATGGTGTTGTTCAGTGCGGCATGGTGTTGTTCAGTGCGGAATGGTGTTGTTCAGTGCGGCATGGTGTTGTTCAGTGCGGCATGGTGTTGTTCAGTGCAGGATGGTGTTGTTCAATGCGGGATGGTGTTGTTCAGTGCGGGATGGTGTTGTTCAGTGCAGGATGGTGTTGTTCAGTGCGGCATGGTGTTGTTCAATGCGGCATGGTGTTGTTCAGTGCAGGATGGTGTTGTTCAGTGCGGCATGGTGTTGTTCAATGCGGCATGGTGTTGTTCAATGCGGCATGGTGTTGTTCAGTGCGGCATGGTGTTGTTCAGTGCGGCATGGTGTTGTTCAGTGCAGCGTAATGTTGTTCAGTGCGGCATGGTGTTGTTCAGTGCGGAATGGTGTTGTTCAGTGCGGCATGGTGTTGTTCAGTGCAGGATGGTGTTGTTCAGTGCGGCATGGTGTTGCTCAGTGCGGCATGGTGTTGTTCAGTGCGGGATGGTGTTGTTCATTGCGGCATGGTGTTGTTCAGTGCGGCATGGTGTTGTTCAGTGCGGCATGGTGATGTTCAGTGCGGCATAATGTTGTTCAGTGCGCCAAAATGTTGTTCAGTGCGGCATGGTGTTGTTCAGTGCGGGATGGTGTTGTTCAGTGCAGGATGGTGTTGTTCAGTGCGGCATGGTGTTGTTCAGTGCGGCATGGTGTTGTTCAGTGCGGCATAATGTTGTTCAGTGCGGCATAATGTTGTTCAGTGCGGGATGGTGTTGTTCATTGCGGCATGGTGTTGTTCAGTGCGGCATGGTGTTGTTCAGTGCGGCATGGTGTTGTTCAGTGCGGGATGGTGTTGTTCAGTGCAGGATGGTGTTGTTCAGTGCGGCATGGTGTTGTTCAGTTTGGCATGGTGTTGTTCATTTCGGCATAATGTTGTTCAGTGCGGCATAATGTTGTTTAGTGCGGCATGGTGTTGTTCAGTGCGGGATGGTGTTGTTCAGTGCGTTATAATGTTGTTCAGTGCGGCATGGTGTTGTTCAGTGCGGCATGGTGTTGTTCAGTGCGGCATGGTGTTGTTCAGTGCGGCATAATGTTGTTCAGTGCGGCATAATGTTGTTCAGTGCGGCATGGTGTTGTTCAGTGCGGGATGGTGTTGTTCAGTGCGGGATGGTGTTGTTCAGTGCGGCATGGTGTTCAATGCGGAATGGTGTTGTTCAGTGCAGGATGGTGTTGTTCAGTGCGGCATGGTGTTGTTCAGTGCGGCATAATGTTGTTCAGTGCGGCATGGTGTTGTTCAGTGCGGCATGGTGTTGTTCAGTGCGGCATGGTGTTGTTCAGTGCGGCATTATGTTGTTCAGTGCGGCATGGTGTTGTTCAGTGCGGCATGGTGTTGTTCAGTGCGGCATAATGTTCAGTGCGGCATAATGTTGTTCAGTGCGGCATGGTGTTGTTCAGTGCGGGATGGTGTTGTTCAGTGCAGGATGGTGTTGTTCAGTGCGGCATGGTGTTCAGTGCGGGATGGTGTCTTTCAGTGCGGCATGGTGTCGTTCAGTGCGGCATGGTGTCTTTCAGTGCGGCATGGTGTCGTTCAGTGAGGCATGGTGTTGTTCAGTGCGGCATGGTGTTGTTTAGTGCGGCATGGTGTTGTTCAGTGCGGGATGGTGTTGTTCAGTGTGGCATGGTGTTCAGTGCGGCATGGTGTTGTTCAGTGCGGTATCGTGTTGTTCAGTGCGGTATCGTGTTTCTCAGTGCGGTATCGTGTTGTTCAGTGCAGTATCGTTGTGTTGTTCGTATTGTGTTTAACACTTAGCCTCTAACACTTAGCCTCTAACACTTAGCCTCTAGCATCTAGAAGGTAAATAAATAGGAAGGAAGGACTCACCGGTGACGTCTTCGCCCACGTCCAAGCGTTGTACTTTGTATTTTCATCCTTCTGACAGTGGAAAACATAGCCAACAAACACCGTGGAACCTAAACGAATGAAAGAAAACTATCATTTGGCCACAACCAACATTCACAGATACAACACAATGTGACGTGCGGGGTTGAGGTTAAAGGTTGAGTGAAGGGCCCTCGTTTTAAACTACTTTTTTGAAAAGGATTGGGAACAAGTAAGACGTATTTAATTTATTTAATGGGAAGTAGTAAGAGCTATTGAATTTAATCTATGTATTATATTCTATTGTATTGTATTCTGTTGTATTCTTTTGGATTGTATTCACACTAACCCCACTAAAACTTCAGCCCACAAAAACTCGCCTCTGGCGCCTAGCCTCTGGCACTTAGCCTCTAACACTTAGCCTTTAACACTTAGCCTTTAACACTTAGCCTTTAACACTTAGCCTAGAAGGTGAATAAATAGGGTTAAAGGTTGAGTGAAGGGACCTCGTTTTAAACTACTTTTTTGTAAAGGAGTGGGAACAAGTAAGACGTATTTAATTTATTTAATGGGAAGTAGTAAGACTTATTAAATTTATTTAATCTACTTTTCTTCCCAGGCAAAATTTGATGTGCTGCAATTCCAAATTTCCAAAGTGAATGAAGGAATGAAGTCCTTTAAATTATGATTTTGTATAAATACTAGGCATTAACACAAAATCGACGGCACAAAATGGGCAGACTTTACTTGTTTGAAAAGGACTGGTTACAAGACAGACTTTTTTAATTTATTTAATGGGAAGAAGACTTATTTAGTTTAATTGATCTATTTTTGTTCCCTGGCAAAATTCGATTTGCTGCAATTCCAAATTTCCAAAGTGAATGAAGGAAAGAAGTCGTTTAAATTATGATTTTGTTTAAATACTAGGCATAGACACAAAATCTACGGCACAAAATGGGCAGACTTTACTTGTTTGAAGAGGACTGGTTACAAGACAGACTTTTCTGATTTATTTAATGGGAAGAGGACTTATTTAGTTTATTTAATCTATTTTTGTTCCCTGGCAAAATTGGATTTGCTGAAATTGTATTTTGCCAAATCTCGATTTGAGACCTGATAGGAAGTATTAAACGCTTAGTTAAATCAATACAAGTTGGTAATAAGAGCGAGTAATGTTGGTTGAACCGATGAATGAAGGTTGAAAGCAATTTAAATTATGACTTTGTATAAATACTAGATATTAACAGAACATCTACTGCGCAAAATGGGCAGAGTTTACTTGTTTGAGAAGGAGTGGCTTATTCAAAACTAAGATTTATGTAATCTGTTTGTTCCCAGGCAAAATTGGATGTGATGCAATTCCAAATTTCACCACATGATGGTGCCCAATTTTGACTTCATAGGACATATTAAACACTTAGCTTGTTATTATGTTCAAGGTAATCAGATTTGTTTATCATTCTAATGGCCTCTTCAAAACTATTCTGGATTACTACTTTGGATCTATTCTACATTACTTGGCAACAACATACTCTGTAACAGATTAGGCAGTATAATCACATATGTTAACTTGAGAGTGCCCACACTCAATCTACTTATGTGTTAAATCAATTACTGTTAGACATTATTTGTCTGATAATCTACCAAATCTTTGAATTGAAGAATTTGTGATTTAATTAATAGCTTGTTCAGGGTAATCAGACTTGTATATAATTCTAATGGCCTTCTTTTGAAAACTATTCTGAATTACAACTTTGGATCTTATATTACTTTGCAACAATCTACTCCGTGACAGATTAGGCAGTATAATCACATATGTTAACTTCAGTGCCCACACTGTATTTATTTATGGTTATTTGTTAAATCAAGTACTGTTAGACATGAAATAGGAAGTGTTTAACATAAATGTTATGGCTACTCACCATTGTAGCTCGCTCCTGGTCAATGATACAAGCCTCTTCTTGCAGTGGAAAACTTGCAGCCAACAAACACCGTGGAACCTAAAGGAATGAAATTAAACATTAACATTTCGCCTCGACCAATTTTCACACGTACAACGCAACGCGGCTACACTTCTGCTATTACAAACGTAAATCTCCTTAAACACAATGAGTGTTACTTACCGTGTACGCTCTAGACGGTCCAGTTGCAAGCAGAAAATAAAGATATTTCTGTTGATAATCGTCGCTGCTCAGTGGCTCACGGCCATCGCGCCAACAGATTTGAATTTTGGCGGAGGTTCGGGCAATTACGTCATATCCGCGGCATTTGACTGCGACGTAATACCCGCTTATCTGAAACGGCAGTTAAAAGTAGAGTTACATCAAGTTTTCTTGGAACCTAAACGAATGAAAGAAAACTATCATTTGGCCACAACCAACATTCACAGATACAACACAACGTGCGGGGTTGAGGTTAAAGATTGAGTGAAGGGCCCTCGTTTTAAACTACTGTTTTGAAAAGGAGTGGGAACAAGTAAGACGTATTTAATTTATTTAATGGGAAGTAGTAAGACTTATTAAATTTATTTAATCTACTTTTCTTCCCAGGCAAAATTTGATGTGCTGCAATTCCAAATTTCCAAAGTGAATGAAGGAATGAAGTCCTTTAAATTATGATTTTGTATAAATACTAGGCATTAACACAAAATCGACGGCACAAAATGGGCAGACTTTACTTGTTTGAAAAGGACTGGTTACAAGACAGACTTTTTTAATTTATTTAATGGGAAGAAGACTTATTTAGTTTAATTGATCTATTTTTGTTCCCTGCCAAAATTCGATTTGCTGCAATTCCAAATTTCCAAAGTGAATGAAGGAAAGAAGTCGTTTAAATTATGATTTTGTTTAAATACTAGGCATAGACACAAAATCTACGGCACAAAATGGGCAGACTTTACTTGTTTGAAGAGGACTGGTTACAAGACAGACTTTTCTGATTTATTTAATGGGAAGAGGACTTATTTAGTTTATTTAATCTATTTTTGTTCCCTGGCAAAATTGGATTTGCTGAAATTGTATTTTGCCAAATCTCGATTTGAGACCTGATAGGAAGTATTAAACGCTTAGTTAAATCAATACAAGTTGGTAATAAGAGCGAGTAATGTTGGTTGAACCGATGAATGAAGGTTGAAAGCAATTTAAATTATGACTTTGTATAAATACTAGATATTAACAGAACATCTACTGCGCAAAATGGGCAGAGTTTACTTGTTTGAGAAGGAGTGGCTTATTCAAAACTAAGATTTATGTAATCTGTTTGTTCCCAGGCAAAATTGGATGTGATGCAATTCCAAATTTCACCACATGATGGTGCCCAATTTTGACTTCATAGGACATATTAAACACTTAGCTTGTTATTATGTTCAAGGTAATCAGATTTGTTTATCATTCTAATGGCCTCTTCAAAACTATTCTGGATTACTACTTTGGATCTATTCTACATTACTTGGCAACAACATACTCTGTAACAGATTAGGCAGTATAATCACATATGTTAACTTGAGAGTGCCCACACTCAATCTACTTATCGTGATGTGTTAAATCAATTACTGTTAGACATTATTTGTCTGATAATCTACCAAATCTTTGAATTGAAGAATTTGTGATTTAATTAATAGCTTGTTCAGGGTAATCAGACTTGTATATAATTCTAATGGCCTTCTTTTGAAAACTATTCTGAATTACAACTTTGGATCTTATATTACTTTGCAACAATCTACTCGGTGACAGATTAGGCAGTATAATCACATATGTTAACTTCAGTGCCCACACTGTATTTATTTATGGTTATTTGTTAAATCAAGTACTGTTAGACATGAAATAGGAAGTGTTTAACATAAATGTTATGGCTACTCACCATTGTAGCTCGCTCCTGGTCAATGATATGAGCCTCTTCTTGCAGTGGAAAACTTGCAGCCAACAAACACCGTGGAACCTAAAGGAATGAAATTAAACATTAACATTTCGCCCGGACCAACATTCACACGTACAACGCAACGCGGCTACACTTCTGCTATTACAAACGTAAATCTCCTTAAACACAACGAGTGTTACTTACCGTGTACGCTCTAGGCAAAATTGGATGTGATGCAATTCCAAATCTATCTGAAACGGCAGTTAAAAGTAGAGTTACATCAAGTTTTCTTTTTTAATCAACACAATCATTTACAACCGTTGACCAGAAAGAATCGTCGAAATTCGACGTCCCCCACAAACGCCACGCTCACTCGCTTTTCAGGGCAACAAAAGTACTTCTTTTTAAAAACGATGAGTTGTACTTACCGTGTACGCTCTGGACGGTCCAGTTGCAAGCAGAAAATAAAAATATTTCTCTTGTTAGTCGTATGTTACCATCCGCTGTGTCTTTGTCAACATCGCCGCCATTTTCCTACTTCCTGCTGCGAGCCACGCCCACGGATTTAAATTTGGGCGGAAGCTCTTTCCATTGGCGTCGTTTTCGCGTATAGCAAATCCGATTGGTTGGGAAGGGGGCACGGTTATGCAGCCGAGGAGTCCTGTGATCGGTGGGATGTAAAGTAGGCGTCGACGTCACGTCCGCGTCACGTGACCACGACGTGGCAGACGTCAAATAGCAACCGCTGTTTTGTTTAGTAGACTTACAGTTGTTATGCATTGACATAATGGCGCACACACCAAATAGATTTAAATAAATTAAATAATTCTTCTGCCCACTCTCTTTTAAACAAGTTAACTCTCCCCGCGGATTTGAATTCCGGCGAAAGTTACGCCCATCGACGTCACGTATGTCACGTGACCACGACGTGGCAGATGTCATATAGCAACCGCTGTTTTGTTTAGTAGATTTACAGTTGTTATGCATTGGCATAATGGTGTGCACTCAAAATAGATTTAAATAAATTAAATATTTCTTCTGCCTACTCCCTTTTAAACAAGTTAACTCTGCCCACGTCCATTGACGTCTTGTCTGCGTCACGTGACCACGACGTAGCGACGTCATATAGTAACCGCTGTTTTGACCAGTAGACTTAGTTATTATGCGTTGACATAATGGCGCACTGGTTAGCATGGCCACCTCTTAAGCATGATGATGCGGGTTCGACGCCTGATCAATGTTAGCATGGAGTGAGCTGAAGTGCATGGCGCTGAAGATTTGAATCTTTGAAATGCGCTGAGGTCTGACATATCAGGCAGAATGGTTTGCCATCACGTTCAACAAAAAATAGAAACTTTCCCACTCTGATTAAAACGTCCTGTGTTCATCTACGTATTTTCGTTTTGCTGTGCATCTTTTCCCTGCCATTTCGAGAGCGCAATTGACACTCATAGTTTAAAGAAATGTGTTTGCCCATCCTACTTTGTGGAATTTCACCACATGCGCTTTTGACCAAAATACCAAATTGAACTCAAGTGAAGCCAACACGCACAACCCCCCCCCCCCCCCCCCCCCCACACACACACACACACACACACAAATGTTGATATGAACATAAAAGAGCCGCATGCGGTTCGGGAGTTGCGGCTTGGCCAAACCTGTACTATACAACTTTATTTGTATAAAATTTTCACAACAGCTGTCACACAAACAAAGCGGGAAAAAACGAAGACGTGCGTGTTCCGCCCACGCTGGATTTATTTGCACCTTTGAAAAGACACCGTATTGCCGCAGATGTGGCAAAGAGTACTTTTGGGCATCTGAGACGGAAGGATGTCCAAAGCATCACGTCACCTGCTCTGGTAGGCATGGTGGTGGGACGTTGAGGTCAACCGCTTTGGGGTTGGCTGACTCTTTGATCGCAGGATGCCACACACTTGAAGACAGAAGCAGAAAAGCAGAGCTAAATGCAAAATGTACTCACCGGTGACTCCAATTTTTTTCCCCCCTGAAGAAACAGCTGGACGGGTGGCCCCGGCTGGCCAGTGGGACTCTTGTTATTCTGACCCTTTTTAGTGCGCGTTTGGGGCAACAACCGTTTTTTGTGGCGCTCTCTTCTGGTTCAAAAGTGCCCTGCATGTGAATTTGCTTTTCCTGCCTTCTGATTGGATGAGCGCCGGTGTGACGCGGTGCCTCTGTCACCGTGGCGGGGGGTATACGTTGGCATCGGAGCGTCTGCCAACGTCTGAGACCGGCTGGCAGTGTATCGGAGGTGTCGAGTGCGGTGCCGCTGGAGCTCACTCACCAGCTGGTGTTAGGGCCACAGAATGAAGGCCAAGGAGAAGAATAGAAAGAGAAACAGAAACTTCTCCTCCAATTGTTTGATTTGTCTCTTCTGAGCTTCGATGAATTCTTTCAGCTCTTTGTTCCTCTAGGACGGACAAATGGAAAGTGGCATTCAAAAGCCAGTAAGCGTGCAAGTAAGTGCCGGGCTGGCTTTGGGCCCTTACCTGTTGCGCGCTGTGCAGCAGATCCATTCTCTCTTGGAGGATGCAAGCGTCGCGCTCCCTCAACTCGCACATCAGGGCTCGCTTCCATTGGTCCACGGCGCTCCTAAGCTCTTCTCTCTGATCCGCCGTCAGCACGTCATTCACGCCAGCGTGGCTGGCTTTTTCGCCGTCCGTGGCGGGGCAGTCCCGCTGCGGTAGCGCCTCGTACAACATGGCCTCCAGCTCCAGGATCCTCTGGGCCGCAATCCTCGTCCATCAGTGGTCCGGCGGGAGATTTGAGGGCGGCTTACCTTATGAGCCTGGTCCATGGAACACTTCCTGAAGTCCAACTCTTCATCCAGGTAGCCCTTCTGCTTGCAGAACATATCCTAGCACAGCTCAAGGTCAGAATTGTTGGGGCACATTGCCGGAGTTCCCCTTGGCTGATGTCGCGTGTCTGTCTACCTTCTCACTTTCAATGTCCAACATCTTCTGTTGAAGTGCTGACTTGGTCACTTTGATGTATTCTAACCACTGAGGAAAGGCTGCTGTCACATAAGCAGAATGCGAGAGCGTGCGTGGACGTGCGCGTTACCTTCTCGGCTAGGGTGAGAAGGGTCCTGGCGTGAATCACGACCACCTGCTCCTCGTTGGTGAGATTCTGCAAGAGCCCAAAGGCACAGCGTCAACAAGCTTCTTTCAGCGCAAAGCCTTCCAAAAGTCACATTTGAGCCGCCGAGTCTCGTGGAGTGCGAACATAAGGAGTTCGACATACACTTACGGCGTTATAGCCCAGGATGTCCAGCTTCTTCATCAGATCACTGATGACGATGTCCGGGGGAAAGGCGCAAGGAGCAATGTAAGGTGTTCTGGGACCTCGGGTTAAGGTTAGGGTTGCGAGGGACGCCTTACGTACGCTCACGCCCTCGGCCTCGCAGTAGATCTGCAAAGGGCTGAGGCCGTCTGGGAAACGGACTTGCAGAAACTTCAAGACGGGGGAGCGCCACTCCCTCTCCTGAAAGGCAGAGGCATGCATCCGTCCGTCCGTCCGTCCGTCCGTCCGTCACATCTCTGGCCTCAACACGCTTGTGCGAGTCTTCCCACCTCCAGCTCCAGGATGCGGAACTCAAGCAGTTCGTTTTGGTCTCGGATATCCTGGATGTGCTCTTTCAGACGCGCTTCTTCCGCCTCCATCCGCCTGACCTGAAAAGACAGTCAGACCTCATCTGCGGGGCTTCCCGACAGGTGTGACGCCAAGCGACTCCGCCCAGCGCCTTTCTTTCCGTCACCTTTTCGGCCAACTGCTGATTGCTCTGACGCAGCAGCTGCTTCTCCTCCACCCACTTGACATTCTAGAAGAGACAAACGCGTGGACAGCTTTGGAATGTTGTGTCATTTTCATCCACAAATTCTTTGGTTGACTGGAAAATGACATTTGCTTTTCTCCGCATTTTCCCAGCCACGTTCGGGGGGGGGGGGGGGGGGGGGGGGGTTGGTCCAGTAATGCCAGACGGATGAGTGACTGAAGAATGTAGCTATTTTGTCTGAGAAAAAGGTGTGCTCATTGATGAGCTTACCTGTCCTTGTTGCTTCAGCGCTGACTCCAGATCTGCTACTCTGCTTTGATAGTGACCCATTTCTACCATCAGCTTTTCTCTGGTCTGAAAGGAGGAGGAGGGAGGCTCCTCCTCCTCCTTTCAGACCAGAGAACACCCGAGGCTGGGTGAGAACGGGGAGGCTGCGACCCGGCCGGGGGTTGCGGGAAGGGGCGCCACCTTGATCTCCTTCTCGGCGTCGTAGTCCCCTTTCGCTGGTCTGGGCTAGCAGAGCGTAGGCTCGTTGCAGCGCTTGATATTCTTGCGTCAGCTGGCGGTAGCGAAGCTCCGCCTCTTCATGCACACACCAATGCAACACAGCACTAGTACCAGAATCAGTCAGACCGGCGACAAAGCACCCGCGACGCAAAGACGAGTCCGATTCCAGGCTGAAGAGGAATGTTTGGTGCCAATACGCTGGCAGAAATGGCGGGCTACCTCTTCGGGTTCCGTGTCGGGGGTTCTGTCGGTGTGAAAAGACAAGGACGATCCGTCCGAGTCCACCAACACGTCTTCGTCGTAGCCGTAAAATGTTTCGATGACCTGCGGGCGCGGAAGCGAACATCTCTCTGAACAAACTGAAGCGACACCTCACGATGAATCGACGAGAGGAACGATAGCGAGAAAAAGGCCATTTCATCTTGCGCAACACCAAGCAGCCGCAAACAAACAGACTCACCTTGCAGGACCTCACGCTTTGTTCCTCCTCAGAGATTCTCGACGTCGGTATCGTAGCAGCAAATCTCTCTCCTGTCGACACAAATAATCCGCCTTTGAGATTCTTTGGATGCAAAGGGAACGAACGGCTCCGGCGCAGAAACAAACGCGACTCACAATGACATTTCTGACATGAGCTCCTGTCTCCAGAGCCTGAAAAACACGTCACCGGCGATGATTGGAGGGACGCTCGTCTTTTCCAAAAGTGACAACTACAGGGTGTGTCAGGGTTTTCCAGATTATCTTTATCGTATCATTGTGTTGCTTTGACTTTGACTGCGACCTGTAATAAATAATATTATTTATCCCTTATTTATCCCTATCGCTTATCCCTTCCTACACAAAGTCGTAAAACACCCCTTGCTATGTTTTGACTAGAGGTCAAGGGCTTCCTCTATTCAATCCACTCTTACACCCACCCTGTTTCTCTTAATTAAAATGCTCGTGCAGGAGCCGAGAGTCAGACTTCATTCGTACAACGGATGGACTCTCCACCTGCAGGTGTCCAAAAGAACTTACTTGTCTCCCGTGTGGTTCTTGCAAAATAAGTTGGAGCGAGCGCAACTCTAACAGGGTGCATTTTGCCACTAGCTGCCTACGGACAATGACGTCGCGCTCGCGGCTCATGGTTGACGGGCTGAGCAGCCGGGCAAGTCCGTCGTTTTCAGCGCACAGCGAGTGGCAAAGGCGCTGACAAAACGGGAGCTTTGAGCTGCTGAAAACGGCAAAACAAGTCTAAAGCGTGTTCAAACGCGTGCGCACAATGCTCCTGCTTGAAAGGTCGGAATTTAAGGGGCCAATTTTTTGGATGGCGGCCGCCGGCCAAGCTTTGGACGGAAAAGGTTTCCTGGCGACAGCGAGCGAGCGCGGCGCTGCCGTACGTGCACCGAGTCGCCTGCCTGAAGACCTTGGACAAGTCGTCGATGATGTGCCGCTGCTCCACAACTTGAAGGAACTCCATTTCACCGTCCTGCTGGCCGCAACCGCGGTCCAGGTCATTGAGCGAACTAGGCCTTCTCTGTGGAACACAAATGCAGTGGACTCTGTTGGCACGCCGCCGTTGTCCGCGTCGACTTACCAAGCTTGCCATCTCCTCGTTCTCCTGGGTGACAAAGCGCACTTTGTTTTCAAGGCGACACAGCACCAGCGAGAGTTCTTCATTCTTCCTGCTCAGGCGTTTGTTTTTGTACAGGAGTGGCAGAAACTGGCTTTCTGTTTCTCTCAGTCGCTTTAGCTGCAAGCATGAAGTGCGGGATGTGAAAGACGCACAACACGCGGGCCAGAACGTATCCATTCCTTTTGCATCGGTTTGAACGGAATCGTGGCTTTGGCTCCCAATAAAAGACATCTACCAGGCAACCGACTCGCCGCGCCGCTCAACTAATAAGCAAGCGCAATGGGTGCCTCGCTGGATGGCGCGCATCAAACGTAGCGCAAACCTTCAAGCGTGCCGTCAATAAATTACCAGTTCATTGCGCTCTTCAGAAAGCAGGGCGTTTCGATCCTCCAGTTTCCTGATGACTGCGCTGAGCTCAGCGATTTTCAGATGAAACCGTCACGTGTCCCGATCCTCCTGAGACTGAAAACGCCCCGCAACACACACACACAAGCACTCGTTCAAAGTTCAAAACTGTTTTTGTGCTACCTTCCTCCAGCAACGAACTAAGTCATGCGTACTGCAAGTGTGTGATGAGGTGGCTTACGCAATGAAGAGGATTGCTAGTAGCGGCGTTGACCCCACTTCCAGGGTAGTTTAGGCCCGCCCTTTGGGAATCCCTCAGGGCAGCGATCTGCTGCTCGGCAGCCTGAGTCTGCAGCTGAAGGCGGTGGACGTGGCCGGCCCCAGGGCTTCATCCAAAACACTAACCGCTCTGTCTTTCAGCTTGATCTCATCCGTCTGGATGTACAAACGGGGAGCGCTCAGGCAGGCGGGCAAACTCATTTGCCAGAATTGTGACAAAAACAAAGAAAGCAACCGGCCAATTTTTTTCTTGAATCGACTAGAACACCTTTGCTGTGACAAAAGCGAAGCGAGCAACCGGACATTTTCTTCTTGTGAAATAGAATAGAATAGAATGCCTTAGGTGTCATTGCACTGCAGGTATACAACGAAATTGGGAACATAGCCACGCACCGCGCATCTGATCAGTCCTACCAGTCGGCGGATCTCCCTCTCGCAGTCTCTCTTGGTTCGGCTCAGCTCCTCCCGATGCTGGTGATGAGCCGATCGGAGCTCGGCCGCTCGGGACTGCCAGGCCTGCTGGGCCGCTGCCAGGGCTTCTTCCGCGCTCCTGGTGGAGGCGACACCGCTCGGTCTCCCGACACCGCCGCGTCTCCTCCACCTCCGCCAGCAAAGCGCCCTCCCTCCTCACCTGAGCAGACATTGCGCCACACCGGGCCGTTGAGACCGCAACGGAGCGCCGCGACGCTTACTGGGGACAAGCTACACAATACGGTAGCGGCCGCATCGAAGCCCGACGTGGCGTGCGGATAGTCAGACACGGATAGAGCGGATCACCTTGTCCATGGAGCCGTCCCTCAGGCTGAGGACCAAGGCATTCAGTCGCTGGATCTCTCCATCTTTGATTTTGATCACTCTCATCAGCTCCATTTCATGCTGCCGCAGTAATGTCTCCCTGGTAATGGCTAACTCTTTCTGCTTCTCCTCATGGAGTTTGCTTTTGACTTCCGTCATGGCGGCGGTGGCACGGTGGTGCTCCGCCCGCAGGTCCTGACTTCTCTCTCTCTCCAGACAGCTGACCTGACATGACTTAGACTTAGACAAACTTTATTGTCATCTTGTCTGCACATGGTGCATACAAAACGAAATTCCGTTGCATACGTCTTACAACAAAGTAGTGATATTGCAGTTGAATAGAAGTAACATATCCTATGAAAATATATATATATACATATATACTATATATATATATATATATATATATTAAAAATAAGTATAAAGTGCAGCAGTGATAATTATGCAATAGTGCAAGTAGGCAAAACAGTATTCAAGAGTGTGCAGAGGAATGCTAAACCATGTATTAAACTTCTATTTAAAGGGTTTATACAAGTTCAGTAAAGTTGGTAGTGCGAGATAGTGCAAGATAGAGGTCCGTAGTGTCATAAAGTACAGTTCTGTGAATGTGTGATGCAGAGTTCAGTTTAGAGCTCAACAGTTCTAGTGTTCAACAGTCTGATGACAGCAGGGAAAAAGCTGTTGCAGAACCTGGTGGACCTGCAGCGGATGCTGCAAACCTCTTCCCAGAGGGCAGCAGGGAGAACAGTCCATGGTGGGGGTGTGATGGGTCATTGATGATGTTACGGGCACGGGACATGCAGCGCTGAGATGAAATGTCCTGAATGGAGGGAAGAGGAGCCCCTATGATCCTCTCTGCTGTCCTCACCACTCTCCTCACGTTCTTCCAATCGGAGGCGGTGCAGCCTCCACACCACACAGAGAGACAGCTTGTCAGAATGCTCTCTATGGTGCTCCTGTAGAACGTCCTCATGATGGGTGGGGGCAGGTGGGCTCTCCTCATCCTCCGCAGGAAGTACAAGCGCTTCTGTGCCCTCTTGACCAGTGCCGTAGTGTTCATAGTCCAGGTGAGGTCTTCTGTGATGTGGACCCCCAGGAATTTGGTGGTGCTGACCACCTCCACAGCTGAGCTGTTGATGATCAGTGGAGCGTGGTGAGGCTGTTTTTTCCTGAAGTCGACGATGATCTCCTTCATCTTCTCCTCATTCAGGATCAGGCTGTTTTCTCTGCACCAGCCCACCAGCTGCTCCACCTCCTCTCTGTAGTCCAGGTCGTTGTTGTCTCTGATGAGCCCCACCACCGTTGTGTCGTCTGCTGACTTCACGATGTGATTGGTGGTGAACCTGAGGACGCAGTCGTGTGTCATCAGGGTGCACAGCAGGGGGCTCAGGACGCAGCCCTGAAGGGAGCCTGTGCTGAGGGTGATGACATCAGAGGTGTTCTGTCCGACCCGGACTGACTGAGGTCTGTTGGTGAGGAAGTCTAGCAGCCAGTTGCGAAGGGGGGTGTTGAAGCCCAGGTGTTCCAATTTTCCTACCAGATGCTGTGGGATGATGGTGTTAAACGCTGAGCTGAAGTCCAGGAACAGCCTCCGCACATGGGTGTTCTTCTCCTCCAGGTGAGCCAGGCTCAGGTGAAGAACGGAGGAGATGGCGTCCTGAGTGGAGCGGTTTTGCCGGTCGGCAAACTGGAACGGGTCAAATAATAGGGGGAGTCTGGAAACGATGTGACCTTTAAGCAGCCTTTCGAAGCACTTCATCATAACCGGAGTCAGTGCAACAGGCCGGTAATCATTAAATGAGGTGATTTGAGGTTTCTTCGGCACCGGAATGATGGAGGCAGTCTTAAAGCACGCCGGCACTGTGGCTTGGCCCAGCGAGGTGTTAAAAATGTCTGTGATGACCCCAGCCAGATGACTTGCACATTCCCTGAACACACGCCCAGGAATGTTGTCGGGGCCAGGGGCCTTACAGGGGTTGACTCTCCTCAGGGTCTTCAACACATCGGCGGAGTCAAGGCAGAGTACCTCCTCTTCCTGATGGGGGACAGTTTTAACTGCTGGAGTGCCGTTTAGTGCCTCGAACCTCCCAAAGAAGTTATTTAGACCATTTAGAAAGTCAGCATCAACTACACCCACCGGGGGGGGGGAGGGTGAGTTGTAGTCTGTAATCGCCCGTATGCCTTGCCACATACTCCTGATGTTTTTGACGTCGTGGAAACGATCCTGAAATTTTCGACTGCGGTCTCGCTTCGCTATCCTGATGGCACGGTTCAAGTTGGCTCTCGCTGTCCTCAGTGTCTCCTTGTCGCCAGACTTGAAGGCAGAGTTCCGCGCTCGTAGCGTTTGACGTACCTCCTCAGTCATCCAGGGTCGTTGGTTGCCCCGGGTGATGATATTCTTAGTGGTGCTGACGTCCTCGGTGCATTTGTTGATGTAGGCTGACACAGTCATGGCACACGCATGTCTAATCTACATCGGGAAAACTGGGAGGGAGGGAGGCAGGCAGGGAGGCAGGCAGGGAGGCAGGCAGGGAGGCAGGCAGTGTCTGTCTGTTGAGGTTTTCACCTTGTTCTTCTCCTGCTGAAGTTCTAACTGGACGTCCATCAGTTTGGTTCTCAGCTCGTCATTGGCGGCCTGAAGGGCGTCCGTTCGCTCCGCCTTGGCCCGCCCTGCCGGAGCTCGTTTGGACATCTCTTACTCGAGTCTCGCCCGGTCGTCAGTCAGAGATCACAACATTTGTACCTGGAGAGCACAAACGCAGCGCTGTTTTCCACTGGCTTCGAACTCAACTTCAATCGGTACCGTAACTTACAACATCATAAACATAGAACTAGCTTGACTTATTCATTGAATAAATGCATTTGGTTCTTCAAAACTGCATCACGCAACATAGCGTGACCGAGACGGCCGTTATCCACCTGCGTGAAGTTATTTGGTGAAATGAATGAGATGTTTAAGACACCATCGTTCTGTCTCTATGTAGATGAAGGTAAATAATCGATTGCTGAAGGTCCAAAGGTGTTGTGATAAACAAATAAACATATTAGTGATTAGTGACATATTTGTGATAAACATATTAGGCAGGATAATCACATATGATAACGTGACTGCCCACACTGTATTTATTTATGGTTATTTGTTAAATCGAGTACTGTTAGACATGAAATAGGAAGTGTTTAACATAAATGGAAGACGAAAGGGGTACTCACCATTGTAGCTCCTGCTGGTCAATGATACGAGCCTCTTCTTGCAGTGGAAAACATACAGCCAACAAACACCGTGGAACCTAAAGGAATGAAATTAAACATTAACATTTAGCCTCAACCAACATTCACAGATACAACGCAACGCAAACTACACAAACGTAAATCTTTTTAAACACAATGAGTTGTACTTACCGTGTACGCTCTAGACGGTCCACTTGCAAGCGGAAAATAAAGATATTTCTGTTGATAATCGTCGTGTTTGTATCCGGTGTCTCGCTCAAGGCCATTGCGCCCACAGATTTGAATTTTGGCGAGAGTTCAGCCTATTGACGTCATTTCCGCGGTGTAATACCCGCATATCTGAAACGGCAAAGTTAAGAGTAGAGTTAAATAAAGTTTTTAGTCAACGCAATAATTTACAACCGTTGACCAGTCGAAATAATCGTCGAAATTTGGCGTCTGTGGCTGGAAGCAGACGCCGAGTTCGACATTCCTCCCAAACGCCACACTCCCTTGCTTTTCAGGGCTAAAAAAAACAGTTGTAATTACCTTGTACGCTCTAGACGGTCAAGTTGCAAGCTGAAAACAAAAATATTTGCCTTGTTAGTCATCGTGTTACTAACAGCTGTGTCTTGTTTGCCAGAACTGCCGCTTTCCTACTTCCTGTTGCAAGCCACGCCCACGGATTATGATTTTGCCGTGAGTTCCGCCTATTGACGTCATGTCCGCGTCACATGACTGCGACGTAATATTATCTAAAACTGTTTGTGCGGTATTGTGTTGTTCTGTGCGGTATTGTGTTATTCTGTGCGGCGTCGTGTTGTTCTGTGCGGCGTCGTGTTGTTCAGTGCGACGTCGTGTTGTTCAGTGCGGCATGGTGTTGTTCAGTGCGGCATGGTGTTGTTCAGTGCGGCATGGTGTTGTTCAGTGCGGCATAATGTTGTTCAGTGCGGCATAATGTTGTTCAGTGCGGCATGGTGTTGTTCAGTGCGGCATGGTGTTGTTCAGTGCGCCATAATGTTGTTCAGTGCGGCATGGTGTTGTTCAGTGCGGCATGGTGTTTTTCAGTGCGGCATAATGTTGTTCAGTGCGGCATGGTGTTGTTCAGTGCGGCATGGTGTTGTTCAGTGCGACATAATGTTGTTCAGTGCGGCATAATGTTGTTCAGTGCGGCATGGTGTTGTTCAGTGCGGCATGGTGTTGTTCAGTGCGGCATGGTGTTGTTCAGTGCGGCATGGTGTTGTTCAGTGCGGCATGGTGTTGTTCAGTGCGGAATGGTGTTGTTCAGTGCGGCATGGTGTTGTTCAGTCCGGGATGGTGTTGTTCAATGCGGGATCGTGTTGTTCAGTGCGGGGTGGTGTTGTTCAGTGCGGGATGGTGTTGTTCAGTGCGGCATGGTGTTGTTCAATGCGGCATGGTGTTGTTCAGTGCGGGATGGTGTTGTTCATTGCGGCATGGTGTTGTTCAGTGCGGCATGGTGTTGTTCAGTGCGGCATGGTGTTGTTCAGTGCGACATAATGTTGTTTAGTGCGGCATAATGTTGTTCAGTGCAGCATGGTGTTGTTCAGTGCGGCATGGTGATGTTCAGTGCGACATAATGTTGTTTAGTGCGGCATAATGTTGTTCAGTGCGGCATAATGTTGTTCAGTGCGGCATGGTGTTGTTCAGTGCGGCATGGTGTTGTTCAGTGCGGCATGGTGTTGTTCAGTGCAGGATGGTGTTGTTCAGTGCGGCATGGTGTTGTTTAATGCGGCATGGTGTTGTTCAGTGCGGGATGGTGTTGTTCAGTGCAGGATGGTGTCGTTCAGTGCGGCATGGTGTTGTTCAGTGCGGAATGGTGTTGTTCAGTGCGGCATGGTGTTGTTCAGTGCGGCATGGTGTTGTTCAGTGCAGGATGGTGTTGTTCAATGCGGGATCGTGTTGTTCAGTGCGGCATGGTGTTGTTCAGTGCGGCATTGTGTTGTTCAGTGCGGCATAATGTTGTTCAGTGCGGCATGGTGTTGTTCAGTGCGGCATGGTGTTGTTCAGTGCGGCATGGTGTTGTTCAGTGCGGCATGGTGTTGTTCAGTGCGGCATAATGTTGTCCAGTGCGCCATAATGTTGTTCAGTGCGGCATGGTGTTGTTTAGTGCGGGATGGTGTTGTTCAGTGCAGGATGGTGTTGTTCAGTGCGGCATGGTGTTGTTCAATGCGGCATGGTGTTGTTCAGTGCGGGATGGTGTTGTTCAGTGCGGCATGGTGTTGTTCAGTGCGGCATAATGTTGTTCAGTGCGGCATGGTGTTGTTCAGTGCGGCATGGTGTTGTTCAGTGCGGCATGGTGTTGTTCAGTGCGGCATGGTGTTGTTCAGTGCGGAATGGTGTTGTTCAGTGCGGCATGGTGTTGTTCAGTGCGGGATGGTGTTCAATGCGGGATCGTGTTGTTCAGTGCGGGGTGGTCTTGTTCAGTGCAGGATGGTGTTGTTCAGTGCAGGATGGTGTTGTTCAGTGCGGCATGGTGTTGTTCAATGCAGGATCGTGTTGTTCAGTGCAGCATAATGTTGTTCAGTGCAGCATGGTGTTGTTCAGTGCGGCATGGTGTTGTTCAATGCGGCATGGTGTTGTTCAGTGCGGGATGGTGTTGTTCAGTGCGGCATGGTGTTTTTCAGTGCGGCATAATGTTGTTCAGTGCGGCATGGTGTTGTTCAGTGCGGCATGGTGTTGTTCAGTGCGACATAATGTTGTTCAGTGCGGCATAATGTTGTTCAGTGCGGCATGGTGTTGTTCAGTGCGGCATGGTGTTGTTCAGTGCGGCATGGTGTTGTTCAGTGCGGCATGGTGTTGTTCAGTGCAGGATGGTGTTGTTCAGTGCAGGATGGTGTTGTTCAGTGCAGGATGGTGTTGTTCAGTGCGGGATGGTGTTGTTCAGTGCGGGATGGTGTTGTTCAGTGCGGCATGGTGTTGTTCAGTGCGGAATGGTGTTGTTCAGTGCGGCATGGTGTTGTTCAGTGCGGCATGGTGTTGTTCAGTGCAGGATGGTGTTGTTCAATGCGGGATGGTGTTGTTCAGTGCGGGATGGTGTTGTTCAGTGCAGGATGGTGTTGTTCAGTGCGGCATGGTGTTGTTCAATGCGGCATGGTGTTGTTCAGTGCAGGATGGTGTTGTTCAGTGCGGCATGGTGTTGTTCAATGCGGCATGGTGTTGTTCAGTGCGGCATGGTGTTGTTCAGTGCGGCATGGTGTTGTTCAGTGCAGCGTAATGTTGTTCAGTGCGGCATGGTGTTGTTCAGTGCGGAATGGTGTTGTTCAGTGCGGCATGGTGTTGTTCAGTGCAGGATGGTGTTGTTCAGTGCGGCATGGTGTTGCTCAGTGCGGCATGGTGTTGTTCAGTGCGGGATGGTGTTGTTCATTGCGGCATGGTGTTGTTCAGTGCGGCATGGTGTTGTTCAGTGCGGCATGGTGTTGTTCAGTGCGGCATAATGTTGTTCAGTGCGCCATAATGTTGTTCAGTGCGGCATGGTGTTGTTCAGTGCGGGATGGTGTTGTTCAGTGCAGGATGGTGTTGTTCAGTGCGGCATGGTGTTGTTCAGTGCGGCATGGTGTTGTTCAGTGCGGCACAATGTTGTTCAGTGCGGCATAATGTTGTTCAGTGCGGGATGGTGTTGTTCATTGCGGCATGGTGTTGTTCAGTGCGGCATGGTGTTGTTCAGTGCGGCATGGTGTTGTTCAGTGCGGGATGGTGTTGTTCAGTGCAGGATGGTGTTGTTCAGTGCGGCATGGTGTTGTTCAGTGCGGCATGGTGTTGTTCATTTCGGCATAATGTTGTTCAGTGCGGCATAATGTTGTTTAGTGCGGCATGGTGTTGTTCAGTGCGGGATGGTGTTGTTCAGTGCGTTATAATGTTGTTCAGTGCGGCATGGTGTTGTTCAGTGCGGCATGGTGTTGTTCAGTGCGGCATGGTGTTGTTCAGTGCGGCATAATGTTGTTCAGTGCGGCATAATGTTGTTCAGTGCGGCATGGTGTTGTTCAGTGCGGGATGGTGTTGTTCAGTGCGGGATGGTGTTGTTCAGTGCGGCATGGTGTTCAATGCGGAATGGTGGTGTTCAGTGCAGGATGGTGTTGTTCAGTGCGGCATGGTGTTGTTCAGTGCGGCATAATGTTGTTCAGTGCGGCATGGTGTTGTTCAGTGCGGCATGGTGTTGTTCAGTGCGGCATGGTGTTGTTCAGTGCGGCATAATGTTGTTCAGTGCGGCATGGTGTTGTTCAGTGCGGCATGGTGTTGTTCAGTGCGGCATAATGTTCAGTGCGGCATAATGTTGTTCAGTGCGGCATGGTGTTGTTCAGTGCGGGATGGTGTTGTTCAGTGCAGGATGGTGTTGTTCAGTGCGGCATGGTGTTCAGTGCGGGATGGTGTCTTTCAGTGCGGCATGGTGTCGTTCAGTGCGGCATGGTGTCTTTCAGTGCGGCATGGTGTCGTTCAGTGAGGCATGGTGTTGTTCAGTGCGGCATGGTGTTGTTTAGTGCGGCATGGTGTTGTTCAGTGCGGGATGGTGTTGTTCAGTGTGGCATGGTGTTCAGTGCGGCATGGTGTTGTTCAGTGCGGTATCGTGTTGTTCAGTGCGGTATCGTGTTTCTCAGTGCGGTATCGTGTTGTTCAGTGCAGTATCGTTGTGTTGTTCGTATTGTGTTTAACACTTAGCCTCTAACACTTAGCCTCTAACACTTAGCCTCTAGAAGGTAAATAAATAGGAAGGAAGGACTCACCGGTGACGTCTTCGCCCACGTCCAAGCGTTGTACTTTGTATTTTCATCCTTCTGACAGTGGAAAACATAGCCAACAAACACCGTGGAACCTAAACGAATGAAAGAAAACTATCATTTGGCCACAACCAACATTCACAGATACAACACAATGTGACGTGCGGGGTTGAGGTTAAAGGTTGAGTGAAGGGCCCTCGTTTTAAACTACTTTTTTGAAAAGGATTGGGAACAAGTAAGACGTATTTAATTTATTTAATGGGAAGTAGTAAGAGCTATTGAATTTAATCTATGTATTATATTCTATTGTATTGTATTCTGTTGTATTCTTTTGGATTGTATTCACACTAACCCCACTAAAACTTCAGCCCACAAAAACTCGCCTCTGGCGCCTAGCCTCTGGCACTTAGCCTCTAACACTTAGCCTTTAACACTTAGCCTTTAACACTTAGCCTTTAACACTTAGCCTAGAAGGTGAATAAATAGGGTTAAAGGTTGAGTGAAGGGACCTCGTTTTAAACTACTTTTTTGTAAAGGAGTGGGAACAAGTAAGACGTATTTAATTTATTTAATGGGAAGTAGTAAGACTTATTAAATTTATTTAATCTACTTTTCTTCCCAGGCAAAATTTGATGTGCTGCAATTCCAAATTTCCAAAGTGAATGAAGGAATGAAGTCCTTTAAATTATGATTTTGTATAAATACTAGGCATTAACACAAAATCGACGGCACAAAATGGGCAGACTTTACTTGTTTGAAAAGGACTGGTTACAAGACAGACTTTTTTAATTTATTTAATGGGAAGAAGACTTATTTAGTTTAATTGATCTATTTTTGTTCCCTGGCAAAATTCGATTTGCTGCAATTCCAAATTTCCAAAGTGAATGAAGGAAAGAAGTCGTTTAAATTATGATTTTGTTTAAATACTAGGCATAGACACAAAATCTACGGCACAAAATGGGCAGACTTTACTTGTTTGAAGAGGACTGGTTACAAGACAGACTTTTCTGATTTATTTAATGGGAAGAAGACTTATTTAGTTTATTTAATCTATTTTTGTTCCCTGGCAAAATTGGATTTGCTGAAATTGTATTTTGCCAAATCTTGCCTTGAGACCTGATAGGAAGTATTAAACGCTTAGTTAAATCAATACAAGTTGGTAATAAGAGCGAGTAATGTTGGTTGAACCGATGAATGAAGGTTGAAAGCAATTTAAATTATGACTTTGTATAAATACTAGATATTAACAGAACATCTACTGCGCGAAATGGGCAGAGTTTACTTGTTTGAGAAGGAGTGGCTTATTCAAAACTAAGATTTATTTAATCTGTTTGTTCCCAGGCAAAATTGGATGTGATGCAATTCCAAATTTCACCACATGATGGTGCCCAATTTTGACTTCATAGGACATATTAAACACTTAGCTTGTTATTATGTTCAAGGTAATCAGATTTGTTTATTATTCTAATGGCCTCTTCAAAACTATTCTGGATTACTACTTTGGATCTATTCTACATTACTTGGCAACAACATACTCTGTAACAGATTAGGCAGTATAATCATATCTGTTAACTTGAGAGTGCCCACACTCAATCTACTTATCGTGATGTGTTAAATCAATTACTGTTAGACATTATTTGTCTGATAATCTACCAAATCTTTGAATTGAAGAATTTGTGATTTAATTAATAGCTTGTTGTTATGTTAAGGGTAATCAGACTTGTATATAATTCTAATGGCCTTCTTTTGAAAACTATTCTGAATTACAACTTTGGATCTTATATTACTTTGCAACAATCTACTCCGTGACAGATTAGGCAGTATAATCACATATGTTAACTTCAGTGCCCACACTGTATTTATTTATGGTTATTTGTTAAATCAAGTACTGTTAGACATGAAATAGGAAGTGTTTAACATAAATGTTATGGCTACTCACCATTGTAGCTCGCTCCTGGTCAATGATACGAGCCTCTTCTTGCAGTGGAAAACTTGCAGCCAACAAACACCGTGGAACCTAAAGGAATGAAATTAAACATTAACATTTCGCCTCGACCAATTTTCACACGTACAACGCAACGCGGCTACACTTCTGCTATTACAAACGTAAATCTCCTTAAACACAATGAGTGTTACTTACCGTGTACGCTCTAGACGGTCCAGTTGCAAGCAGAAAATAAAGATATTTCTGTTGATAATCGTCGCTGCTCAGTGGCTCACGGCCATCGCGCCAACAGATTTGAATTTTGGCGGAGGTTCGGGCAATTACGTCATATCCACGGCACATGACTGCGACGTAATACCCGCTTATCTGAAACGGCAGTTAAAAGTAGAGTTACATCAAGTTTTCTTGGAACCTAAACGAATGAAAGAAAACTATCATTTGGCCACAACCAACATTCACAGATACAACACAACGTGCGGGGTTGGGGTTAAAGATTGAGTGAAGGGCCCTCGTTTTAAACTACTGTTTTGAAAAGGAGTGGGAACAAGTAAGACGTATTTAATTTATTTAATGGGAAGTAGTAAGACTTATTAAATTTATTTAATCTACTTTTCTTCCCAGGCAAAATTTGATGTGCTGCAATTCCAAATTTCCAAAGTGAATGAAGGAATGAAGTCCTTTAAATTATGATTTTGTATAAATACTAGGCATTAACACAAAATCGACGGCACAAAATGGGCAGACTTTACTTGTTTGAAAAGGACTGGTTACAAGACAGACTTTTTTAATTTATTTAATGGGAAGAAGACTTATTTAGTTTAATTGATCTATTTTTGTTCCCTGGCAAAATTCGATTTGCTGCAATTCCAAATTTCCAAAGTGAATGAAGGAAAGAAGTCGTTTAAATTATGATTTTGTTTAAATACTAGGCATAGACACAAAATCTACGGCACAAAATGGGCAGACTTTACTTGTTTGAAGAGGACTGGTTACAAGACAGACTTTTCTGATTTATTTAATGGGAAGAGGACTTATTTAGTTTATTTAATCTATTTTTGTTCCCTGGCAAAATTGGATTTGCTGAAATTGTATTTTGCCAAATCTCGATTTGAGACCTGATAGGAAGTATTAAACGCTTAGTTAAATCAATACAAGTTGGTAATAAGAGCGAGTAATGTTGGTTGAACCGATGAATGAAGGTTGAAAGCAATTTAAATTATGACTTTGTATAAATACTAGATATTAACAGAACATCTACTGCGCAAAATGGGCAGAGTTTACTTGTTTGAGAAGGAGTGGCTTATTCAAAACTAAGATTTATGTAATCTGTTTGTTCCCAGGCAAAATTGGATGTGATGCAATTCCAAATTTCACCACATGATGGTGCCCAATTTTGACTTCATAGGACATATTAAACACTTAGCTTGTTATTATGTTCAAGGTAATCAGATTTGTTTATCATTCTAATGGCCTCTTCAAAACTATTCTGGATTACTACTTTGGATCTATTCTACATTACTTGGCAACAACATACTCTGTAACAGATTAGGCAGTATAATCACATATGTTAACTTGAGAGTGCCCACACTCAATCTACTTATCGTGATGTGTTAAATCAATTACTGTTAGACATTATTTGTCTGATAATCTACCAAATCTTTGAATTGAAGAATTTGTGATTTAATTAATAGCTTGTTCAGGGTAATCAGACTTGTATATAATTCTAATGGCCTTCTTTTGAAAACTATTCTGAATTACAACTTTGGATCTTATATTACTTTGCAACAATCTACTCCGTGACAGATTAGGCAGTATAATCACATATGTTAACTTCAGTGCCCACACTGTATTTATTTATGGTTATTTGTTAAATCAAGTACTGTTAGACATGAAATAGGAAGTGTTTAACATAAATGTTATGGCTACTCACCATTGTAGCTCGCTCCTGGTCAATGATACAAGCCTCTTCTTGCAGTGGAAAACTTGCAGCCAACAAACACCGTGGAACCTAAAGGAATGAAATTAAACATTAACATTTCGCCTCGACCAATTTTCACACGTACAACGCAACGCGGCTACACTTCTGCTATTACAAACGTAAATCTCCTTAAACACAATGAGTGTTACTTACCGTGTACGCTCTAGACGGTCCAGTTGCAAGCAGAAAATAAAGATATTTCTGTTGATAATCGTCGCTGCTCAGTGGCTCACGGCCATCGCGCCAACAGATTTGAATTTTGGCGGAGGTTCGGGCAATTACGTCATATCCACGGCACATGACTGCGACGTAATACCCGCTTATCTGAAACGGCAGTTAAAAGTAGAGTTACATCAAGTTTTCTTGGAACCTAAACGAATGAAAGAAAACTATCATTTGGCCACAACCAACACTCACAGATACAACACAACGTGCGGGGTTGGGGTTAAAGATTGAGTGAAGGGCCCTCGTTTTAAACTACTGTTTTGAAAAGGAGTGGGAACAAGTAAGACGTATTTAATTTATTTAATGGGAAGTAGTAAGACTCATTAAATTTATTTAATCTACTTTTCTTCCCAGGCAAAATTTGATGTGCTGCAATTCCAAATTTCCAAAGTGAATGAAGGAATGAAGTCCTTTAAATTATGATTTTGTATAAATACTAGGCATTAACACAAAATCGACGGCACAAAATGGGCAGACTTTACTTGTTTGAAAAGGACTGGTTACAAGACAGACTTTTTTAATTTATTTAATGGGAAGAAGACTTATTTAGTTTAATTGATCTATTTTTGTTCCCTGGCAAAATTCGATTTGCTGCAATTCCAAATTTCCAAAGTGAATGAAGGAAAGAAGTCGTTTAAATTATGATTTTGTTTAAATACTAGGCATAGACACAAAATCTACGGCACAAAATGGGCAGACTTTACTTGTTTGAAGAGGACTGGTTACAAGACAGACTTTTCTGATTTATTTAATGGGAAGAGGACTTATTTAGTTTATTTAATCTATTTTTGTTCCCTGGCAAAATTGGATTTGCTGAAATTGTATTTTGCCAAATCTCGATTTGAGACCTGATAGGAAGTATTAAACGCTTAGTTAAATCAATACAAGTTGGTAATAAGAGCGAGTAATGTTGGTTGAACCGATGAATGAAGGTTGAAAGCAATTTAAATTATGACTTTGTATAAATACTAGATATTAACAGAACATCTACTGCGCAAAATGGGCAGAGTTTACTTGTTTGAGAAGGAGTGGCTTATTCAAAACTAAGATTTATGTAATCTGTTTGTTCCCAGGCAAAATTGGATGTGATGCAATTCCAAATTTCACCACATGATGGTGCCCAATTTTGACTTCATAGGACATATTAAACACTTAGCTTGTTATTATGTTCAAGGTAATCAGATTTGTTTATCATTCTAATGGCCTCTTCAAAACTATTCTGGATTACTACTTTGGATCTATTCTACATTACTTGGCAACAACATACTCTGTAACAGATTAGGCAGTATAATCACATATGTTAACTTGAGAGTGCCCACACTCAATCTACTTATCGTGATGTGTTAAATCAATTACTGTTAGACATTATTTGTCTGATAATCTACCAAATCTTTGAATTGAAGAATTTGTGATTTAATTAATAGCTTGTTCAGGGTAATCAGACTTGTATATAATTCTAATGGCCTTCTTTTGAAAACTATTCTGAATTACAACTTTGGATCTTATATTACTTTGCAACAATCTACTCCGTGACAGATTAGGCAGTATAATCACATATGTTAACTTCAGTGCCCACACTGTATTTATTTATGGTTATTTGTTAAATCAAGTACTGTTAGACATGAAATAGGAAGTGTTTAACATAAATGTTATGGCTACTCACCATTGTAGCTCGCTCCTGGTCAATGATACAAGCCTCTTCTTGCAGTGGAAAACTTGCAGCCAACAAACACCGTGGAACCTAAAGGAATGAAATTAAACATTAACATTTCGCCTCGACCAATTTTCACACGTACAACGCAACGCGGCTACACTTCTGCTATTACAAACGTAAATCTCCTTAAACACAATGAGTGTTACTTACCGTGTACGCTCTAGACGGTCCAGTTGCAAGCAGAAAATAAAGATATTTCTGTTGATAATCGTCGCTGCTCAGTGGCTCACGGCCATCGCGCCAACAGATTTGAATTTTGGCGGAGGTTCGGGCAATTACGTCATATCCGCGGCATTTGACTGCGACGTAATACCCGCTTATCTGAAACGGCAGTTAAAAGTAGAGTTACATCAAGTTTTCTTGGAACCTAAACGAATGAAAGAAAACTATCATTTGGCCACAACCAACATTCACAGATACAACACAACGTGCGGGGTTGAGGTTAAAGATTGAGTGAAGGGCCCTCGTTTTAAACTACTGTTTTGAAAAGGAGTGGGAACAAGTAAGACGTATTTAATTTATTTAATGGGAAGTAGTAAGACTTATTAAATTTATTTAATCTACTTTTCTTCCCAGGCAAAATTTGATGTGCTGCAATTCCAAATTTCCAAAGTGAATGAAGGAATGAAGTCCTTTAAATTATGATTTTGTATAAATACTAGGCATTAACACAAAATCGACGGCACAAAATGGGCAGACTTTACTTGTTTGAAAAGGACTGGTTACAAGACAGACTTTTTTAATTTATTTAATGGGAAGAAGACTTATTTAGTTTAATTGATCTATTTTTGTTCCCTGCCAAAATTCGATTTGCTGCAATTCCAAATTTCCAAAGTGAATGAAGGAAAGAAGTCGTTTAAATTATGATTTTGTTTAAATACTAGGCATAGACACAAAATCTACGGCACAAAATGGGCAGACTTTACTTGTTTGAAGAGGACTGGTTACAAGACAGACTTTTCTGATTTATTTAATGGGAAGAGGACTTATTTAGTTTATTTAATCTATTTTTGTTCCCTGGCAAAATTGGATTTGCTGAAATTGTATTTTGCCAAATCTCGATTTGAGACCTGATAGGAAGTATTAAACGCTTAGTTAAATCAATACAAGTTGGTAATAAGAGCGAGTAATGTTGGTTGAACCGATGAATGAAGGTTGAAAGCAATTTAAATTATGACTTTGTATAAATACTAGATATTAACAGAACATCTACTGCGCAAAATGGGCAGAGTTTACTTGTTTGAGAAGGAGTGGCTTATTCAAAACTAAGATTTATGTAATCTGTTTGTTCCCAGGCAAAATTGGATGTGATGCAATTCCAAATTTCACCACATGATGGTGCCCAATTTTGACTTCATAGGACATATTAAACACTTAGCTTGTTATTATGTTCAAGGTAATCAGATTTGTTTATCATTCTAATGGCCTCTTCAAAACTATTCTGGATTACTACTTTGGATCTATTCTACATTACTTGGCAACAACATACTCTGTAACAGATTAGGCAGTATAATCACATATGTTAACTTGAGAGTGCCCACACTCAATCTACTTATCGTGATGTGTTAAATCAATTACTGTTAGACATTATTTGTCTGATAATCTACCAAATCTTTGAATTGAAGAATTTGTGATTTAATTAATAGCTTGTTCAGGGTAATCAGACTTGTATATAATTCTAATGGCCTTCTTTTGAAAACTATTCTGAATTACAACTTTGGATCTTATATTACTTTGCAACAATCTACTCGGTGACAGATTAGGCAGTATAATCACATATGTTAACTTCAGTGCCCACACTGTATTTATTTATGGTTATTTGTTAAATCAAGTACTGTTAGACATGAAATAGGAAGTGTTTAACATAAATGTTATGGCTACTCACCATTGTAGCTCGCTCCTGGTCAATGATATGAGCCTCTTCTTGCAGTGGAAAACTTGCAGCCAACAAACACCGTGGAACCTAAAGGAATGAAATTAAACATTAACATTTCGCCCGGACCAACATTCACACGTACAACGCAACGCGGCTACACTTCTGCTATTACAAACGTAAATCTCCTTAAACACAACGAGTGTTACTTACCGTGTACGCTCTAGGCAAAATTGGATGTGATGCAATTCCAAATCTATCTGAAACGGCAGTTAAAAGTAGAGTTACATCAAGTTTTCTTTTTTAATCAACACAATCATTTACAACCGTTGACCAGAAAGAATCGTCGAAATTCGACGTCCCCCACAAACGCCACGCTCACTCGCTTTTCAGGGCAACAAAAGTACTTCTTTTTAAAAACGATGAGTTGTACTTACCGTGTACGCTCTGGACGGTCCAGTTGCAAGCAGAAAATAAAAATATTTCTCTTGTTAGTCGTATGTTACCATCCGCCGTGTCTTTGTCAACATCGCCGCCATTTTCCTACTTCCTGCTGCGAGCCACGCCCACGGATTTAAATTTGGGCGGAAGCTCTTTCCATTGGCGTCGTTTTCGCGTATAGCAAATCCGATTGGTTGGGAAGGGGGCACGGTTATGCAGCCGAGGAGTCCTGTGATCGGTGGGATGTAAAGTAGGCGTCGACGTCACGTCCGCGTCACGTGACCACGACGTGGCAGACGTCAAATAGCAACCGCTGTTTTGTTTAGTAGACTTACAGTTGTTATGCATTGACATAATGGCGCACACACCAAATAGATTTAAATAAATTAAATAATTCTTCTGCCCACTCTCTTTTAAACAAGTTAACTCTCCCCGCGGATTTGAATTCCGGCGAAAGTTACGCCCATCGACGTCACGTATGTCACGTGACCACGACGTGGCAGATGTCATATAGCAACCGCTGTTTTGTTTAGTAGATTTACAGTTGTTATGCATTGGCATAATGGTGTGCACTCAAAATAGATTTAAATAAATTAAATATTTCTTCTGCCTACTCCCTTTTAAACAAGTTAACTCTGCCCACGTCCATTGACGTCTTGTCTGCGTCACGTGACCACGACGTAGCGACGTCATATAGTAACCGCTGTTTTGACCAGTAGACTTAGTTATTATGCGTTGACATAATGGCGCACTGGTTAGCATGGCCACCTCTTAAGCATGATGATGCGGGTTCGACGCCTGATCAATGTTAGCATGGAGTGAGCTGAAGTGCATGGCGCTGAAGATTTGAATCTTTGAAATGCGCTGAGGTCTGACATATCAGGCAGAATGGTTTGCCATCACGTTCAACAAAAAACAGAAACTTTCCCACTCTGATTAAAACGTCCTGTGTTCATCTACGTATTTTCGTTTTGCTGTGCATCTTTTCCCTGCCATTTCGAGAGCCCAATTGACACTCATAGTTTAAAGAAATGTGTTTGCCCATCCTACTTTGTGGAATTTCACCACATGCGCTTTTGACCAAAATACCAAATTGAACTCAAGTGAAGCCAACACGCACAACCCCCCCCCCCCCCCCCCACACACACACACACACACACAAATGTTGATATGAACATAAAAGAGCCGCATGCGGTTCGGGAGTTGCGGCTTGGCCAAACCTGTACTATACAACTTTATTTGTATAAAATTTTCACAACAGCTGTCACACAAACAAAGCGGGAAAAACCGAAGACGTGCGTGTTCCGCCCACGCTGGATTTATTTGCACCTTTGAAAAGACACCGTATTGCCGCAGATGTGGCAAAGAGTACTTTTGGGCATCTGAGACGGAAGGATGTCCAAAGCATCACGTCACCTGCTCTGGTAGGCATGGTGGTGGGACGTTGAGGTCAACCGCTTTGGGGTTGGCTGACTCTTTGATCGCAGGATGCCACACACTTGAAGACAGAAGCAGAAAAGCAGAGCTAAATGCAAAATGTACTCACCGGTGACTCCAATTTTTTTCCCCCCTGAAGAAACAGCTGGACGGGTGGCCCCGGCTGGCCAGTGGGACTCTTGTTATTCTGACCCTTTTTAGTGCGCGTTTGGGGCAACAACCGTTTTTTGTGGCGCTCTCTTCTGGTTCAAAAGTGCCCTGCATGTGAATTTGCTTTTCCTGCCTTCTGATTGGATGAGCGCCGGTGTGACGCGGTGCCTCTGTCACCGTGGCGGGGGGTATACGTTGGCATCGGAGCGTCTGCCAACGTCTGAGACCGGCTGGCAGTGTATCGGAGGTGTCGAGTGCGGTGCCGCTGGAGCTCACTCACCAGCTGGTGTTAGGGCCACAGAATGAAGGCCAAGGAGAAGAATAGAAAGAGAAACAGAAACTTCTCCTCCAATTGTTTGATTTGTCTCTTCTGAGCTTCGATGAATTCTTTCAGCTCTTTGTTCCTCTAGGACGGACAAATGGAAAGTGGCATTCAAAAGCCAGTAAGCGTGCAAGTAAGTGCCGGGCTGGCTTTGGGCCCTTACCTGTTGCGCGCTGTGCAGCAGATCCATTCTCTCTTGGAGGATGCAAGCGTCGCGCTCCCTCAACTCGCACATCAGGGCTCGCTTCCATTGGTCCACGGCGCTCCTAAGCTCTTCTCTCTGATCCGCCGTCAGCACGTCATTCACGCCAGCGTGGCTGGCTTTTTCGCCGTCCGTGGCAGGGCAGTCCCGCTGCGGTAGCGCCTCGTACAACATGGCCTCCAGCTCCAGGATCCTCTGGGCCGCAATCCTCGTCCATCAGTGGTCCGGCGGGAGATTTGAGGGCGGCTTACCTTATGAGCCTGGTCCATGGAACACTTCCTGAAGTCCAACTCTTCATCCAGGTAGCCCTTCTGCTTGCAGAACATATCCTAGCACAGCTCAAGGTCAGAATTGTTGGGGCACATTGCCGGAGTTCCCCTTGGCTGATGTCGCGTGTCTGTCTACCTTCTCACTTTCAATGTCCAACATCTTCTGTTGAAGTGCTGACTTGGTCACTTTGATGTATTCTAACCACTGAGGAAAGGCTGCTGTCACATAAGCAGAATGCGAGAGCGTGCGTGGACGTGCGCGTTACCTTCTCGGCTAGGGTGAGAAGGGTCCTGGCGTGAATCACGACCACCTGCTCCTCGTTGGTGAGATTCTGCAAGAGCCCAAAGGCACAGCGTCAACAAGCTTCTTTCAGCGCAAAGCCTTCCAAAAGTCACATTTGAGCCGCCGAGTCTCGTGGAGTGCGAACATAAGGAGTTCGACATACACTTACGGCGTTATAGCCCAGGATGTCCAGCTTCTTCATCAGATCACTGATGACGATGTCCGGGGGAAAGGCGCAAGGAGCAATGTAAGGTGTTCTGGGACCTCGGGTTAAGGTTAGGGTTGCGAGGGACGCCTTACGTACGCTCACGCCCTCGGCCTCGCAGTAGATCTGCAAAGGGCTGAGGCCGTCTGGGAAACGGACTTGCAGAAACTTCAAGACGGGGGAGCGCCACTCCCTCTCCTGAAAGGCAGAGGCATGCATCCGTCCGTCCGTCCGTCCGTCCGTCACATCTCTGGCCTCAACACGCTTGTGCGAGTCTTCCCACCTCCAGCTCCAGGATGCGGAACTCAAGCAGTTCGTTTTGGTCTCGGATATCCTGGATGTGCTCTTTCAGACGCGCTTCTTCCGCCTCCATCCGCCTGACCTGAAAAGACAGTCAGACCTCATCTGCGGGGCTTCCCGACAGGTGTGACGCCAAGCGACTCCGCCCAGCGCCTTTCTTTCCGTCACCTTTTCGGCCAACTGCTGATTGCTCTGACGCAGCAGCTGCTTCTCCTCCACCCACTTGACATTCTAGAAGAGACAAACGCGTGGACAGCTTTGGAATGTTGTGTCATTTTCATCCACAAATTCTTTGGTTGACTGGAAAATGACATTTGCTTTTCTCCGCATTTTCCCAGCCACGTTCGGGGGGGGGGGGGGGGGGGGGGGGTTGGTCCAGTAATGCCAGACGGATGAGTGACTGAAGAATGTAGCTATTTTGTCTGAGAAAAAGGTGTGCTCATTGATGAGCTTACCTGTCCTTGTTGCTTCAGCGCTGACTCCAGATCTGCTACTCTGCTTTGATAGTGACCCATTTCTACCATCAGCTTTTCTCTGGTCTGAAAGGAGGAGGAGGGAGGCTCCTCCTCCTCCTTTCAGACCAGAGAACACCCGAGGCTGGGTGAGAACGGGGAGGCTGCGACCCGGCCGGGGGTTGCGGGAAGGGGCGCCACCTTGATCTCCTTCTCGGCGTCGTAGTCCCCTTTCGCTGGTCTGGGCTAGCAGAGCGTAGGCTCGTTGCAGCGCTTGATATTCTTGCGTCAGCTGGCGGTAGCGAAGCTCCGCCTCTTCATGCACACACCAATGCAACACAGCACTAGTACCAGAATCAGTCAGACCGGCGACAAAGCACCCGCGACGCAAAGACGAGTCCGATTCCAGGCTGAAGAGGAATGTTTGGTGCCAATACGCTGGCAGAAATGGCGGGCTACCTCTTCGGGTGCCGTGTCGGGGGTTCTGTCGGTGTGAAAAGACAAGGACGATCCGTCCGAGTCCACCAACACGTCTTCGTCGTAGCCGTAAAATGTTTCGATGACCTGCGGGCGCGGAAGCGAACATCTCTCTGAACAAACTGAAGCGACACCTCACGATGAATCGACGAGAGGAACGATAGCGAGAAAAAGGCCATTTCATCTTGCGCAACACCAAGCAGCCGCAAACAAACAGACTCACCTTGCAGGACCTCACGCTTTGTTCCTCCTCAGAGATTCTCGACGTCGGTATCGTAGCAGCAAATCTCTCTCCTGTCGACACAAATAATCCGCCTTTGAGATTCTTTGGATGCAAAGGGAACGAACGGCTCCGGCGCAGAAACAAACGCGACTCACAATGACATTTCTGACATAAGCTCCTGTCTCCAGAGCCTGAAAAACACGTCACCGGCGATGATTGGAGGGACGCTCGTCTTTTCCAAAAGTGACAACTACAGGGTGTGTCAGGGTTTTCCAGATTATCTTTATCGTATCATTGTGTTGCTTTGACTTTGACTGCGACCTGTAATAAATAATATTATTTATCCCTTATTTATCCCTATCGCTTATCCCTTCCTACACAAAGTCGTAAAACACCCCTTGCTATGTTTTGACTAGAGGTCAAGGGCTTCCTCTATTCAATCCACTCTTACACCCACCCTGTTTCTCTTAATTAAAATGCTCGTGCAGGAGCCGAGAGTCAGACTTCATTCGTACAACGGATGGACTCTCCACCTGCAGGTGTCCAAAAGAACTTACTTGTCTCCCGTGTGGTTCTTGCAAAATAAGTTGGAGCGAGCGCAACTCTAACAGGGTGCATTTTGCCACTAGCTGCCTACGGACAATGACGTCGCGCTCGCGGCTCATGGTTGACGGGCTGAGCAGCCGGGCAAGTCCGTCGTTTTCAGCGCACAGCGAGTGGCAAAGGCGCTGACAAAACGGGAGCTTTGAGCTGCTGAAAACGGCAAAACAAGTCTAAAGCGTGTTCAAACGCGTGCGCACAATGCTCCTGCTTGAAAGGTCGGAATTTAAGGGGCCAATTTTTTGGATGGCGGCCGCCGGCCAAGCTTTGGACGGAAAAGGTTTCCTGGCGACAGCGAGCGAGCGCGGCGCTGCCGTACGTGCACCGAGTCGCCTGCCTGAAGACCTTGGACAAGTCGTCGATGATGTGCCGCTGCTCCACAACTTGAAGGAACTCCATTTCACCGTCCTGCTGGCCGCAACCGCGGTCCAGGTCATTGAGCGAACTAGGCCTTCTCTGTGGAACACAAATGCAGTGGACTCTGTTGGCACGCCGCCGTTGTCCGTGTCGACTTACCAAGCTTGCCATCTCCTCGTTCTCCTGGGTGACAAAGCGCACTTTGTTTTCAAGGCGACACAGCACCAGCGAGAGTTCTTCATTCTTCCTGCTCAGGCGTTTGTTTTTGTACAGGAGTGGCAGAAACTGGCTTTCTGTTTCTCTCAGTCGCTTTAGCTGCAAGCATGAAGTGCGGGATGTGAAAGACGCACAACACGCGGGCCAGAACGTATCCATTCCTTTTGCATCGGTTTGAACGGAATCGTGGCTTTGGCTCCCAATAAAAGACATCTACCAGGCAACCGACTCGCCGCGCCGCTCAACTAATAAGCAAGCGCAATGGGTGCCTCGCTGGATGGCGCGCATCAAACGTAGCGCAAACCTTCAAGCGTGCCGTCAATAAATTACCAGTTCATTGCGCTCTTCAGAAAGCAGGGCGTTTCGATCCTCCAGTTTCCTGATGACTGCGCTGAGCTCAGCGATTTTCAGATGAAACCGTCGCGTGTCCCGATCCTCCTGAGACTGAAAACGCCCCGCAACACACACACACAAGCACTCGTTCAAAGTTCAAAACTGTTTTTGTGCTACCTTCCTCCAGCAACGAACTAAGTCATGCGTACTGCAAGTGTGTGATGAGGTGGCTTACGCAATGAAGAGGATTGCTAGTAGCGGCGTTGACCCCACTTCCAGGGTAGTTTAGGCCCGCCCTTTGGGAATCCCTCAGGGCAGCGATCTGCTGCTCGGCAGCCTGAGTCTGCAGCTGAAGGCGGTGGACGTGGCCGGCCCCAGGGCTTCATCCAAAACACTAACCGCTCTGTCTTTCAGCTTGATCTCATCCGTCTGGATGTACAAACGGGGAGCGCTCAGGCAGGCGGGCAAACTCATTTGCCAGAATTGTGACAAAAACAAAGAAAGCAACCGGCCAATTTTTTTCTTGAATCGACTAGAACACCTTTGCTGTGACAAAAGCGAAGCGAGCAACCGGACATTTTCTTCTTGTGAAATAGAATAGAATAGAATGCCTTAGGTGTCATTGCACTGCAGGTATACAACGAAATTGGGAACATAGCCACGCACCGCGCATCTGATCAGTCCTACCAGTCGGCGGATCTCCCTCTCGCAGTCTCTCTTGGTTCGGCTCAGCTCCTCCCGATGCTGGTGATGAGCCGATCGGAGCTCGGCCGCTCGGGACTGCCAGGCCTGCTGGGCCGCTGCCAGGGCTTCTTCCGCGCTCCTGGTGGAGGCGACACCGCTCGGTCTCCCGACACCGCCGCGTCTCCTCCACCTCCGCCAGCAAAGCGCCCCCCCTCCTCACCTGAGCAGACATTGCGCCACACCGGGCCGTTGAGACCGCAACGGAGCGCCGCGACGCTTACTGGGGACAAGCTACACAATACGGTAGCGGCCGCATCGAAGCCCGACGTGGCGTGCGGATAGTCAGACACGGATAGAGCGGATCACCTTGTCCATGGAGCCGTCCCTCAGGCTGAGGACCAAGGCATTCAGTCGCTGGATCTCTCCATCTTTGATTTTGATCACTCTCATCAGCTCCATTTCATGCTGCCGCAGTAATGTCTCCCTGGTAATGGCTAACTCTTTCTGCTTCTCCTCATGGAGTTTGCTTTTGAGTTCCGTCATGGCGGCGGTGGCACGGTGGTGCTCCGCCCGCAGGTCCTGACTTCTCTCTCTCTCCAGACAGCTGACCTGACATGACTTAGACTTAGACAAACTTTATTGTCATCTTGTCTGCACATGGTGCATACAAAACGAAATTCCTTTGCATACGTCTTACAACAAAGTAGTGATATTGCAGTTGAATAGAAGTAACATATCCTATAAAAATATATATATATACATATATACTATATATATATATATATATATATTAAAAATAAGTATAAAGTGCAGCAGTGATAATTATGCAATAGTGCAAGTAGGCAAAACAGTATTCAAGAGTGTGCAGAGGAATGCTAAACCATGTATTAAACTTCTATTTAAAGGGTTTATACAAGTTCAGTAAAGTTGGTAGTGCGAGATAGTGCAAGATAGAGGTCCGTAGTGTCATAAAGTACAGTTCTGTGAATGTGTGATGCAGAGTTCAGTTTAGAGCTCAACAGTTCTAGTGTTCAACAGTCTGATGACAGCAGGGAAAAAGCTGTTGCAGAACCTGGTGGACCTGCAGCGGATGCTGCAAACCTCTTCCCAGAGGGCAGCAGGGAGAACAGTCCATGGTGGGGGTGTGATGGGTCATTGATGATGTTACGGGCACGGGACATGCAGCGCTGAGATGAAATGTCCTGAATGGAGGGAAGAGGAGCCCCTATGATCCTCTCTGCTGTCCTCACCACTCTCCTCACGTTCTTCCATTCGGAGGCGGTGCAGCCTCCACACCACACAGAGAGACAGCTTGTCAGAATGCTCTCTATGGTGCTCCTGTAGAACGTCCTCATGATGGGTGGGGGCAGGTGGGCTCTCCTCATCCTCCGCAGGAAGTACAAGCGCTTCTGTGCCCTCTTGACCAGTGCCGTAGTGTTCATAGTCCAGGTGAGGTCTTCTGTGATGTGGACCCCCAGGAATTTGGTGGTGCTGACCACCTCCACAGCTGAGCTGTTGATGATCAGTGGAGCGTGGTGAGGCTGTTTTTTCCTGAAGTCGACGATGATCTCCTTCATCTTCTCCTCATTCAGGATCAGGCTGTTTTCTCTGCACCAGCCCACCAGCTGCTCCACCTCCTCTCTGTAGTCCAGGTCGTTGTTGTCTCTGATGAGCCCCACCACCGTTGTGTCGTCTGCTGACTTCACGATGTGATTGGTGGTGAACCTGAGGACGCAGTCGTGTGTCATCAGGGTGCACAGCAGGGGGCTCAGGACGCAGCCCTGAAGGGAGCCTGTGCTGAGGGTGATGACATCAGAGGTGTTCTGTCCGACCCGGACTGACTGAGGTCTGTTGGTGAGGAAGTCTAGCAGCCAGTTGCGAAGGGGGGTGTTGAAGCCCAGGTGTTCCAATTTTCCTACCAGATGCTGTGGGATGATGGTGTTAAACGCTGAGCTGAAGTCCAGGAACAGCCTCCGCACATGGGTGTTCTTCTCCTCCAGGTGAGCCAGGCTCAGGTGAAGAACGGAGGAGATGGCGTCCTGAGTGGAGCGGTTTTGCCGGTCGGCAAACTGGAACGGGTCAAATAATAGGGGGAGTCTGGAAACGATGTGACCTTTAAGCAGCCTTTCGAAGCACTTCATCATAACCGGAGTCAGTGCAACAGGCCGGTAATCATTAAATGAGGTGATTTGAGGTTTCTTCGGCACCGGAATGATGGAGGCAGTCTTAAAGCACGCCGGCACTGTGGCTTGGCCCAGCGAGGTGTTAAAAATGTCTGTGATGACCCCAGCCAGATGACTTGCACATTCCCTGAACACACGCCCAGGAATGTTGTCGGGGCCAGGGGCCTTACAGGGGTTGACTCTCCTCAGGGTCTTCAACACATCGGCGGAGTCAAGGCAGAGTACCTCCTCTTCCTGATGGGGGACAGTTTTAACTGCTGGAGTGCCGTTTAGTGCCTCGAACCTCCCAAAGAAGTTATTTAGACCATTTAGAAAGTCAGCATCAACTACACCCACCGGGGGGGGGGAGGGTGAGTTGTAGTCTGTAATCGCCCGTATG
The DNA here is from genome assembly GCF_059516105.1 of Syngnathus floridae. Classification (NCBI taxonomy): domain Eukaryota; kingdom Metazoa; phylum Chordata; class Actinopteri; order Syngnathiformes; family Syngnathidae; genus Syngnathus; species Syngnathus floridae. The sequence continues at coordinate 624,498 of NW_028284053.1, forward strand.
CCTTGCCACATACTCCTGATGTTTTTGACGTCGTGGAAACGATCCTGAAATTTTCGACTGCGGTCTCGCTTCGCTATCCTGATGGCACGGTTCAAGTTGGCTCTCGCTGTCCTCAGTGTCTCCTTGTCGCCAGACTTGAAGGCAGAGTTCCGCGCTCGTAGCGTTTGACGTACCTCCTCAGTCATCCAGGGTCGTTGGTTGCCCCGGGTGATGATATTCTTAGTGGTGCTGACGTCCTCGGTGCATTTGTTGATGTAGGCTGACACAGTCATGGCACACGCATGTCTAATCTACATCGGGAAAACTGGGAGGGAGGGAGGCAGGCAGGGAGGCAGGCAGGGAGGCAGGCAGGGAGGCAGGCAGTGTCTGTCTGTTGAGGTTTTCACCTTGTTCTTCTCCTGCTGAAGTTCTAACTGGACGTCCATCAGTTTGGTTCTCAGCTCGTCATTGGCGGCCTGAAGGGCGTCCGTTCGCTCCGCCTTGGCCCGCCCTGCCGGAGCTCGTTTGGACATCTCTTACTCGAGTCTCGCCCGGTCGTCAGTCAGAGATCACAACATTTGTACCTGGAGAGCACAAACGCAGCGCTGTTTTCCACTGGCTTCGAACTCAACTTCAATCGGTACCGTAACTTACAACATCATAAACATAGAACTAGCTTGACTTATTCATTGAATAAATGCATTTGGTTCTTCAAAACTGCATCACGCAACATAGCGTGACCGAGACGGCCGTTATCCACCTGCGTGAAGTTATTTGGTGAAATGAATGAGATGTTTAAGACACCATCGTTCTGTCTCTATGTAGATGAAGGTAAATAATCGATTGCTGAAGGTCCAAAGGTGTTGTGATAAACAAATAAACATATTAGTGATTAGTGACATATTTGTGATAAACATATTAGGCAGGATAATCACATATGTTAACGTGACTGCCCACACTGTATTTATTTATGGTTATTTGTTAAATCGAGTACTGTTAGACATGAAATAGGAAGTGTTTAACATAAATGGAAGACGAAAGGGGTACTCACCATTGTAGCTCCTGCTGGTCAATGATACGAGCCTCTTCTTGCAGTGGAAAACATACAGCCAACAAACACCGTGGAACCTAAAGGAATGAAATTAAACATTAACATTTAGCCTCAACCAACATTCACAGATACAACGCAACGCAAACTACACAAACGTAAATCTTTTTAAACACAATGAGTTGTACTTACCGTGTACGCTCTAGACGGTCCACTTGCAAGCGGAAAATAAAGATATTTCTGTTGATAATCGTCGTGTTTGTATCCGGTGTCTCGTTCAAGGCCATTGCGCCCACAGATTTGAATTTTGGCGAGAGTTCAGCCTATTGACGTCATTTCCGCGGTGTAATACCCGCATATCTGAAACGGCAAAGTTAAGAGTAGAGTTAAATAAAGTTTTTAGTCAACGCAATAATTTACAACCGTTGACCAGTCGAAATAATCGTCGAAATTTGGCGTCTGTGGCTGGAAGCAGACGCCGAGTTCGACATTCCTCCCAAACGCCACACTCCCTTGCTTTTCAGGGCTAAAAAAAAACAGTTGTAATTACCTTGTACGCTCTAGACGGTCAAGTTGCAAGCTGAAAACAAAAATATTTGCCTTGTTAGTCATCGTGTTACTAACAGCTGTGTCTTGTTTGCCAGAACTGCCGCTTTCCTACTTCCTGTTGCAAGCCACGCCCACGGATTATGATTTTGCCGTGAGTTCCGCCTATTGACGTCATGTCCGCGTCACATGACTGCGACGTAATATTATCTAAAACTGTTTGTGCGGTATTGTGTTGTTCTGTGCGGTATTGTGTTATTCTGTGCGGCGTCGTGTTGTTCTGTGCGGCGTCGTGTTGTTCAGTGCGACGTCGTGTTGTTCAGTGCGGCATGGTGTTGTTCAGTGCGGCATGGTGTTGTTCAGTGCGGCATGGTGTTGTTCAGTGCGGCATAATGTTGTTCAGTGCGGCATAATGTTGTTCAGTGCGGCATGGTGTTGTTCAGTGCGGCATGGTGTTGTTCAGTGCGGCATGGTGTTGTTCAGTGCGGCATAATGTTGTTCAGTGCGCCATAATGTTGTTCAGTGCGGCATGGTGTTGTTCAGTGCGGGATGGTGTTGTTCAGTGCAGGATGGTGTTGTTCAGTGCGGCATGGTGTTGTTCAATGCGGCATGGTGTTGTTCAGTGCGGGATGGTGTTGTTCAGTGCGGCATGGTGTTGTTCAGTGCGGCATAATGTTGTTCAGTGCGGCATGGTGTTGTTCAGTGCGGCATGGTGTTGTTCAGTGCGGCATGGTGTTGTTCAGTGCGGCATGGTGTTGTTCAGTGCGGAATGGTGTTGTTCAGTGCGGCATGGTGTTGTTCAGTCCGGGATGGTGTTGTTCAATGCGGGATCGTGTTGTTCAGTGCGGGGTGGTGTTGTTCAGTGCGGGATGGTGTTGTTCAGTGCGGCATGGTGTTGTTCAATGTGGCATGGTGTTGTTCAGTGCGGGATGGTGTTGTTCATTGCGGCATGGTGTTGTTCAGTGCGGCATGGTGTTGTTCAGTGCGGCATGGTGTTGTTCAGTGCGGCATGGTGTTGTTCAGTGCGGCATGGTGTTGTTCAGTGCGGAATGGTGTTGTTCAGTGCGGCATGGTGTTGTTCAGTCCGGGATGGTGTTGTTCAATGCGGGATCGTGTTGTTCAGTGCGGGGTGGTGTTGTTCAGTGCGGGATGGTGTTGTTCAGTGCGGCATGGTGTTGTTCAATGCGGCATGGTGTTGTTCAGTGCGGGATGGTGTTGTTCATTGCGGCATGGTGTTGTTCAGTGCGGCATGGTGTTGTTCAGTGCGGCATGGTGTTGTTCAGTGCGGCATGGTGTTGTTCAGTGTGGAAAGGTGTTGTTCAGTGCAGGATGGTGTTGTTCAGTGCGGCATGGTGTTGTTCAATGCAGGATCGTGTTGTTCAGTGCAGCATAATGTTGTTCAGTGCAGCATGGTGTTGTTCAGTGCGGCATGGTGTTGTTCAATGCGGCATGGTGTTGTTCAAAGCGGGATGGTGTTGTTCAATGCGGGATCGTGTTGTTCAGTGCGGCATAATGTTGTTCAGTGCAGCATGGTGTTGTTCAGTGCGGCATGGTGTTGCTCAGTGCGACATAATGTTGTTTAGTGCGGCATAATGTTGTTCAGTGCGGCATAATGTTGTTCAGTGCGGCATGGTGTTGTTCAGTGCGGCATGGTGTTGTTCAGTGCGGCATGGTGTTGTTCAGTGCAGGATGGTGTTGTTCAGTGCGGCATGGTGTTGTTCAATGCGGCATGGTGTTGTTCAGTGCGGAATGGTGTTGTTCAGTGCAGGATGGTGTTGTTCAGTGCGGCATGGTGTTGTTCAGTGCGGAATGGTGTTGTTCAGTGCGGCATGGTGTTGTTCAGTGCGGCATGGTGTTGTTCAGTGCAGGATGGTGTTGTTCAATGCGGGATCGTGTTGTTCAGTGCGGCATGGTGTTGTTCAGTGCGGCATGGTGTTGTTCAGTGCGGCATAATGTTGTTCAGTGCGGCATGGTGTTGTTCAGTGCGGCATGGTGTTGTTCAGTGCGGCATGGTGTTGTTCAGTGCGGCATGGTGTTGTTCAGTGCGGCATAATGTTGTCCAGTGCGCCATAATGTTGTTCAGTGCGGCATGGTGTTGTTTAGTGCGGGATGGTGTTGTTCAGTGCAGGATGGTGTTGTTCAGTGCGGCATGGTGTTGTTCAATGCGGCATGGTGTTGTTCAGTGCGGGATGGTGTTGTTCAGTGCGGCATGGTGTTGTTCAGTGCGGCATAATGTTGTTCAGTGCGGCATGGTGTTGTTCAGTGCGGCATGGTGTTGTTCAGTGCGGCATGGTGTTGTTCAGTGCGGCATGGTGTTGTTCAGTGCGGCATGGTGTTGTTCAGTGCGGCATGGTGTTGTTCAGTGCGGGATGGTGTTGTTCAATGCGGGATCGTGTTGTTCAGTGCGGGGTGGTGTTGTTCAGTGCAGGATGGTGTTGTTCAGTGCAGGATGGTGTTGTTCAGTGCGGCATGGTGTTGTTCAATGCAGGATCGTGTTGTTCAGTGCAGCATAATGTTGTTCAGTGCAGCATGGTGTTGTTCAGTGCGGCATGGTGTTGTTCAATGCGGCATGGTGTTGTTCAGTGCGGGATGGTGTTGTTCAGTGCGGCATGGTGTTTTTCAGTGCGGCATAATGTTGTTCAGTGCGGCATGGTGTTGTTCAGTGCGGCATGGTGTTGTTCAGTGCAGGATGGTGTTGTTCAGTGCGGCATGGTGTTGTTCAATGCAGGATCGTGTTGTTCAGTGCAGCATAATGTTGTTCAGTGCAGCATGGTGTTGTTCAGTGCGGCATGGTGTTGTTCAATGCGGCATGGTGTTGTTCACTGCGGGATGGTGTTGTTCAATGCGGGATCGTGTTGTTCAGTGCGGCATAATGTTGTTCAGTGCAGCATGGTGTTGTTCAGTGCGGCATGGTGTTGTTCAGTGCGACATAATGTTTAGTGCGGCATAATGTTGTTCAGTGCGGCATAATGTTGTTCAGTGCGGCATGGTGTTGTTCAGTGCGGCATGGTGTTGTTCAGTGCGGCATGGTGTTGTTCAGTGCAGGATGGTGTTGTTCAGTGCGGCATGGTGTTGTTTAATGCGGCATGGTGTTGTTCAGTGCGGGATGGTGTTGTTCAGTGCAGGATGGTGTCGTTCAGTGCGGCATGGTGTTGTTCAGTGCGGAATGGTGTTGTTCAGTGCGGCATGGTGTTGTTCAGTGCGGCATGGTGTTGTTCAGTGCAGGATGGTGTTGTTCAATGCGGGATCGTGTTGTTCAGTGCGGCATGGTGTTGTTCAGTGCGGCATGGTGTTGTTCAGTGCGGCATAATGTTGTTCAGTGCGGCATGGTGTTGTTCAGTGCGGCATGGTGTTGTTCAGTGCGGCATGGTGTTGTTCAGTGCGGCATGGTGTTGTTCAGTGCGGCATAATGTTGTCCAGTGCGCCATAATGTTGTTCAGTGCGGCATGGTGTTGTTTAGTGCGGGATGGTGTTGTTCAGTGCAGGATGGTGTTGTTCAGTGCGGCATGGTGTTGTTCAATGCGGCATGGTGTTGTTCAGTGCGGGATGGTGTTGTTCAGTGCGGCATGGTGTTGTTCAGTGCGGCATAATGTTGTTCAGTGCGGCATGGTGTTGTTCAGTGCGGCATGGTGTTGTTCAGTGCGGCATGGTGTTGTTCAGTGCGGCATGGTGTTGTTCAGTGCGGAATGGTGTTGTTCAGTGCGGCATGGTGTTGTTCAGTGCGGGATGGTGTTCAATGCGGGATCGTGTTGTTCAGTGCGGGGTGGTGTTGTTCAGTGCAGGATGGTGTTGTTCAGTGCAGGATGGTGTTGTTCAGTGCGGCATGGTGTTGTTCAATGCAGGATCGTGTTGTTCAGTGCAGCATAATGTTGTTCAGTGCAGCATGGTGTTGTTCAGTGCGGCATGGTGTTGTTCAATGCGGCATGGTGTTGTTCAGTGCGGGATGGTGTTGTTCAGTGCGGCATGGTGTTTTTCAGTGCGGCATAATGTTGTTCAGTGCGGCATGGTGTTGTTCAGTGCGGCATGGTGTTGTTCAGTGCGACATAATGTTGTTCAGTGCGGCATAATGTTGTTCAGTGCGGCATGGTGTTGTTCAGTGCGGCATGGTGTTGTTCAGTGCGGCATGGTGTTGTTCAGTGCAGGATGGTGTTGTTCAGTGCAGGATGGTGTTGTTCAGTGCAGGATGGTGTTCAGTGCGGGATGGTGTTGTTCAGTGCGGGATGGTGTTGTTCAGTGCGGGATGGTGTTGTTCAGTGCGGCATGGTGTTGTTCAGTGCGGAATGGTGTTGTTCAGTGCGGCATGGTGTTGTTCAGTGCGGCATGGTGTTGTTCAATGCGGGATGGTGTTGTTCAGTGCGGGATGGTGTTGTTCAGTGCAGGATGGTGTTGTTCAGTGCGGCATGGTGTTGTTCAATGCGGCATGGTGTTGTTCAGTGCAGGATGGTGTTGTTCAGTGCGGCATGGTGTTGTTCAATGCGGCATGGTGTTGTTCAATGCGGCATGGTGTTGTTCAGTGCGGCATGGTGTTGTTCAGTGCGGCATGGTGTTGTTCAGTGCAGCGTAATGTTGTTCAGTGCGGCATGGTGTTGTTCAGTGCGGAATGGTGTTGTTCAGTGCGGAATGGTGTTGTTCAGTGCAGGATGGTGTTGTTCAGTGCAGGATGGTGTTGTTCAGTGCGGCATGGTGTTGTTCAGTGCGGGATGGTGTTGTTCAGTGCAGGATGGTGTTGTTCAGTGCGGCATGGTGTTGTTCAGTGCGGCATGGTGTTGTTCAGTGCGGCATGGTGTTGTTCAGTGCGGCATAATGTTGTTCAGTGCGGCATAATGTTGTTCATTGCGGCATGGTGTTGTTCAGTGCGGCATGGTGTTGTTCAGTGCGGCATGGTGTTGTTCAGTGCGGCATGGTGTTGTTCAGTGCGGGATGGTGTTGTTCAGTGCAGGATGGTGTTGTTCAGTGCGGCATGGTGTTGTTCAGTGCGGGATGGTGTTGTTCATTGCGGCATGGTGTTGTTCAGTGCGGCATGGTGTTGTTCAGTGCGGCATGGTGTTGTTCAGTGCGGCATAATGTTGTTCAGTGCGCCATAATGTTGTTCAGTGCGGCATGGTGTTGTTCAGTGCGGGATGGTGTTGTTCAGTGCAGGATGGTGTTGTTCAGTGCGGCATGGTGTTGTTCAGTGCGGCATGGTGTTGTTCAGTGCGGCATAATGTTGTTCAGTGCGGCATAATGTTGTTCAGTGCGGGATGGTGTTGTTCATTGCGGCATGGTGTTGTTCAGTGCGGCATGGTGTTGTTCAGTGCGGCATGGTGTTGTTCAGTGCGGGATGGTGTTGTTCAGTGCAGGATGGTGTTGTTCAGTGCGGCATGGTGTTGTTCAGTGCGGCATGGTGTTGTTCATTTCGGCATAATGTTGTTCAGTGCGGCATAATGTTGTTTAGTGCGGCATGGTGTTGTTCAGTGCGGGATGGTGTTGTTCAGTGCGTTATAATGTTGTTCAGTGCGGCATGGTGTTGTTCAGTGCGGCATGGTGTTGTTCAGTGCGGCATGGTGTTGTTCAGTGCGGCATAATGTTGTTCAGTGCGGCATAATGTTGTTCAGTGCGGCATGGTGTTGTTCAGTGCGGGATGGTGTTGTTCAGTGCGGGATGGTGTTGTTCAGTGCGGCATGGTGTTCAATGCGGAATGGTGTTGTTCAGTGCAGGATGGTGTTGTTCAGTGCGGCATGGTGTTGTTCAGTGCGGCATAATGTTGTTCAGTGCGGCATGGTGTTGTTCAGTGCGGCATGGTGTTGTTCAGTGCGGCATGGTGTTGTTCAGTGCGGCATAATGTTGTTCAGTGCGGCATGGTGTTGTTCAGTGCGGCATGGTGTTGTTCAGTGCGGCATAATGTTCAGTGCGGCATAATGTTGTTCAGTGCGGCATGGTGTTGTTCAGTGCGGGATGGTGTTGTTCAGTGCAGGATGGTGTTGTTCAGTGCGGCATGGTGTTCAGTGCGGGATGGTGTCTTTCACTGCGGCATGGTGTCGTTCAGTGCGGCATGGTGTCTTTCAGTGCGGCATGGTGTCGTTCAGTGAGGCATGGTGTTGTTCAGTGCGGCATGGTGTTGTTTAGTGCGGCATGGTGTTGTTCAGTGCGGGATGGTGTTGTTCAGTGTGGCATGGTGTTCAGTGCGGCATGGTGTTGTTCAGTGCGGTATCGTGTTGTTCAGTGCGGTATCGTGTTTCTCAGTGCGGTATCGTGTTGTTCAGTGCAGTATCGTTGTGTTGTTCGTATTGTGTTTAACACTTAGCCTCTAACACTTAGCCTCTAACACTTAGCCTCTAGCATCTAGAAGGTAAATAAATAGGAAGGAAGGACTCACCGGTGACGTCTTCGCCCACGTCCAAGCGTTGTACTTTGTATTTTCATCCTTCTGACAGTGGAAAACATAGCCAACAAACACCGTGGAACCTAAACGAATGAAAGAAAACTATCATTTGGCCACAACCAACATTCACAGATACAACACAATGTGACGTGCGGGGTTGAGGTTAAAGGTTGAGTGAAGGGCCCTCGTTTTAAACTACTTTTTTGAAAAGGATTGGGAACAAGTAAGACGTATTTAATTTATTTAATGGGAAGTAGTAAGAGCTATTGAATTTAATCTATGTATTATATTCTATTGTATTGTATTCTGTTGTATTCTTTTGGATCGTATTCACACTAACCCCACTAAAACTTCAGCCCACAAAAACTCGCCTCTGGCGCCTAGCCTCTGGCACTTAGCCTCTAACACTTAGCCTTTAACACTTAGCCTTTAACACTTAGCCTTTAACACTTAGCCTAGAAGGTGAATAAATAGGGTTAAAGGTTGAGTGAAGGGACCTCGTTTTAAACTACTTTTTTGTAAAGGAGTGGGAACAAGTAAGACGTATTTAATTTATTTAATGGGAAGTAGTAAGACTTATTAAATTTATTTAATCTACTTTTCTTCCCAGGCAAAATTTGATGTGCTGCAATTCCAAATTTCCAAAGTGAATGAAGGAATGAAGTCCTTTAAATTATGATTTTGTATAAATACTAGGCATTAACACAAAATCGACGGCACAAAATGGGCAGACTTTACTTGTTTGAAAAGGACTGGTTACAAGACAGACTTTTTTAATTTATTTAATGGGAAGAAGACTTATTTAGTTTAATTGATCTATTTTTGTTCCCTGGCAAAATTCGATTTGCTGCAATTCCAAATTTCCAAAGTGAATGAAGGAAAGAAGTCGTTTAAATTATGATTTTGTTTAAATACTAGGCATAGACACAAAATCTACGGCACAAAATGGGCAGACTTTACTTGTTTGAAGAGGACTGGTTACAAGACAGACTTTTCTGATTTATTTAATGGGAAGAAGACTTATTTAGTTTATTTAATCTATTTTTGTTCCCTGGCAAAATTGGATTTGCTGAAATTGTATTTTGCCAAATCTTGCCTTGAGACCTGATAGGAAGTATTAAACGCTTAGTTAAATCAATACAAGTTGGTAATAAGAGCGAGTAATGTTGGTTGAACCGATGAATGAAGGTTGAAAGCAATTTAAATTATGACTTTGTATAAATACTAGATATTAACAGAACATCTACTGCGCGAAATGGGCAGAGTTTACTTGTTTGAGAAGGAGTGGCTTATTCAAAACTAAGATTTATTTAATCTGTTTGTTCCCAGGCAAAATTGGATGTGATGCAATTCCAAATTTCACCACATGATGGTGCCCAATTTTGACTTCATAGGACATATTAAACACTTAGCTTGTTATTATGTTCAAGGTAATCAGATTTGTTTATTATTCTAATGGCCTCTTCAAAACTATTCTGGATTACTACTTTGGATCTATTCTACATTACTTGGCAACAACATACTCTGTAACAGATTAGGCAGTATAATCATATCTGTTAACTTGAGAGTGCCCACACTCAATCTACTTATCGTGATGTTAAATCAATTACTGTTAGACATTATTTGTCTGATAATCTACCAAATCTTTGAATTGAAGAATTTGTGATTTAATTAATAGCTTGTTGTTATGTTAAGGGTAATCAGACTTGTATATAATTCTAATGGCCTTCTTTTGAAAACTATTCTGAATTACAACTTTGGATCTTATATTACTTTGCAACAATCTACTCCGTGACAGATTAGGCAGTATAATCACATATGTTAACTTCAGTGCCCACACTGTATTTATTTATGGTTATTTGTTAAATCAAGTACTGTTAGACATGAAATAGGAAGTGTTTAACATAAATGTTATGGCTACTCACCATTGTAGCTCGCTCCTGGTCAATGATACGAGCCTCTTCTTGCAGTGGAAAACTTGCAGCCAACAAACACCGTGGAACCTAAAGGAATGAAATTAAACATTAACATTTCGCCTCGACCAATTTTCACACGTACAACGCAACGCGGCTACACTTCTGCTATTACAAACGTAAATCTCCTTAAACACAATGAGTGTTACTTACCGTGTACGCTCTAGACGGTCCAGTTGCAAGCAGAAAATAAAGATATTTCTGTTGATAATCGTCGCTGCTCAGTGGCTCACGGCCATCGCGCCAACAGATTTGAATTTTGGCGGAGGTTCGGGCAATTACGTCATATCCACGGCACATGACTGCGACGTAATACCCGCTTATCTGAAACGGCAGTTAAAAGTAGAGTTACATCAAGTTTTCTTGGAACCTAAACGAATGAAAGAAAACTATCATTTGGCCACAACCAACACTCACAGATACAACACAACGTGCGGGGTTGGGGTTAAAGATTGAGTGAAGGGCCCTCGTTTTAAACTACTGTTTTGAAAAGGAGTGGGAACAAGTAAGACGTATTTAATTTATTTAATGGGAAGTAGTAAGACTCATTAAATTTATTTAATCTACTTTTCTTCCCAGGCAAAATTTGATGTGCTGCAATTCCAAATTTCCAAAGTGAATGAAGGAATGAAGTCCTTTAAATTATGATTTTGTATAAATACTAGGCATTAACACAAAATCGACGGCACAAAATGGGCAGACTTTACTTGTTTGAAAAGGACTGGTTACAAGACAGACTTTTTTAATTTATTTAATGGGAAGAAGACTTATTTAGTTTAATTGATCTATTTTTGTTCCCTGCCAAAATTCGATTTGCTGCAATTCCAAATTTCCAAAGTGAATGAAGGAAAGAAGTCGTTTAAATTATGATTTTGTTTAAATACTAGGCATAGACACAAAATCTACGGCACAAAATGGGCAGACTTTACTTGTTTGAAGAGGACTGGTTACAAGACAGACTTTTCTGATTTATTTAATGGGAAGAGGACTTATTTAGTTTATTTAATCTATTTTTGTTCCCTGGCAAAATTGGATTTGCTGAAATTGTATTTTGCCAAATCTCGATTTGAGACCTGATAGGAAGTATTAAACGCTTAGTTAAATCAATACAAGTTGGTAATAAGAGCGAGTAATGTTGGTTGAACCGATGAATGAAGGTTGAAAGCAATTTAAATTATGACTTTGTATAAATACTAGATATTAACAGAACATCTACTGCGCAAAATGGGCAGAGTTTACTTGTTTGAGAAGGAGTGGCTTATTCAAAACTAAGATTTATGTAATCTGTTTGTTCCCAGGCAAAATTGGATGTGATGCAATTCCAAATTTCACCACATGATGGTGCCCAATTTTGACTTCATAGGACATATTAAACACTTAGCTTGTTATTATGTTCAAGGTAATCAGATTTGTTTATCATTCTAATGGCCTCTTCAAAACTATTCTGGATTACTACTTTGGATCTATTCTACATTACTTGGCAACAACATACTCTGTAACAGATTAGGCAGTATAATCACATATGTTAACTTGAGAGTGCCCACACTCAATCTACTTATCGTGATGTGTTAAATCAATTACTGTTAGACATTATTTGTCTGATAATCTACCAAATCTTTGAATTGAAGAATTTGTGATTTAATTAATAGCTTGTTCAGGGTAATCAGACTTGTATATAATTCTAATGGCCTTCTTTTGAAAACTATTCTGAATTACAACTTTGGATCTTATATTACTTTGCAACAATCTACTCCGTGACAGATTAGGCAGTATAATCACATATGTTAACTTCAGTGCCCACACTGTATTTATTTATGGTTATTTGTTAAATCAAGTACTGTTAGACATGAAATAGGAAGTGTTTAACATAAATGTTATGGCTACTCACCATTGTAGCTCGCTCCTGGTCAATGATACAAGCCTCTTCTTGCAGTGGAAAACTTGCAGCCAACAAACACCGTGGAACCTAAAGGAATGAAATTAAACATTAACATTTCGCCTCGACCAATTTTCACACGTACAACGCAACGCGGCTACACTTCTGCTATTACAAACGTAAATCTCCTTAAACACAATGAGTGTTACTTACCGTGTACGCTCTAGACGGTCCAGTTGCAAGCAGAAAATAAAGATATTTCTGTTGATAATCGTCGCTGCTCAGTGGCTCACGGCCATCGCGCCAACAGATTTGAATTTTGGCGGAGGTTCGGGCAATTACGTCATATCCGCGGCATTTGACTGCGACGTAATACCCGCTTATCTGAAACGGCAGTTAAAAGTAGAGTTACATCAAGTTTTCTTGGAACCTAAACGAATGAAAGAAAACTATCATTTGGCCACAACCAACATTCACAGATACAACACAACGTGCGGGGTTGAGGTTAAAGATTGAGTGAAGGGCCCTCGTTTTAAACTACTGTTTTGAAAAGGAGTGGGAACAAGTAAGACGTATTTAATTTATTTAATGGGAAGTAGTAAGACTTATTAAATTTATTTAATCTACTTTTCTTCCCAGGCAAAATTTGATGTGCTGCAATTCCAAATTTCCAAAGTGAATGAAGGAATGAAGTCCTTTAAATTATGATTTTGTATAAATACTAGGCATTAACACAAAATCGACGGCACAAAATGGGCAGACTTTACTTGTTTGAAAAGGACTGGTTACAAGACAGACTTTTTTAATTTATTTAATGGGAAGAAGACTTATTTAGTTTAATTGATCTATTTTTGTTCCCTGCCAAAATTCGATTTGCTGCAATTCCAAATTTCCAAAGTGAATGAAGGAAAGAAGTCGTTTAAATTATGATTTTGTTTAAATACTAGGCATAGACACAAAATCTACGGCACAAAATGGGCAGACTTTACTTGTTTGAAGAGGACTGGTTACAAGACAGACTTTTCTGATTTATTTAATGGGAAGAGGACTTATTTAGTTTATTTAATCTATTTTTGTTCCCTGGCAAAATTGGATTTGCTGAAATTGTATTTTGCCAAATCTCGATTTGAGACCTGATAGGAAGTATTAAACGCTTAGTTAAATCAATACAAGTTGGTAATAAGAGCGAGTAATGTTGGTTGAACCGATGAATGAAGGTTGAAAGCAATTTAAATTATGACTTTGTATAAATACTAGATATTAACAGAACATCTACTGCGCAAAATGGGCAGAGTTTACTTGTTTGAGAAGGAGTGGCTTATTCAAAACTAAGATTTATGTAATCTGTTTGTTCCCAGGCAAAATTGGATGTGATGCAATTCCAAATTTCACCACATGATGGTGCCCAATTTTGACTTCATAGGACATATTAAACACTTAGCTTGTTATTATGTTCAAGGTAATCAGATTTGTTTATCATTCTAATGGCCTCTTCAAAACTATTCTGGATTACTACTTTGGATCTATTCTACATTACTTGGCAACAACATACTCTGTAACAGATTAGGCAGTATAATCACATATGTTAACTTGAGAGTGCCCACACTCAATCTACTTATCGTGATGTGTTAAATCAATTACTGTTAGACATTATTTGTCTGATAATCTACCAAATCTTTGAATTGAAGAATTTGTGATTTAATTAATAGCTTGTTCAGGGTAATCAGACTTGTATATAATTCTAATGGCCTTCTTTTGAAAACTATTTTGAATTACAACTTTGGATCTTATATTACTTTGCAACAATCTACTCGGTGACAGATTAGGCAGTATAATCACATATGTTAACTTCAGTGCCCACACTGTATTTATTTATGGTTATTTGTTAAATCAAGTACTGTTAGACATGAAATAGGAAGTGTTTAACATAAATGTTATGGCTACTCACCATTGTAGCTCGCTCCTGGTCAATGATATGAGCCTCTTCTTGCAGTGGAAAACTTGCAGCCAACAAACACCGTGGAACCTAAAGAAATGAAATTAAACATTAACATTTCGCCCGGACCAACATTCACACGTACAACGCAACGCGGCTACACTTCTGCTATTACAAACGTAAATCTCCTTAAACACAACGAGTGTTACTTACCGTGTACGCTCTAGGCAAAATTGGATGTGATGCAATTCCAAATCTATCTGAAACGGCAGTTAAAAGTAGAGTTACATCAAGTTTTCTTTTTTAATCAACACAATCATTTACAACCGTTGACCAGAAAGAATCGTCGAAATTCGACGTCCCCCACAAACGCCACGCTCACTCGCTTTTCAGGGCAACAAAAGTACTTCTTTTTAAAAACGATGAGTTGTACTTACCGTGTACGCTCTGGACGGTCCAGTTGCAAGCAGAAAATAAAAATATTTCTCTTGTTAGTCGTATGTTACCATCCGCTGTGTCTTTGTCAACATCGCCGCCATTTTCCTACTTCCTGCTGCGAGCCACGCCCACGGATTTAAATTTGGGCGGAAGCTCTTTCCATTGGCGTCGTTTTCGCGTATAGCAAATCCGATTGGTTGGGAAGGGGGCACGGTTATGCAGCCGAGGAGTCCTGTGATCGGTGGGATGTAAAGTAGGCGTCGACGTCACGTCCGCGTCACGTGACCACGACGTGGCAGACGTCAAATAGCAACCGCTGTTTTGTTTAGTAGACTTACAGTTGTTATGCATTGACATAATGGCGCACACACCAAATAGATTTAAATAAATTAAATAATTCTTCTGCCCACTCTCTTTTAAACAAGTTAACTCTCCCCGCGGATTTGAATTCCGGCGAAAGTTACGCCCATCGACGTCACGTATGTCACGTGACCACGACGTGGCAGATGTCATATAGCAACCGCTGTTTTGTTTAGTAGATTTACAGTTGTTATGCATTGGCATAATGGTGTGCACTCAAAATAGATTTAAATAAATTAAATATTTCTTCTGCCTACTCCCTTTTAAACAAGTTAACTCTGCCCACGTCCATTGACGTCTTGTCTGCGTCACGTGACCACGACGTAGCGACGTCATATAGTAACCGCTGTTTTGACCAGTAGACTTAGTTATTATGCGTTGACATAATGGCGCACTGGTTAGCATGGCCACCTCTTAAGCATGATGATGCGGGTTCGACGCCTGATCAATGTTAGCATGGAGTGAGCTGAAGTGCATGGCGCTGAAGATTTGAATCTTTGAAATGCGCTGAGGTCTGACATATCAGGCAGAATGGTTTGCCATCACGTTCAACAAAAAATAGAAACTTTCCCACTCTGATTAAAACGTCCTGTGTTCATCTACGTATTTTCGTTTTGCTGTGCATCTTTTCCCTGCCATTTCGAGAGCCCAATTGACACTCATAGTTTAAAGAAATGTGTTTGCCCATCCTACTTTGTGGAATTTCACCACATGCGCTTTTGACCAAAATACCAAATTGAACTCAAGTGAAGCCAACACGCACAACCCCCCCCCCCCCACACACACACACACACACACACACAAATGTTGATATGAACATAAAAGAGCCGCATGCGGTTCGGGAGTTGCGGCTTGGCCAAACCTGTACTATACAACTTTATTTGTATAAAATTTTCACAACAGCTGTCACACAAACAAAGCGGGAAAAACCGAAGACGTGCGTGTTCCGCCCACGCTGGATTTATTTGCACCTTTGAAAAGACACCGTATTGCCGCAGATGTGGCAAAGAGTACTTTTGGGCATCTGAGACGGAAGGATGTCCAAAGCATCACGTCACCTGCTCTGGTAGGCATGGTGGTGGGACGTTGAGGTCAACCGCTTTGGGGTTGGCTGACTCTTTGATCGCAGGATGCCACACACTTGAAGACAGAAGCAGAAAAGCAGAGCTAAATGCAAAATGTACTCACCGGTGACTCCAATTTTTTTCCCCCCTGAAGAAACAGCTGGACGGGTGGCCCCGGCTGGCCAGTGGGACTCTTGTTATTCTGACCCTTTTTAGTGCGCGTTTGGGGCAACAACCGTTTTTTGTGGCGCTCTCTTCTGGTTCAAAAGTGCCCTGCATGTGAATTTGCTTTTCCTGCCTTCTGATTGGATGAGCGCCGGTGTGACGCGGTGCCTCTGTCACCGTGGCGGGGGGTATACGTTGGCATCGGAGCGTCTGCCAACGTCTGAGACCGGCTGGCAGTGTATCGGAGGTGTCGAGTGCGGTGCCGCTGGAGCTCACTCACCAGCTGGTGTTAGGGCCACAGAATGAAGGCCAAGGAGAAGAATAGAAAGAGAAACAGAAACTTCTCCTCCAATTGTTTGATTTGTCTCTTCTGAGCTTCGATGAATTCTTTCAGCTCTTTGTTCCTCTAGGACGGACAAATGGAAAGTGGCATTCAAAAGCCAGTAAGCGTGCAAGTAAGTGCCGGGCTGGCTTTGGGCCCTTACCTGTTGCGCGCTGTGCAGCAGATCCATTCTCTCTTGGAGGATGCAAGCGTCGCGCTCCCTCAACTCGCACATCAGGGCTCGCTTCCATTGGTCCACGGCGCTCCTAAGCTCTTCTCTCTGATCCGCCGTCAGCACGTCATTCACGCCAGCGTGGCTGGCTTTTTCGCCGTCCGTGGCGGGGCAGTCCCGCTGCGGTAGCGCCTCGTACAACATGGCCTCCAGCTCCAGGATCCTCTGGGCCGCAATCCTCGTCCATCAGTGGTCCGGCGGGAGATTTGAGGGCGGCTTACCTTATGAGCCTGGTCCATGGAACACTTCCTGAAGTCCAACTCTTCATCCAGGTAGCCCTTCTGCTTGCAGAACATATCCTAGCACAGCTCAAGGTCAGAATTGTTGGGGCACATTGCCGGAGTTCCCCTTGGCTGATGTCGCGTGTCTGTCTACCTTCTCACTTTCAATGTCCAACATCTTCTGTTGAAGTGCTGACTTGGTCACTTTGATGTATTCTAACCACTGAGGAAAGGCTGCTGTCACATAAGCAGAATGCGAGAGCGTGCGTGGACGTGCGCGTTACCTTCTCGGCTAGGGTGAGAAGGGTCCTGGCGTGAATCATGACCACCTGCTCCTCGTTGGTGAGATTCTGCAAGAGCCCAAAGGCACAGCGTCAACAAGCTTCTTTCAGCGCAAAGCCTTCCAAAAGTCACATTTGAGCCGCCGAGTCTCGTGGAGTGCGAACATAAGGAGTTCGACATACACTTACGGCGTTATAGCCCAGGATGTCCAGCTTCTTCATCAGATCACTGATGACGATGTCCGGGGGAAAGGCGCAAGGAGCAATGTAAGGTGTTCTGGGACCTCGGGTTAAGGTTAGGGTTGCGAGGGACGCCTTACGTACGCTCACGCCCTCGGCCTCGCAGTAGATCTGCAAAGGGCTGAGGCCGTCTGGGAAACGGACTTGCAGAAACTTCAAGACGGGGGAGCGCCACTCCCTCTCCTGAAAGGCAGAGGCATGCATCCGTCCGTCCGTCCGTCCGTCCGTCCGTCACATCTCTGGCCTCAACACGCTTGTGCGAGTCTTCCCACCTCCAGCTCCAGGATGCGGAACTCAAGCAGTTCGTTTTGGTCTCGGATATCCTGGATGTGCTCTTTCAGACGCGCTTCTTCCGCCTCCATCCGCCTGACCTGAAAAGACAGTCAGACCTCATCTGCGGGGCTTCCCGACAGGTGTGACGCCAAGCGACTCCGCCCAGCGCCTTTCTTTCCGTCACCTTTTCGGCCAACTGCTGATTGCTCTGACGCAGCAGCTGCTTCTCCTCCACCCACTTGACATTTGTTAGGTTACGGATTCTAGTTATTGATCTGACTCCAAATTGCGATCAACACTTAACACATAAATTGCTATGTCCTAATCCACACACTGGCGCACCTAACAATTTTGCGAGTTCGTTCTGTCAAAGAGAAGACCAGTAGATCAATCAGACCAAATTTACCAATTATTTATTCCTGACAAAGCGCACTAATACAGGCCTGGGTCCCGGGTCCCTCACACTAAAACTCGTGCGTTTTTGTGACCACCAAAAGACGACACATTCTTCCGGGTTGCCCAGTTTTAAAGAAACACAATATGAATATTAAAGCATGCAAAATATTGTGAGATGATTGGTGGATGGCCATCTCCTCCCCGTCCAGGTGTCGCTGAGGTCAGGCGGTTGGGTTTTCCCCTCGATGCCCAGTCCCATAGATGTGCTGTTGTTCTCCTTTCTCACCGACCTTGAGATTATCTCGTCCGGTACTCCCTGTCTGGGCCTATACACAACACTTCCAAGAAAACAAGTTCATGCAGTTTGCCTGCACATTCCTCGGCCCCCACCAATCCACACGAGCACTTCAATACTAGATATTAATATGATTATAAGTTTAACACAACCTTAAAATATGTTTGCAAACTCCCAAAAGCACATTTCCCTTTATTCCCTCTCATGACCTAATTTATGAGGTCATCACCCGTTACCCTAGCAAACAGCTACCAGCGCGCTGTCGATCCTTCCTTCCCCCCGCTGCTCATGTTGAGTCACCAGGGCATATTGGCCCATCGGTGGCAACGGGCCAACGGTTTTCTCGATCAACCGGACAGTGAGTGACCTAATACATGGAATACAACAACAATCGCATAAAATCATAACTGTAGTAAAAATAGCCACAGCAACAAGCACAGACATGATGAGGCCTTTCCAGCTTCCGAACGTTTTCATCCAATCGGACCAAATATCGGTGTGTAGGCCTGAATGATCTTTCATCTTTTTGTTCAGTGTCCTTAGTCCTTCCAACGCCTGGATCAGTCGGCCTCCTCGTGCCGTGTTGTTTGGGATGAAAGTACAACATGCATCACCAAACATTCCACATACACCATGTTCCTTAGCCAATAGCATGTCCAACGCAATTCTATTTTGGAACGCCATTAACGACGTTGCAGCCAATTGTTCATGAACTGCGGCGAATGATTCAGCTGTATAATTACCCAGTCGTTGGACATTGTAATGAACGTAATTAATACTGTCTACATTTTTATTGGGGGTGATCCATAGGAAGATACTTTCGAATCCCGAGAACACTTGATTAACGAGTTTATACTTATCTGACACACCCCGGGGCACTCCTATAGTGTCAATATATGTGGGATCGTCGTCGCTCAATCACGGGGGCAAAACGTCTCTTTTGGCTTGCTTCAGGAGCCCCGCCAGTGGGGACTCCAGGTCCCAATTGAGATTCTGTATTTCAATGGGGACAACCACCACAGGCATTATCAAAGACACGAGGGAACAGATACCTGATGCGTTCTTTGGCAAGCGATCCTATAATTTGTCATCACCACACCACAACCAGATGTCACTGGTTTTCCTCTGCTCCTTCCATCACTGCTGGGTGAATTCTGGCATGTCCTGTTAAAGCTTGAAAACAAGTGAATTTGGAAAAAAAACTTTGTATATCACAATTACAAATTGAAACCTACTCACCCATTTCTATTTTACCACTCCCCCTTTGACACATTCACCCAATGTGTCATTACGTATCAAAAGGAACCTGCAAAGCGTCCCCTCTCATCACCACTCTCATTGTAGCCAGGCCCGCGGAACCTCTAGCTCCCATCTGGGCCCTGGGACCATCACCCCAAGTCCTTGAAACTTGACTGTCCACCACACACTCGGCAACACAAACAAAAATCATCGCACTCCTGTCAGTGAGCTTATAGCCCTGCTGACAGCGGACATTTGTACACACAAAAACAAAAACAGACATCAAGTATCAAAACAAAAACAGTCATAAAATGAATCCTGGCGCCCGCAGATCATGTCCTGAAAACCACGTCATCAACAAGTTCATCATAAAAACCAAAAGGGCAAGGGTTAACATATTCTTGTAAATCCAACACAAACTTTCCACGAACGCAATCGACAACCTGCAAGAATGAAAACAAGTTACGCAAGCAACGCGCAATCCGCTCCTTGGCTGGTGGCTGGTGCTGCAAAAAATCAAGTCACACAGAAAAACAAAGCAGAGCGTGCTATTGTCGCAAACACGTTCAAGCGTCAAACAATTGGTCACTGTCCACCTAGTCCATCACCCCGTCGGGTGAGCTCAAAGTCGTCACACGTCAAATCGTCCAAAGTCTTGCTGTTCGATACTAGTTCTGTCTTGTCTGACCATATCACTGAAATGGGCCTTCTCCATCACACCGTTTTGTTGTCGATGGTGCCCCTGATTGATCATTGAGCCATGGTTCCAGTCTGTACCACCCCTTCAGGTGAGAGGAATTTTATCCTCAATTGCAAACACATCACCCCAACTTCAGACCTCTCTGGCCAATCACCCTGCGCACACACACTCAAAGTTAGTATGTTAGTGTGCAGGCAAACATTGACTCCTAATAGTAACTCTTCACATTTGGACATAGTTGTCAACATGACCTATTGTAAAATCTCCAATTCAATTTTCCATAAACTCGCCCATCAGATTCATCGCAAATTGTCATATATGTCTATCTGGGGGGGGGGCCGACTGTGGGACCCGCGTGTCAGGGGAGCCTCCATAACCTCAGATTGCTCCTACAAACTCGATCTCTATTACTTATCCTAATTAAATTCAATAAAGATGGGTCCGACTATTCCCTCTGGATTTTTACGTCATCATTTGGCTCTCCCCCTTTTTCCTGTTGTCTAGCTCAAATATGTTTCTCAGTCTGCTTCACTTTATTGCCCCTCTTGGCGAGTCTCACTCCCCCCTCTCAAATTTTCAACTTTAAAATTCACGCCCAATTTTACAAAATTCTTTCTATATTTTTATCAATTTTCTGACCAATTCAACACGTTCCAAATTTAAACATAATCTTGTGGCTTTCCCCGAATTTTTATTCAGCCTCTTCGCCTTCACACGCAATTTCTACGGAAATTAATAATTCTAGTTATTATTGTTAATCATCCGTGGCCCTCGTAAGGACAAGCCGCATCAGTAATGGATGGATGGATGGATTGTTAATCCTAACCCCAAATGCCTATCATAAATTGCCATTTACATCAATTGTCGCAAGGGTCATGTCAATGTATTTGTTATTTAAAGCCCTACTGTATTCTTTTTTTAATTAAGTAGTGCCCTTTATTACTATTTTGCTGACTATCCAGAATTCCAACTTTCTTATGGCCCCTCACCCCTTCAAGCTGAAATATGCATCCTATAAATCAGTCGCAGTTGATGTGTAATTAAGTTCTGTTGCTTTGATAAAGGTCAATTAAGTTTAGCAATTCAGCCTTCTGTTGCCCGAATCCAAATTTTCACTGGTCCAATTATAAAATTTCATTATTTCAGTTAGATTAATTATGTATTCGAAATGCTAAGTTACATATAAAAATGTATGATTCAAATTATTTAATTTCTATTGATCAATGTCCACTTTGCAAAGTTTCTGATCACGCTGTCGTATAATTTGTCAGTGCATCTTCACTGACCATATCTATGTATTTTGTTTTTTATCCCCGTTTCAGTGTCAATAAGCATCCTTATTATTCCCTCTTTTATCAAAACTCCTCAGTTATGTCTGCCCCAGCACCCAAACACACCTCCATCCCTTTTGTCCCATACTCCACCAACTTTGTAATGCTTCAGCAGTCTTTAGCAATGTGTCCAGTTTGACTTCATGTGACTCGTGCAAGTCTTTAGCAGCCTCTCCTCTTAGATTCTCATGATGATGATTCAGGGCTGGACCGTCCGCCATTCTCAAATGCATCCATCTTGTCTTTGTTCTTTCAGTCTATTTTTTTTTTGATCTGCGACTGTGTGTATTCCACCAACTGTATGGTTCTTGTCCTGTGAAGAGCCGTGCTTGCCCCCTTCAAGCATGATAATAGTTCCTGTTGTTCTCCCAAAGGTCAAAGGTGTCTCATGACCAGGGACAGTCCTCTGTTGATTTTGAGGCAGCCAGTAGAGTACAAGGACTCAGTTCAGGACTTGTGCCATGCGCTAGGGCAGAACACACACTGGGACACAAATTTCACAAAACTATCTTCGTGTTATCAGTCTTCATGTGTAGTATTTGTTCCTTACACCCCAAATCTTCCTATTAACATTTTGTATCCTATCAGTTGCGCACACTCATCATCTTACTATCAAGCCGCCCTTATCAAATGTTTTTTTTTTTTTTTTTGAGTAATCCATCCACCCTACCCATTAAAACGGCTAAAATCCTCGTTCCAGTGTTTATCATCAAATAAAGTTCCGAAATCCTTTATAATAAACTGTAATGTAATTTAACAATCTACCAACATGGTTGTATATGCGGTGAATGTTATTGTTCAATCTATAGGTCATACAGCGCCTGTGTTCCAACTATGACACTCCTCCTTGGTTTACCATCTCATAAATTATTGTTGTCAGCAGCGCTAAATGATAGTGCTTGAAAGTGAATGTCTTATCGCCCAATTTAAAACACATGCCGCATTTGAGCGAGTATTTATTCATTTATTTGCCATCCTCATGTTAGCTGGCATGTGTCAGAATTAAAATGTAATTTTGCTTTTAATTTTAAGTCTTTCAAAATTGCTATATCCTTAGTGCACCGAGATAAACTGTTAAATATATCTTTAAAAACAAACAAAAACAATCTATGCTCCTGTTAGCCTGCAATTGTCCAAATCAAAAATGTTATTTTCTTTTAATTGTCTTTCTTTTGAACCTCTAAATCGCTCATGTTGCTAACTTAACCTAACCTTAAAGAAAGGACCAACAGGTTACTCCCAATAGCTCCTCATTATTTACGAGTTAGCCCCCCCTTTCTTGAACATTCTCTGATCCATGCAGTCTTCCTCCTCACACGCCTGCACCCACACAGGGTGTGCACATAAACGCACACACCGAGTGCGCACACAACCGCACGTACACACACACACACGCATCCACACGCACGCACGCACGCACGCACGCACGCACGCACGCACGCACGCACAAACCATCTCTCATGTAGCTTCTTTGCCACTTTCTATCGGTCAATACCATTCACAATTTGCGCTTCCACATCAGCATATACATTCCTTCAATCTCACTGCTTCAAACATTCACTGAGAAACTCACACTGTCCCTGCCCCGCCCGGGCCATAGCACCCCCCCGTGCGAGGGGGGGGGTCGTGGCATCAATGTTGACCGGTTACAGGCTGGCCATTTCCTGCAACAATCATGATGCCGGCCCACCGCCCGCACGAGCATAGCACAGGCCCACGCGCACAGCCCAGACCCGCGACTACGCGCGAGTGCAGGCACGCTCATCAGTCTCAACTTCTCAAAGGGCAGGCCAACTTTGCTGTTGCGCCCTTCATCATGTTCACATTCGACATCTTTCAATGTCTTCTACACAACATTTGTTGTCTCTTATTCTCATCCTATCAAGCCACCGTTCTAGTAACTTTCTGCCACACACGTCTTATTTTCTCTATTGCACACACGCCCTATTTTCTCTACTGCCACACCTTGCTCATCTTAGTTTCTCTAACCAACTTAAACACACCATTGTACACTTCTCAATTTCCCTATTATCGCTCAAAAGCCTCCTAAACATTCTCCATTACTGATTTCTTCCATAGAACACACATCTCACTCACACACACTGATATACACACCCACTCATGAGGATCCTCTGCGCGCACACACACTCTCCCCCCAATTTGGTTCATTTTGGATATTTTAGCAGTCTGATCTCTCACAGGAGGAACTGTTACCACCGGATATTTTTTGAGGAGGCCTCACTTCCCCTCGGGGATCTCTTTATTAACCCCAGCTATTTGAATACGATCGTCACCGCACCCTTGTCCGCCACGACGAAGCACTAGGTCCCTGACCTATCCTTAGTACGCGTAAGTCCCTGACTTTACCGTACACGTTACACACGTAAGTTCCAAACTTATTCACCGTATGTATCTTAACTTCATGCACTCCTTATTTGATCTGAACGACAGTCTCCTCTTAAATTTCCTCTTTCAATTTGCAGCATTTCGACTTATAGTAACAGGTATTCTGCTTACCTTATCGGTGATGAGCTCAGGGTTTAGGAGACGTCGTACCAGCTCAACGTTGTGCGCTTATTCCAAACGGTTCGCCGACCGGGAGACGGTGTCCCTGACACTGTCCGGTGTCTTGGCTAAAGACCACGAGTTGTCAATTACCCTTCTCTTGACATCACGTCCGCGGTCACCAAGAAATTGTTAGGTTACGGATTCTAGTTATTGATCTGACTCCAAATTGCGATCAACACTTAACACATAAATTGCTATGTCCTAATCCACACACTGGCGCACCTAACAATTTTGCGAGTTCGTTCTGTCAAAGAGAAGACCAGTAGATCAATCAGACCAAATTTACCAATTATTTATTCCTGACAAAGCGCACTAATACAGGCCTGGGTCCCGGGTCCCTCACACTAAAACTCGTGCGTTTTTGTGACCACCAAAAGACGACACATTCTTCCGGGTTGCCCAGTTTTAAAGAAACACAATATGAATATTAAAGCATGCAAAATATTGTGAGATGATTGGTGGATGGCCATCTCCTCCCCGTCCAGGTGTCGCTGAGGTCAGGCGGTTGGGTTTTCCCCTCGATGCCCAGTCCCATAGATGTGCTGTTGTTCTCCTTTCTCACCGACCTTGAGATTATCTCGTCCGGTACTCCCTGTCTGGGCCTATACACAACACTTCCAAGAAAACAAGTTCATGCAGTTTGCCTGCACATTCCTCGGCCCCCACCAATCCACACGAGCACTTCAATACTAGATATTAATATGATTATAAGTTTAACACAACCTTAAAATATGTTTGCAAACTCCCAAAAGCACATTTCCCTTTACATTCTAGAAGAGACAAACGCGTGGACAGCTTTGGAATGTTGTGTCATTTTCATCCACAAATTCTTTGGTTGACTGGAAAATGACATTTGCTTTTCTCCGCATTTTCCCAGCCACGTTCGGGGGGGGGGGGGGGGGGGGGGGTTGGTCCAGTAATGCCAGACGGATGAGTGACTGAAGAATGTAGCTATTTTGTCTGAGAAAAAGGTGTGCTCATTGATGAGCTTACCTGTCCTTGTTGCTTCAGCGCTGACTCCAGATCTGCTACTCTGCTTTGATAGTGACCCATTTCTACCATCAGCTTTTCTCTGGTCTGAAAGGAGGAGGAGGGAGGCTCCTCCTCCTCCTTTCAGACCAGAGAACACCCGAGGCTGGGTGAGAACGGGGAGGCTGCGACCCGGCCGGGGGTTGCGGGAAGGGGCGCCACCTTGATCTCCTTCTCGGCGTCGTAGTCCCCTTTCGCTGGTCTGGGCTAGCAGAGCGTAGGCTCGTTGCAGCGCTTGATATTCTTGCGTCAGCTGGCGGTAGCGAAGCTCCGCCTCTTCATGCACACACCAATGCAACACAGCACTAGTACCAGAATCAGTCAGACCGGCGACAAAGCACCCGCGACGCAAAGACGAGTCCGATTCCAGGCTGAAGAGGAATGTTTGGTGCCAATACGCTGGCAGAAATGGCGGGCTACCTCTTCGGGTTCCGTGTCGGGGGTTCTGTCGGTGTGAAAAGACAAGGACGATCCGTCCGAGTCCACCAACACGTCTTCGTCGTAGCCGTAAAATGTTTCGATGACCTGCGGGCGCGGAAGCGAACATCTCTCTGAACAAACTGAAGCGACACCTCACGATGAATCGACGGGAGGAACGATAGCGAGAAAAAGGCCATTTCATCTTGCGCAACACCAAGCAGCCGCAAACAAACAGACTCACCTTGCAGGACCTCACGCTTTGTTCCTCCTCAGAGATTCTCGACGTCGGTATCGTAGCAGCAAATCTCTCTCCTGTCGACACAAATAATCCGCCTTTGAGATTCTTTGGATGCAAAGGGAACGAACGGCTCCGGCGCAGAAACAAACGCGACTCACAATGACATTTCTGACATGAGCTCCTGTCTCCAGAGCCTGAAAAACACGTCACCGGCGATGATTGGAGGGACGCTCGTCTTTTCCAAAAGTGACAACTACAGGGTGTGTCAGGGTTTTCCAGATTATCTTTATCGTATCATTGTGTTGCTTTGACTTTGACTGCGACCTGTAATAAATAATATTATTTATCCCTTATTTATCCCTATCGCTTATCCCTTCCTACACAAAGTCGTAAAACACCCCTTGCTATGTTTTGACTAGAGGTCAAGGGCTTCCTCTATTCAATCCACTCTTACACCCACCCTGTTTCTCTTAATTAAAATGCTCGTGCAGGAGCCGAGAGTCAGACTTCATTCGTACAACGGATGGACTCTCCACCTGCAGGTGTCCAAAAGAACTTACTTGTCTCCCGTGTGGTTCTTGCAAAATAAGTTGGAGCGAGCGCAACTCTAACAGGGTGCATTTTGCCACTAGCTGCCTACGGACAATGACGTCGCGCTCGCGGCTCATGGTTGACGGGCTGAGCAGCCGGGCAAGTCCGTCGTTTTCAGCGCACAGCGAGTGGCAAAGGCGCTGACAAAACGGGAGCTTTGAGCTGCTGAAAACGGCAAAACAAGTCTAAAGCGTGTTCAAACGCGTGCGCACAATGCTCCTGCTTGAAAGGTCGGAATTTAAGGGGCCAATTTTTTGGATGGCGGCCGCCGGCCAAGCTTTGGACGGAAAAGGTTTCCTGGCGACAGCGAGCGAGCGCGGCGCTGCCGTACGTGCACCGAGTCGCCTGCCTGAAGACCTTGGACAAGTCGTCGATGATGTGCCGCTGCTCCACAACTTGAAGGAACTCCATTTCACCGTCCTGCTGGCCGCAACCGCGGTCCAGGTCATTGAGCGAACTAGGCCTTCTCTGTGGAACACAAATGCAGTGGACTCTGTTGGCACGCCGCCGTTGTCCGCGTCGACTTACCAAGCTTGCCATCTCCTCGTTCTCCTGGGTGACAAAGCGCACTTTGTTTTCAAGGCGACACAGCACCAGCGAGAGTTCTTCATTCTTCCTGCTCAGGCGTTTGTTTTTGTACAGGAGTGGCAGAAACTGGCTTTCTGTTTCTCTCAGTCGCTTTAGCTGCAAGCATGAAGTGCGGGATATGAAAGACGCACAACACGCGGGCCAGAACGTATCCATTCCTTTTGCATCGGTTTGAACGGAATCGTGGCTTTGGCTCCCAATAAAAGACATCTACCAGGCAACCGACTCGCCGCGCCGCTCAACTAATAAGCAAGCGCAATGGGTGCCTCGCTGGATGGCGCGCATCAAACGTAGCGCAAACCTTCAAGCGTGCCGTCAATAAATTACCAGTTCATTGCGCTCTTCAGAAAGCAGGGCGTTTCGATCCTCCAGTTTCCTGATGACTGCGCTGAGCTCAGCGATTTTCAGATGAAACCGTCGCGTGTCCCGATCCTCCTGAGACTGAAAACGCCCCGCAACACACACACACAAGCACTCGTTCAAAGTTCAAAACTGTTTTTGTGCTACCTTCCTCCAGCAACGAACTAAGTCATGCGTACTGCAAGTGTGTGATGAGGTGGCTTACGCAATGAAGAGGATTGCTAGTAGCGGCGTTGACCCCACTTCCAGGGTAGTTTAGGCCCGCCCTTTGGGAATCCCTCAGGGCAGCGATCTGCTGCTCGGCAGCCTGAGTCTGCAGCTGAAGGCGGTGGACGTGGCCGGCCCCAGGGCTTCATCCAAAACACTAACCGCTCTGTCTTTCAGCTTGATCTCATCCGTCTGGATGTACAAACGGGGAGCGCTCAGGCAGGCGGGCAAACTCATTTGCCAGAATTGTGACAAAAACAAAGAGAGCAACCGGCCAATTTTTTTCTTGAATCGACTAGAACACCTTTGCTGTGACAAAAGCGAAGCGAGCAACCGGACATTTTCTTCTTGTGAAATAGAATAGAATAGAATGCCTTAGGTGTCATTGCACTGCAGGTATACAACGAAATTGGGAACATAGCCACGCACCGCGCATCTGATCAGTCCTACCAGTCGGCGGATCTCCCTCTCGCAGTCTCTCTTGGTTCGGCTCAGCTCCTCCCGATGCTGGTGATGAGCCGATCGGAGCTCGGCCGCTCGGGACTGCCAGGCCTGCTGGGCCGCTGCCAGGGCTTCTTCCGCGCTCCTGGTGGAGGCGACACCGCTCGGTCTCCCGACACCGCCGCGTCTCCTCCACCTCCGCCAGCAAAGCGCCCCCCCTCCTCACCTGAGCAGACATTGCGCCACACCGGGCCGTTGAGACCGCAACGGAGTGCCGCGACGCTTACTGGGGACAAGCTACACAATACGGTAGCGGCCGCATCGAAGCCCGACGTGGCGTGCGGATAGTCAGACACGGATAGAGCGGATCACCTTGTCCATGGAGCCGTCCCTCAGGCTGAGGACCAAGGCATTCAGTCGCTGGATCTCTCCATCTTTGATTTTGATCACTCTCATCAGCTCCATTTCATGCTGCCGCAGTAATGTCTCCCTGGTAATGGCTAACTCTTTCTGCTTCTCCTCATGGAGTTTGCTTTTGAGTTCCGTCATGGCGGCGGTGGCACGGTGGTGCTCCGCCCGCAGGTCCTGACTTCTCTCTCTCTCCAGACAGCTGACCTGACATGACTTAGACTTAGACAAACTTTATTGTCATCTTGTCTGCACATGGTGCATACAAAACGAAATTCCGTTGCATACGTCTTACAACAAAGTAGTGATATTGCAGTTGAATAGAAGTAACATATCCTATGAAAATATATATATATACATATATACTATATATATATATATATATATATATTAAAAATAAGTATAAAGTGCAGCAGTGATAATTATGCAATAGTGCAAGTAGGCAAAACAGTATTCAAGAGTGTGCAGAGGAATGCTAAACCATGTATTAAACTTCTATTTAAAGGGTTTATACAAGTTCAGTAAAGTTGGTAGTGCTAAACCATGTATTAAACTTCTATTTAAAGGGTTTATACAAGTTCAGTAAAGTTGGTAGTGCGAGATAGTGCAAGATAGAGGTCCGTAGTGTCATAAAGTACAGTTCTGTGAATGTGTGATGCAGAGTTCAGTTTAGAGCTCAACAGTTCTAGTGTTCAACAGTCTGATGACAGCAGGGAAAAAGCTGTTGCAGAACCTGGTGGACCTGCAGCGGATGCTGCAAACCTCTTCCCAGAGGGCAGCAGGGAGAACAGTCCATGGTGGGGGTGTGATGGGTCATTGATGATGTTACGGGCACGGGACATGCAGCGCTGAGATGAAATGTCCTGAATGGAGGGAAGAGGAGCCCCTATGATCCTCTCTGCTGTCCTCACCACTCTCCTCACGTTCTTCCAATCGGAGGCGGTGCAGCCTCCACACCACACAGAGAGACAGCTTGTCAGAATGCTCTCTATGGTGCTCCTGTAGAACGTCCTCATGATGGGTGGGGGCAGGTGGGCTCTCCTCATCCTCCGCAGGAAGTACAAGCGCTTCTGTGCCCTCTTGACCAGTGCCGTAGTGTTCATAGTCCAGGTGAGGTCTTCTGTGATGTGGACCCCCAGGAATTTGGTGGTGCTGACCACCTCCACAGCTGAGCTGTTGATGATCAGTGGAGCGTGGTGAGGCTGTTTTTTCCTGAAGTCGACGATGATCTCCTTCATCTTCTCCTCATTCAGGATCAGGCTGTTTTCTCTGCACCAGCCCACCAGCTGCTCCACCTCCTCTCTGTAGTCCAGGTCGTTGTTGTCTCTGATGAGCCCCACCACTGTTGTGTCGTCTGCTGACTTCACGATGTGATTGGTGGTGAACCTGAGGACGCAGTCGTGTGTCATCAGGGTGCACAGCAGGGGGCTCAGGACGCAGCCCTGAAGGGAGCCTGTGCTGAGGGTGATGACATCAGAGGTGTTCTGTCCGACCCGGACTGACTGAGGTCTGTTGGTGAGGAAGTCTAGCAGCCAGTTGCGAAGGGGGGTGTTGAAGCCCAGGTGTTCCAATTTTCCTACCAGATGCTGTGGGATGATGGTGTTAAACGCTGAGCTGAAGTCCAGGAACAGCCTCCGCACATGGGTGTTCTTCTCCTCCAGGTGAGCCAGGCTCAGGTGAAGAACGGAGGAGATGGCGTCCTGAGTGGAGCGGTTTTGCCGGTCGGCAAACTGGAACGGGTCAAATAATAGGGGGAGTCTGGAAACGATGTGACCTTTAAGCAGCCTTTCGAAGCACTTCATCATAACCGGAGTCAGTGCAACAGGCCGGTAATCATTAAATGAGGTGATTTGAGGTTTCTTCGGCACCGGAATGATGGAGGCAGTCTTAAAGCACGCCGGCACTGTGGCTTGGCCCAGCGAGGTGTTAAAAATGTCTGTGATGACCCCAGCCAGATGACTTGCACATTCCCTGAACACACGCCCAGGAATGTTGTCGGGGCCAGGGGCCTTACAGGGGTTGACTCTCCTCAGGGTCTTCAACACATCGGCGGAGTCAAGGCAGAGTACCTCCTCTTCCTGATGGGGGACAGTTTTAACTGCTGGAGTGCCGTTTAGTGCCTCGAACCTCCCAAAGAAGTTATTTAGACCATTTAGAAAGTCAGCATCAACTACACCCACCGGGGGGGGGGAGGGTGAGTTGTAGTCTGTAATCGCCCGTATGCCTTGCCACATACTCCTGATGTTTTTGACGTCGTGGAAACGATCCTGAAATTTTCGACTGCGGTCTCGCTTCGCTATCCTGATGGCACGGTTCAAGTTGGCTCTCGCTGTCCTCAGTGTCTCCTTGTCGCCAGACTTGAAGGCAGAGTTCCGCGCTCGTAGCGTTTGACGTACCTCCTCAGTCATCCAGGGTCGTTGGTTGCCCCGGGTGATGATATTCTTAGTGGTGCTGACGTCCTCGGTGCATTTGTTGATGTAGGCTGACACAGTCATGGCACACGCATGTCTAATCTACATCGGGAAAACTGGGAGGGAGGGAGGCAGGCAGGGAGGCAGGCAGGGAGGCAGGCAGGGAGGCAGGCAGTGTCTGTCTGTTGAGGTTTTCACCTTGTTCTTCTCCTGCTGAAGTTCTAACTGGACGTCCATCAGTTTGGTTCTCAGCTCGTCATTGGCGGCCTGAAGGGCGTCCGTTCGCTCCGCCTTGGCCCGCCCTGCCGGAGCTCGTTTGGACATCTCTTACTCGAGTCTCGCCCGGTCGTCAGTCAGAGATCACAACATTTGTACCTGGAGAGCACAAACGCAGCGCTGTTTTCCACTGGCTTCGAACTCAACTTCAATCGGTACCGTAACTTACAACATCATAAACATAGAACTAGCTTGACTTATTCATTGAATAAATGCATTTGGTTCTTCAAAACTGCATCACGCAACATAGCGTGACCGAGACGGCCGTTATCCACCTGCGTGAAGTTATTTGGTGAAATGAATGAGATGTTTAAGACACCATCGTTCTGTCTCTATGTAGATGAAGGTAAATAATCGATTGCTGAAGGTCCAAAGGTGTTGTGATAAACAAATAAACATATTAGTGATTAGTGACATATTTGTGATAAACATATTAGGCAGGATAATCACATATGTTAACGTGACTGCCCACACTGTATTTATTTATGGTTATTTGTTAAATCGAGTACTGTTAGACATGAAATAGGAAGTGTTTAACATAAATGGAAGACGAAAGGGGTACTCACCATTGTAGCTCCTGCTGGTCAATGATACGAGCCTCTTCTTGCAGTGGAAAACATACAGCCAACAAACACCGTGGAACCTAAAGGAATGAAATTAAACATTAACATTTAGCCTCAACCAACATTCACAGATACAACGCAACGCAAACTACACAAACGTAAATCTTTTTAAACACAATGAGTTGTACTTACCGTGTACGCTCTAGACGGTCCACTTGCAAGCGGAAAATAAAGATATTTCTGTTGATAATCGTCGTGTTTGTATCCGGTGTCTCGCTCAAGGCCATTGCGCCCACAGATTTGAATTTTGGTGAGAGTTCAGCCTATTGACGTCATTTCCGCGGTGTAATACCCGCATATCTGAAACGGCAAAGTTAAGAGTAGAGTTAAATAAAGTTTTTAGTCAACGCAATAATTTACAACCGTTGACCAGTCGAAATAATCGTCGAAATTTGGCGTCTGTGGCTGGAAGCAGACGCCGAGTTCGACATTCCTCCCAAACGCCACACTCCCTCGCTTTTCAGGGCTAAAAAAAAACAGTTGTAATTACCTTGTACGCTCTAGACGGTCAAGTTGCAAGCTGAAAACAAAAATATTTGCCTTGTTAGTCATCGTGTTACTAACCGCTGTGTCTTGTTTGCCAGAACTGCCGCTTTCCTACTTCCTGTTGCAAGCCACGCCCACGGATTATAATTTTGCCGTGAGTTCCGCCTATTGACGTCATGTCCGCGTCACATGACTGCGACGTAATATTATCTAAAACTGTTTGTGCGGTATTGTGTTGTTCTGTGCGGTATTGTGTTATTCTGTGCGGCGTCGTGTTGTTCTGTGCGGCGTCGTGTTGTTCAGTGCGACGTCGTGTTGTTCAGTGCGGCATGGTGTTGTTCAGTGCGGCATGGTGTTGTTCAGTGCGGCATGGTGTTGTTCAGTGCGGCATAATGTTGTTCAGTGCGGCATAATGTTGTTCAGTGCGGCATGGTGTTGTTCAGTGCGGCATGGTGTTGTTCAGTGCGGCATGGTGTTGTTCAGTGCGGCATAATGTTGTTCAGTGCGCCATAATGTTGTTCAGTGCGGCATGGTGTTGTTCAGTGCGGGATGGTGTTGTTCAGTGCAGGATGGTGTTGTTCAGTGCGGCATGGTGTTGTTCAATGCGGCATGGTGTTGTTCAGTGCGGGATGGTGTTGTTCAGTGCGGCATGGTGTTGTTCAGTGCGGCATAATGTTGTTCAGTGCGGCATGGTGTTGTTCAGTGCGGCATGGTGTTGTTCAGTGCGGCATGGTGTTGTTCAGTGCGGCATGGTGTTGTTCAGTGCGGAATGGTGTTGTTCAGTGCGGCATGGTGTTGTTCAGTCCGGGATGGTGTTGTTCAATGCGGGATCGTGTTGTTCAGTGCGGGGTGGTGTTGTTCAGTGCGGGATGGTGTTGTTCAGTGCGGCATGGTGTTGTTCAATGCGGCATGGTGTTGTTCAGTGCGGGATGGTGTTGTTCATTGCGGCATGGTGTTGTTCAGTGCGGCATGGTGTTGTTCAGTGCGGCATGGTGTTGTTCAGTGCGGCATGGTGTTGTTCAGTGCGGCATAATGTTGTTCAGTGCGGCATGGTGTTGTTCAGTGTGGAAAGGTGTTGTTCAGTGCAGGATGGTGTTGTTCAGTGCGGCATGGTGTTGTTCAATGCAGGATCGTGTTGTTCAGTGCAGCATAATGTTGTTCAGTGCAGCATGGTGTTGTTCAGGGCGGCATGGTGTTGTTCAATGCGGCATGGTGTTGTTCACTGCGGGATGGTGTTGTTCAATGCGGGATCGTGTTGTTCAGTGCAGCATGGTGTTGTTCAGTGCGGCATGGTGTTGTTCAGTGCGACATAATGTTGTTTAGTGCGGCATAATGTTGTTCAGTGCGGCATAATGTTGTTCAGTGCGGCATGGTGTTGTTCAGTGCGGCATGGTGTTGTTCAGTGCGGCATGGTGTTGTTCAGTGCAGGATGGTGTTGTTCAGTGCGGCATGGTGTTGTTCAATGCGGCATGGTGTTGTTCAGTGCGGGATGGTGTTGTTCAGTGCAGGATGGTGTTGTTCAGTGCGGCATGGTGTTGTTCAGTGTGGAATGGTGTTGTTCAGTGCGGCATGGTGTTGTTCAGTGCGGCATGGTGTTGTTCAGTGCAGGATGGTGTTGTTCGATGCGGGATCGTGTTGTTCAGTGCGGCATGGTGTTGTTCAATGCGGCATGGTGTTGTTCAGTGCGGGATGGTGTTGTTAAGTGCGGCATGGTGTTGTTCAGTGCGGCATAATGTTGTTCAGTGCGGCATGGTGTTGTTCAGTGCGGCATGGTGTTGTTCAGTGCGGCATGGTGTTGTTCAGTGCGGCATGGTGTTGTTCAGTGCGGCATGGTGTTGTTCAGTGCGGCATGGTGTTGTTCAGTGCGGCATGGTGTTGTTCAGTGCGGAATGGTGTTGTTCAGTGCGGCATGGTGTTGTTCAGTGCGGGATGGTGTTGTTCAATGCGGGATCATGTTGTTCAGTGCGGCGTGGTGTTGTTCAGTGCAGGATGGTGTTGTTCAGTGCAGGATGGTGTTGTTCAGTGCGGCATGGTGTTGTTCAATGCAGGATCGTGTTGTTCAGTGCAGCATAATGTTGTTCAGTGCAGCATGGTGTTGTTCAGTGCGGCATGGTGTTGTTCAATGCGGCATGGTGTTGTTCAGTGCGGGATGGTGTTGTTCAGTGCGGCATGGTGTTTTTCAGTGCGGCATAATGTTGTTCAGTGCGGCATGGTGTTGTTCAGTGCGGCATGGTGTTGTTCAGTGCAGGATGGTGTTGTTCAGTGCGGCATGGTGTTGTTCAATGCAGGATCGTGTTTTTCAGTGCAGCATAATGTTGTTCAGTGCAGCATGGTGTTGTTCAGTGCGGCATAATGTTGTCCAGTGCGCCATAATGTTGTTCAGTGCGGCATGGTGTTGTTTAGTGCGGGATGGTGTTGTTCAGTGCAGGATGGTGTTGTTCAGTGCGGCATGGTGTTGTTCAATGCGGCATGGTGTTGTTCAGTGCGGGATGGTGTTGTTCAGTGCGGCATGGTGTTGTTCAGTGCGGCATAATGTTGTTCAGTGCGGCATGGTGTTGTTCAGTGCGGCATGGTGTTGTTCAGTGCGGCATGGTGTTGTTCAGTGCGGCATGGTGTTGTTCAGTGCGGAATGGTGTTGTTCAGTGCGGCATGGTGTTGTTCAGTGCGGGATGGTGTTGTTCAATGCGGGATCGTGTTGTTCAGTGCGGGGTGGTGTTGTTCAGTGCAGGATGGTGTTGTTCAGTGCAGGATGGTGTTGTTCAGTGCGGCATGGTGTTGTTCAATGCAGGATCGTGTTGTTCAGTGCAGCATAATGTTGTTCAGTGCGGCATGGTGTTGTTCAATGCGGCATGGTGTTGTTCAGTGCGGGATGGTGTTGTTCAGTGCGGCATGGTGTTTTTCAGTGCGGCATAATGTTGTTCAGTGCGGCATGGTGTTGTTCAGTGCGGCATGGTGTTGTTCAGTGCAGGATGGTGTTGTTCAGTGCGGCATGGTGTTGTTCAATGCAGGATCGTGTTGTTCAGTGCAGCATAATGTTGTTCAGTGCAGCATGGTGTTGTTCAGTGCGGCATGGTGTTGTTCAGTGCGACATAATGTTGTTCAGTGCGGCATAATGTTGTTCAGTGCGGCATAATGTTGTTCAGTGCGGCATGGTTTTGTTCAGTGCGGCATGGTGTTGTTCAGTGCGGCATGGTGTTGTTCAGTGCAGGATGGTGTTGTTCAGTGCGGCATGGTGTTGTTTAATGCGGCATGGTGTTGTTCAGTGCGGGATGGTGTTGTTCAGTGCAGGATGGTGTCGTTCAGTGCGGCATGGTGTTGTTCAGTGCGGAATGGTGTTGTTCAGTGCGGCATGGTGTTGTTCAGTGCGGGATGGTGTTGTTCAATGCGGGATCGTGTTGTTCAGTGCGGCATGGTGTTGTTCAGTGCGGCATGGTGTTGTTCAGTGCGGCATAATGTTGTTCAGTGCGGCATGGTGTTGTTCAGTGCGGCATGGTGTTGTTCAGTGCGGCATGGTGTTGTTCAGTGCGGCATAATGTTGTCCAGTGCGCCATAATGTTGTTCAGTGCGGCATGGTGTTGTTTAGTGCGGGATGGTGTTGTTCAGTGCAGGATGGTGTTGTTCAGTGCGGCATGGTGTTGTTCAATGCGGCATGGTGTTGTTCAGTGCGGGATGGTGTTGTTCAGTGCGGCATGGTGTTGTTCAGTGCGGCATAATGTTGTTCAGTGCGGCATGGTGTTGTTCAGTGCGGCATGGTGTTGTTCAGTGCGGCATGGTGTTGTTCAGTGCGGCATGGTGTTGTTCAGTGCGGAATGGTGTTGTTCAGTGCGGCATGGTGTTGTTCAGTGCGGGATGGTGTTCAATGCGGGATCGTGTTGTTCAGTGCGGGGTGGTGTTGTTCAGTGCAGGATGGTGTTGTTCAGTGCAGGATGGTGTTGTTCAGTGCGGCATGGTGTTGTTCAATGCAGGATCGTGTTGTTCAGTGCAGCATAATGTTGTTCAGTGCAGCATGGTGTTGTTCAGTGCGGCATGGTGTTGTTCAATGCGGCATGGTGTTGTTCAGTGCGGGATGGTGTTGTTCAGTGCGGCATGGTGTTTTTCAGTGCGGCATAATGTTGTTCAGTGCGGCATGGTGTTGTTCAGTGCGGCATGGTGTTGTTCAGTGCGACATAATGTTGTTCAGTGCGGCATAATGTTGTTCAGTGCGGCATGGTGTTGTTCAGTGCGGCATGGTGTTGTTCAGTGCGGCATGGTGTTGTTCAGTGCGGCATGGTGTTGTTCAGTGCAGGATGGTGTTGTTCAGTGCAGGATGGTGTTGTTCAGTGCAGGATGGTGTTGTTCAGTGCGGGATGGTGTTGTTCAGTGCGGGATGGTGTTGTTCAGTGCGGCATGGTGTTGTTCAGTGCGGAATGGTGTTGTTCAGTGCGGCATGGTGTTGTTCAGTGCGGCATGGTGTTGTTCAGTGCAGGATGGTGTTGTTCAATGCGGGATGGTGTTGTTCAGTGCGGGATGGTGTTGTTCAGTGCAGGATGGTGTTGTTCAGTGCGGCATGGTGTTGTTCAATGCGGCATGGTGTTGTTCAGTGCAGGATGGTGTTGTTCAGTGCGGCATGGTGTTGTTCAATGCGGCATGGTGTTGTTCAATGCGGCATGGTGTTGTTCAGTGCGGCATGGTGTTGTTCAGTGCGGCATGGTGTTGTTCAGTGCAGCGTAATGTTGTTCAGTGCGGCATGGTGTTGTTCAGTGCAGAATGGTGTTGTTCAGTGCGGCATGGTGTTGTTCAGTGCAGGATGGTGTTGTTCAGTGCGGCATGGTGTTGCTCAGTGCGGCATGGTGTTGTTCAGTGCGGGATGGTGTTGTTCATTGCGGCATGGTGTTGTTCAGTGCGGCATGGTGTTGTTCAGTGCGGCATGGTGTTGTTCAGTGCGGCATAATGTTGTTCAGTGCGCCATAATGTTGTTCAGTGCGGCATGGTGTTGTTCAGTGCGGGATGGTGTTGTTCAGTGCAGGATGGTGTTGTTCAGTGCGGCATGGTGTTGTTCAGTGCGGCATGGTGTTGTTCAGTGCGGCATAATGTTGTTCAGTGCGGCATAATGTTGTTCAGTGCGGGATGGTGTTGTTCATTGCGGCATGGTGTTGTTCAGTGCGGCATGGTGTTGTTCAGTGCGGCATGGTGTTGTTCAGTGCGGGATGGTGTTGTTCAGTGCAGGATGGTGTTGTTCAGTGCGGCATGGTGTTGTTCAGTGCGGCATGGTGTTGTTCATTTCGGCATAATGTTGTTCAGTGCGGCATAATGTTGTTTAGTGCGGCATGGTGTTGTTCAGTGCGGGATGGTGTTGTTCAGTGCGTTATAATGTTGTTCAGTGCGGCATGGTGTTGTTCAGTGCGGCATGGTGTTGTTCAGTGCGGCATGGTGTTGTTCAGTGCGGCATAATGTTGTTCAGTGCGGCATAATGTTGTTCAGTGCGGCATGGTGTTGTTCAGTGCGGGATGGTGTTGTTCAGTGCGGGATGGTGTTGTTCAGTGCGGCATGGTGTTCAATGCGGAATGGTGTTGTTCAGTGCAGGATGGTGTTGTTCAGTGCGGCATGGTGTTGTTCAGTGCGGCATAATGTTGTTCAGTGCGGCATGGTGTTGTTCAGTGCGGCATGGTGTTGTTCAGTGCGGCATGGTGTTGTTCAGTGCGGCATAATGTTGTTCAGTGCGGCATGGTGTTGTTCAGTGCGGCATGGTGTTGTTCAGTGCGGCATAATGTTCAGTGCGGCATAATGTTGTTCAGTGCGGCATGGTGTTGTTCAGTGCGGGATGGTGTTGTTCAGTGCAGGATGGTGTTGTTCAGTGCGGCATGGTGTTCAGTGCGGGATGGTGTCTTTCAGTGCGGCATGGTGTCGTTCAGTGCGGCATGGTGTCTTTCAGTGCGGCATGGTGTCGTTCAGTGAGGCATGGTGTTGTTCAGTGCGGCATGGTGTTGTTTAGTGCGGCATGGTGTTGTTCAGTGCGGGATGGTGTTGTTCAGTGTGGCATGGTGTTCAGTGCGGCATGGTGTTGTTCAGTGCGGTATCGTGTTGTTCAGTGCGGTATCGTGTTTCTCAGTGCGGTATCGTGTTGTTCAGTGCAGTATCGTTGTGTTGTTCGTATTGTGTTTAACACTTAGCCTCTAACACTTAGCCTCTAACACTTAGCCTCTAGCATCTAGAAGGTAAATAAATAGGAAGGAAGGACTCACCGGTGACGTCTTCGCCCACGTCCAAGCGTTGTACTTTGTATTTTCATCCTTCTGACAGTGGAAAACATAGCCAACAAACACCGTGGAACCTAAACGAATGAAAGAAAACTATCATTTGGCCACAACCAACATTCACAGATACAACACAATGTGACGTGCGGGGTTGAGGTTAAAGGTTGAGTGAAGGGCCCTCGTTTTAAACTACTTTTTTGAAAAGGATTGGGAACAAGTAAGACGTATTTAATTTATTTAATGGGAAGTAGTAAGAGCTATTGAATTTAATCTATGTATTATATTCTATTGTATTGTATTCTGTTGTATTCTTTTGGATTGTATTCACACTAACCCCACTAAAACTTCAGCCCACAAAAACTCGCCTCTGGCGCCTAGCCTCTGGCACTTAGCCTCTAACACTTAGCCTTTAACACTTAGCCTTTAACACTTAGCCTTTAACACTTAGCCTAGAAGGTGAATAAATAGGGTTAAAGGTTGAGTGAAGGGACCTCGTTTTAAACTACTTTTTTGTAAAGGAGTGGGAACAAGTAAGACGTATTTAATTTATTTAATGGGAAGTAGTAAGACTTATTAAATTTATTTAATCTACTTTTCTTCCCAGGCAAAATTTGATGTGCTGCAATTCCAAATTTCCAAAGTGAATGAAGGAATGAAGTCCTTTAAATTATGATTTTGTATAAATACTAGGCATTAACACAAAATCGACGGCACAAAATGGGCAGACTTTACTTGTTTGAAAAGGACTGGTTACAAGACAGACTTTTTTAATTTATTTAATGGGAAGAAGACTTATTTAGTTTAATTGATCTATTTTTGTTCCCTGGCAAAATTCGATTTGCTGCAATTCCAAATTTCCAAAGTGAATGAAGGAAAGAAGTCGTTTAAATTATGATTTTGTTTAAATACTAGGCATAGACACAAAATCTACGGCACAAAATGGGCAGACTTTACTTGTTTGAAGAGGACTGGTTACAAGACAGACTTTTCTGATTTATTTAATGGGAAGAAGACTTATTTAGTTTATTTAATCTATTTTTGTTCCCTGGCAAAATTGGATTTGCTGAAATTGTATTTTGCCAAATCTTGCCTTGAGACCTGATAGGAAGTATTAAACGCTTAGTTAAATCAATACAAGTTGGTAATAAGAGCGAGTAATGTTGGTTG
The DNA here is from genome assembly GCF_059516105.1 of Syngnathus floridae. NCBI lineage: Eukaryota > Metazoa > Chordata > Actinopteri > Syngnathiformes > Syngnathidae > Syngnathus > Syngnathus floridae. The sequence goes on from NW_028284053.1 coordinate 663,820, forward strand.
AACCGATGAATGAAGGTTGAAAGCAATTTAAATTATGACTTTGTATAAATACTAGATATTAACAGAACATCTACTGCGCGAAATGGGCAGAGTTTACTTGTTTGAGAAGGAGTGGCTTATTCAAAACTAAGATTTATTTAATCTGTTTGTTCCCAGGCAAAATTGGATGTGATGCAATTCCAAATTTCACCACATGATGGTGCCCAATTTTGACTTCATAGGACATATTAAACACTTAGCTTGTTATTATGTTCAAGGTAATCAGATTTGTTTATTATTCTAATGGCCTCTTCAAAACTATTCTGGATTACTACTTTGGATCTATTCTACATTACTTGGCAACAACATACTCTGTAACAGATTAGGCAGTATAATCATATCTGTTAACTTGAGAGTGCCCACACTCAATCTACTTATCGTGATGTTAAATCAATTACTGTTAGACATTATTTGTCTGATAATCTACCAAATCTTTGAATTGAAGAATTTGTGATTTAATTAATAGCTTGTTGTTATGTTAAGGGTAATCAGACTTGTATATAATTCTAATGGCCTTCTTTTGAAAACTATTCTGAATTACAACTTTGGATCTTATATTACTTTGCAACAATCTACTCCGTGACAGATTAGGCAGTATAATCACATATGTTAACTTCAGTGCCCACACTGTATTTATTTATGGTTATTTGTTAAATCAAGTACTGTTAGACATGAAATAGGAAGTGTTTAACATAAATGTTATGGCTACTCACCATTGTAGCTCGCTCCTGGTCAATGATACGAGCCTCTTCTTGCAGTGGAAAACTTGCAGCCAACAAACACCGTGGAACCTAAAGGAATGAAATTAAACATTAACATTTCGCCTCGACCAATTTTCACACGTACAACGCAACGCAGCTACACTTCTGCTATTACAAACGTAAATCTCCTTAAACACAATGAGTGTTACTTACCGTGTACGCTCTAGACGGTCCAGTTGCAAGCAGAAAATAAAGATATTTCTGTTGATAATCGTCGCTGCTCAGTGGCTCACGGCCATCGCGCCAACAGATTTGAATTTTGGCGGAGGTTCGGGCAATTACGTCATATCCACGGCACATGACTGCGACGTAATACCCGCTTATCTGAAACGGCAGTTAAAAGTAGAGTTACATCAAGTTTTCTTGGAACCTAAACGAATGAAAGAAAACTATCATTTGGCCACAACCAACACTCACAGATACAACACAACGTGCGGGGTTGGGGTTAAAGATTGAGTGAAGGGCCCTCGTTTTAAACTACTGTTTTGAAAAGGAGTGGGAACAAGTAAGACGTATTTAATTTATTTAATGGGAAGTAGTAAGACTCATTAAATTTATTTAATCTACTTTTCTTCCCAGGCAAAATTTGATGTGCTGCAATTCCAAATTTCCAAAGTGAATGAAGGAATGAAGTCCTTTAAATTATGATTTTGTATAAATACTAGGCATTAACACAAAATCGACGGCACAAAATGGGCAGACTTTACTTGTTTGAAAAGGACTGGTTACAAGACAGACTTTTTTAATTTATTTAATGGGAAGAAGACTTATTTAGTTTAATTGATCTATTTTTGTTCCCTGCCAAAATTCGATTTGCTGCAATTCCAAATTTCCAAAGTGAATGAAGGAAAGAAGTCGTTTAAATTATGATTTTGTTTAAATACTAGGCATAGACACAAAATCTACGGCACAAAATGGGCAGACTTTACTTGTTTGAAGAGGACTGGTTACAAGACAGACTTTTCTGATTTATTTAATGGGAAGAGGACTTATTTAGTTTATTTAATCTATTTTTGTTCCCTGGCAAAATTGGATTTGCTGAAATTGTATTTTGCCAAATCTCGATTTGAGACCTGATAGGAAGTATTAAACGCTTAGTTAAATCAATACAAGTTGGTAATAAGAGCGAGTAATGTTGGTTGAACCGATGAATGAAGGTTGAAAGCAATTTAAATTATGACTTTGTATAAATACTAGATATTAACAGAACATCTACTGCGCAAAATGGGCAGAGTTTACTTGTTTGAGAAGGAGTGGCTTATTCAAAACTAAGATTTATGTAATCTGTTTGTTCCCAGGCAAAATTGGATGTGATGCAATTCCAAATTTCACCACATGATGGTGCCCAATTTTGACTTCATAGGACATATTAAACACTTAGCTTGTTATTATGTTCAAGGTAATCAGATTTGTTTATCATTCTAATGGCCTCTTCAAAACTATTCTGGATTACTACTTTGGATCTATTCTACATTACTTGGCAACAACATACTCTGTAACAGATTAGGCAGTATAATCACATATGTTAACTTGAGAGTGCCCACACTCAATCTACTTATCGTGATGTGTTAAATCAATTACTGTTAGACATTATTTGTCTGATAATCTACCAAATCTTTGAATTGAAGAATTTGTGATTTAATTAATAGCTTGTTCAGGGTAATCAGACTTGTATATAATTCTAATGGCCTTCTTTTGAAAACTATTCTGAATTACAACTTTGGATCTTATATTACTTTGCAACAATCTACTCCGTGACAGATTAGGCAGTATAATCACATATGTTAACTTCAGTGCCCACACTGTATTTATTTATGGTTATTTGTTAAATCAAGTACTGTTAGACATGAAATAGGAAGTGTTTAACATAAATGTTATGGCTACTCACCATTGTAGCTCGCTCCTGGTCAATGATACAAGCCTCTTCTTGCAGTGGAAAACTTGCAGCCAACAAACACCGTGGAACCTAAAGGAATGAAATTAAACATTAACATTTCGCCTCGACCAATTTTCACACGTACAACGCAACGCGGCTACACTTCTGCTATTACAAACGTAAATCTCCTTAAACACAATGAGTGTTACTTACCGTGTACGCTCTAGACGGTCCAGTTGCAAGCAGAAAATAAAGATATTTCTGTTGATAATCGTCGCTGCTCAGTGGCTCACGGCCATCGCGCCAACAGATTTGAATTTTGGCGGAGGTTCGGGCAATTACGTCATATCCGCGGCATTTGACTGCGACGTAATACCCGCTTATCTGAAACGGCAGTTAAAAGTAGAGTTACATCAAGTTTTCTTGGAACCTAAACGAATGAAAGAAAACTATCATTTGGCCACAACCAACATTCACAGATACAACACAACGTGCGGGGTTGAGGTTAAAGATTGAGTGAAGGGCCCTCGTTTTAAACTACTGTTTTGAAAAGGAGTGGGAACAAGTAAGACGTATTTAATTTATTTAATGGGAAGTAGTAAGACTTATTAAATTTATTTAATCTACTTTTCTTCCCAGGCAAAATTTGATGTGCTGCAATTCCAAATTTCCAAAGTGAATGAAGGAATGAAGTCCTTTAAATTATGATTTTGTATAAATACTAGGCATTAACACAAAATCGACGGCACAAAATGGGCAGACTTTACTTGTTTGAAAAGGACTGGTTACAAGACAGACTTTTTTAATTTATTTAATGGGAAGAAGACTTATTTAGTTTAATTGATCTATTTTTGTTCCCTGCCAAAATTCGATTTGCTGCAATTCCAAATTTCCAAAGTGAATGAAGGAAAGAAGTCGTTTAAATTATGATTTTGTTTAAATACTAGGCATAGACACAAAATCTACGGCACAAAATGGGCAGACTTTACTTGTTTGAAGAGGACTGGTTACAAGACAGACTTTTCTGATTTATTTAATGGGAAGAGGACTTATTTAGTTTATTTAATCTATTTTTGTTCCCTGGCAAAATTGGATTTGCTGAAATTGTATTTTGCCAAATCTCGATTTGAGACCTGATAGGAAGTATTAAACGCTTAGTTAAATCAATACAAGTTGGTAATAAGAGCGAGTAATGTTGGTTGAACCGATGAATGAAGGTTGAAAGCAATTTAAATTATGACTTTGTATAAATACTAGATATTAACAGAACATCTACTGCGCAAAATGGGCAGAGTTTACTTGTTTGAGAAGGAGTGGCTTATTCAAAACTAAGATTTATGTAATCTGTTTGTTCCCAGGCAAAATTGGATGTGATGCAATTCCAAATTTCACCACATGATGGTGCCCAATTTTGACTTCATAGGACATATTAAACACTTAGCTTGTTATTATGTTCAAGGTAATCAGATTTGTTTATCATTCTAATGGCCTCTTCAAAACTATTCTGGATTACTACTTTGGATCTATTCTACATTACTTGGCAACAACATACTCTGTAACAGATTAGGCAGTATAATCACATATGTTAACTTGAGAGTGCCCACACTCAATCTACTTATCGTGATGTGTTAAATCAATTACTGTTAGACATTATTTGTCTGATAATCTACCAAATCTTTGAATTGAAGAATTTGTGATTTAATTAATAGCTTGTTCAGGGTAATCAGACTTGTATATAATTCTAATGGCCTTCTTTTGAAAACTATTTTGAATTACAACTTTGGATCTTATATTACTTTGCAACAATCTACTCGGTGACAGATTAGGCAGTATAATCACATATGTTAACTTCAGTGCCCACACTGTATTTATTTATGGTTATTTGTTAAATCAAGTACTGTTAGACATGAAATAGGAAGTGTTTAACATAAATGTTATGGCTACTCACCATTGTAGCTCGCTCCTGGTCAATGATATGAGCCTCTTCTTGCAGTGGAAAACTTGCAGCCAACAAACACCGTGGAACCTAAAGAAATGAAATTAAACATTAACATTTCGCCCGGACCAACATTCACACGTACAACGCAACGCGGCTACACTTCTGCTATTACAAACGTAAATCTCCTTAAACACAACGAGTGTTACTTACCGTGTACGCTCTAGGCAAAATTGGATGTGATGCAATTCCAAATCTATCTGAAACGGCAGTTAAAAGTAGAGTTACATCAAGTTTTCTTTTTTAATCAACACAATCATTTACAACCGTTGACCAGAAAGAATCGTCGAAATTCGACGTCCCCCACAAACGCCACGCTCACTCGCTTTTCAGGGCAACAAAAGTACTTCTTTTTAAAAACGATGAGTTGTACTTACCGTGTACGCTCTGGACGGTCCAGTTGCAAGCAGAAAATAAAAATATTTCTCTTGTTAGTCGTATGTTACCATCCGCTGTGTCTTTGTCAACATCGCCGCCATTTTCCTACTTCCTGCTGCGAGCCACGCCCACGGATTTAAATTTGGGCGGAAGCTCTTTCCATTGGCGTCGTTTTCGCGTATAGCAAATCCGATTGGTTGGGAAGGGGGCACGGTTATGCAGCCGAGGAGTCCTGTGATCGGTGGGATGTAAAGTAGGCGTCGACGTCACGTCCGCGTCACGTGACCACGACGTGGCAGACGTCAAATAGCAACCGCTGTTTTGTTTAGTAGACTTACAGTTGTTATGCATTGACATAATGGCGCACACACCAAATAGATTTAAATAAATTAAATAATTCTTCTGCCCACTCTCTTTTAAACAAGTTAACTCTCCCCGCGGATTTGAATTCCGGCGAAAGTTACGCCCATCGACGTCACGTATGTCACGTGACCACGACGTGGCAGATGTCATATAGCAACCGCTGTTTTGTTTAGTAGATTTACAGTTGTTATGCATTGGCATAATGGTGTGCACTCAAAATAGATTTAAATAAATTAAATATTTCTTCTGCCTACTCCCTTTTAAACAAGTTAACTCTGCCCACGTCCATTGACGTCTTGTCTGCGTCACGTGACCACGACGTAGCGACGTCATATAGTAACCGCTGTTTTGACCAGTAGACTTAGTTATTATGCGTTGACATAATGGCGCACTGGTTAGCATGGCCACCTCTTAAGCATGATGATGCGGGTTCGACGCCTGATCAATGTTAGCATGGAGTGAGCTGAAGTGCATGGCGCTGAAGATTTGAATCTTTGAAATGCGCTGAGGTCTGACATATCAGGCAGAATGGTTTGCCATCACGTTCAACAAAAAATAGAAACTTTCCCACTCTGATTAAAACGTCCTGTGTTCATCTACGTATTTTCGTTTTGCTGTGCATCTTTTCCCTGCCATTTCGAGAGCCCAATTGACACTCATAGTTTAAAGAAATGTGTTTGCCCATCCTACTTTGTGGAATTTCACCACATGCGCTTTTGACCAAAATACCAAATTGAACTCAAGTGAAGCCAACACGCACAACCCCCCCCCCCCACACACACACACACACACACACACAAATGTTGATATGAACATAAAAGAGCCGCATGCGGTTCGGGAGTTGCGGCTTGGCCAAACCTGTACTATACAACTTTATTTGTATAAAATTTTCACAACAGCTGTCACACAAACAAAGCGGGAAAAACCGAAGACGTGCGTGTTCCGCCCACGCTGGATTTATTTGCACCTTTGAAAAGACACCGTATTGCCGCAGATGTGGCAAAGAGTACTTTTGGGCATCTGAGACGGAAGGATGTCCAAAGCATCACGTCACCTGCTCTGGTAGGCATGGTGGTGGGACGTTGAGGTCAACCGCTTTGGGGTTGGCTGACTCTTTGATCGCAGGATGCCACACACTTGAAGACAGAAGCAGAAAAGCAGAGCTAAATGCAAAATGTACTCACCGGTGACTCCAATTTTTTTCCCCCCTGAAGAAACAGCTGGACGGGTGGCCCCGGCTGGCCAGTGGGACTCTTGTTATTCTGACCCTTTTTAGTGCGCGTTTGGGGCAACAACCGTTTTTTGTGGCGCTCTCTTCTGGTTCAAAAGTGCCCTGCATGTGAATTTGCTTTTCCTGCCTTCTGATTGGATGAGCGCCGGTGTGACGCGGTGCCTCTGTCACCGTGGCGGGGGGTATACGTTGGCATCGGAGCGTCTGCCAACGTCTGAGACCGGCTGGCAGTGTATCGGAGGTGTCGAGTGCGGTGCCGCTGGAGCTCACTCACCAGCTGGTGTTAGGGCCACAGAATGAAGGCCAAGGAGAAGAATAGAAAGAGAAACAGAAACTTCTCCTCCAATTGTTTGATTTGTCTCTTCTGAGCTTCGATGAATTCTTTCAGCTCTTTGTTCCTCTAGGACGGACAAATGGAAAGTGGCATTCAAAAGCCAGTAAGCGTGCAAGTAAGTGCCGGGCTGGCTTTGGGCCCTTACCTGTTGCGCGCTGTGCAGCAGATCCATTCTCTCTTGGAGGATGCAAGCGTCGCGCTCCCTCAACTCGCACATCAGGGCTCGCTTCCATTGGTCCACGGCGCTCCTAAGCTCTTCTCTCTGATCCGCCGTCAGCACGTCATTCACGCCAGCGTGGCTGGCTTTTTCGCCGTCCGTGGCGGGGCAGTCCCGCTGCGGTAGCGCCTCGTACAACATGGCCTCCAGCTCCAGGATCCTCTGGGCCGCAATCCTCGTCCATCAGTGGTCCGGCGGGAGATTTGAGGGCGGCTTACCTTATGAGCCTGGTCCATGGAACACTTCCTGAAGTCCAACTCTTCATCCAGGTAGCCCTTCTGCTTGCAGAACATATCCTAGCACAGCTCAAGGTCAGAATTGTTGGGGCACATTGCCGGAGTTCCCCTTGGCTGATGTCGCGTGTCTGTCTACCTTCTCACTTTCAATGTCCAACATCTTCTGTTGAAGTGCTGACTTGGTCACTTTGATGTATTCTAACCACTGAGGAAAGGCTGCTGTCACATAAGCAGAATGCGAGAGCGTGCGTGGACGTGCGCGTTACCTTCTCGGCTAGGGTGAGAAGGGTCCTGGCGTGAATCATGACCACCTGCTCCTCGTTGGTGAGATTCTGCAAGAGCCCAAAGGCACAGCGTCAACAAGCTTCTTTCAGCGCAAAGCCTTCCAAAAGTCACATTTGAGCCGCCGAGTCTCGTGGAGTGCGAACATAAGGAGTTCGACATACACTTACGGCGTTATAGCCCAGGATGTCCAGCTTCTTCATCAGATCACTGATGACGATGTCCGGGGGAAAGGCGCAAGGAGCAATGTAAGGTGTTCTGGGACCTCGGGTTAAGGTTAGGGTTGCGAGGGACGCCTTACGTACGCTCACGCCCTCGGCCTCGCAGTAGATCTGCAAAGGGCTGAGGCCGTCTGGGAAACGGACTTGCAGAAACTTCAAGACGGGGGAGCGCCACTCCCTCTCCTGAAAGGCAGAGGCATGCATCCGTCCGTCCGTCCGTCCGTCCGTCCGTCACATCTCTGGCCTCAACACGCTTGTGCGAGTCTTCCCACCTCCAGCTCCAGGATGCGGAACTCAAGCAGTTCGTTTTGGTCTCGGATATCCTGGATGTGCTCTTTCAGACGCGCTTCTTCCGCCTCCATCCGCCTGACCTGAAAAGACAGTCAGACCTCATCTGCGGGGCTTCCCGACAGGTGTGACGCCAAGCGACTCCGCCCAGCGCCTTTCTTTCCGTCACCTTTTCGGCCAACTGCTGATTGCTCTGACGCAGCAGCTGCTTCTCCTCCACCCACTTGACATTTGTTAGGTTACGGATTCTAGTTATTGATCTGACTCCAAATTGCGATCAACACTTAACACATAAATTGCTATGTCCTAATCCACACACTGGCGCACCTAACAATTTTGCGAGTTCGTTCTGTCAAAGAGAAGACCAGTAGATCAATCAGACCAAATTTACCAATTATTTATTCCTGACAAAGCGCACTAATACAGGCCTGGGTCCCGGGTCCCTCACACTAAAACTCGTGCGTTTTTGTGACCACCAAAAGACGACACATTCTTCCGGGTTGCCCAGTTTTAAAGAAACACAATATGAATATTAAAGCATGCAAAATATTGTGAGATGATTGGTGGATGGCCATCTCCTCCCCGTCCAGGTGTCGCTGAGGTCAGGCGGTTGGGTTTTCCCCTCGATGCCCAGTCCCATAGATGTGCTGTTGTTCTCCTTTCTCACCGACCTTGAGATTATCTCGTCCGGTACTCCCTGTCTGGGCCTATACACAACACTTCCAAGAAAACAAGTTCATGCAGTTTGCCTGCACATTCCTCGGCCCCCACCAATCCACACGAGCACTTCAATACTAGATATTAATATGATTATAAGTTTAACACAACCTTAAAATATGTTTGCAAACTCCCAAAAGCACATTTCCCTTTATTCCCTCTCATGACCTAATTTATGAGGTCATCACCCGTTACCCTAGCAAACAGCTACCAGCGCGCTGTCGATCCTTCCTTCCCCCCGCTGCTCATGTTGAGTCACCAGGGCATATTGGCCCATCGGTGGCAACGGGCCAACGGTTTTCTCGATCAACCGGACAGTGAGTGACCTAATACATGGAATACAACAACAATCGCATAAAATCATAACTGTAGTAAAAATAGCCACAGCAACAAGCACAGACATGATGAGGCCTTTCCAGCTTCCGAACGTTTTCATCCAATCGGACCAAATATCGGTGTGTAGGCCTGAATGATCTTTCATCTTTTTGTTCAGTGTCCTTAGTCCTTCCAACGCCTGGATCAGTCGGCCTCCTCGTGCCGTGTTGTTTGGGATGAAAGTACAACATGCATCACCAAACATTCCACATACACCATGTTCCTTAGCCAATAGCATGTCCAACGCAATTCTATTTTGGAACGCCATTAACGACGTTGCAGCCAATTGTTCATGAACTGCGGCGAATGATTCAGCTGTATAATTACCCAGTCGTTGGACATTGTAATGAACGTAATTAATACTGTCTACATTTTTATTGGGGGTGATCCATAGGAAGATACTTTCGAATCCCGAGAACACTTGATTAACGAGTTTATACTTATCTGACACACCCCGGGGCACTCCTATAGTGTCAATATATGTGGGATCGTCGTCGCTCAATCACGGGGGCAAAACGTCTCTTTTGGCTTGCTTCAGGAGCCCCGCCAGTGGGGACTCCAGGTCCCAATTGAGATTCTGTATTTCAATGGGGACAACCACCACAGGCATTATCAAAGACACGAGGGAACAGATACCTGATGCGTTCTTTGGCAAGCGATCCTATAATTTGTCATCACCACACCACAACCAGATGTCACTGGTTTTCCTCTGCTCCTTCCATCACTGCTGGGTGAATTCTGGCATGTCCTGTTAAAGCTTGAAAACAAGTGAATTTGGAAAAAAAACTTTGTATATCACAATTACAAATTGAAACCTACTCACCCATTTCTATTTTACCACTCCCCCTTTGACACATTCACCCAATGTGTCATTACGTATCAAAAGGAACCTGCAAAGCGTCCCCTCTCATCACCACTCTCATTGTAGCCAGGCCCGCGGAACCTCTAGCTCCCATCTGGGCCCTGGGACCATCACCCCAAGTCCTTGAAACTTGACTGTCCACCACACACTCGGCAACACAAACAAAAATCATCGCACTCCTGTCAGTGAGCTTATAGCCCTGCTGACAGCGGACATTTGTACACACAAAAACAAAAACAGACATCAAGTATCAAAACAAAAACAGTCATAAAATGAATCCTGGCGCCCGCAGATCATGTCCTGAAAACCACGTCATCAACAAGTTCATCATAAAAACCAAAAGGGCAAGGGTTAACATATTCTTGTAAATCCAACACAAACTTTCCACGAACGCAATCGACAACCTGCAAGAATGAAAACAAGTTACGCAAGCAACGCGCAATCCGCTCCTTGGCTGGTGGCTGGTGCTGCAAAAAATCAAGTCACACAGAAAAACAAAGCAGAGCGTGCTATTGTCGCAAACACGTTCAAGCGTCAAACAATTGGTCACTGTCCACCTAGTCCATCACCCCGTCGGGTGAGCTCAAAGTCGTCACACGTCAAATCGTCCAAAGTCTTGCTGTTCGATACTAGTTCTGTCTTGTCTGACCATATCACTGAAATGGGCCTTCTCCATCACACCGTTTTGTTGTCGATGGTGCCCCTGATTGATCATTGAGCCATGGTTCCAGTCTGTACCACCCCTTCAGGTGAGAGGAATTTTATCCTCAATTGCAAACACATCACCCCAACTTCAGACCTCTCTGGCCAATCACCCTGCGCACACACACTCAAAGTTAGTATGTTAGTGTGCAGGCAAACATTGACTCCTAATAGTAACTCTTCACATTTGGACATAGTTGTCAACATGACCTATTGTAAAATCTCCAATTCAATTTTCCATAAACTCGCCCATCAGATTCATCGCAAATTGTCATATATGTCTATCTGGGGGGGGGGCCGACTGTGGGACCCGCGTGTCAGGGGAGCCTCCATAACCTCAGATTGCTCCTACAAACTCGATCTCTATTACTTATCCTAATTAAATTCAATAAAGATGGGTCCGACTATTCCCTCTGGATTTTTACGTCATCATTTGGCTCTCCCCCTTTTTCCTGTTGTCTAGCTCAAATATGTTTCTCAGTCTGCTTCACTTTATTGCCCCTCTTGGCGAGTCTCACTCCCCCCTCTCAAATTTTCAACTTTAAAATTCACGCCCAATTTTACAAAATTCTTTCTATATTTTTATCAATTTTCTGACCAATTCAACACGTTCCAAATTTAAACATAATCTTGTGGCTTTCCCCGAATTTTTATTCAGCCTCTTCGCCTTCACACGCAATTTCTACGGAAATTAATAATTCTAGTTATTATTGTTAATCATCCGTGGCCCTCGTAAGGACAAGCCGCATCAGTAATGGATGGATGGATGGATTGTTAATCCTAACCCCAAATGCCTATCATAAATTGCCATTTACATCAATTGTCGCAAGGGTCATGTCAATGTATTTGTTATTTAAAGCCCTACTGTATTCTTTTTTTAATTAAGTAGTGCCCTTTATTACTATTTTGCTGACTATCCAGAATTCCAACTTTCTTATGGCCCCTCACCCCTTCAAGCTGAAATATGCATCCTATAAATCAGTCGCAGTTGATGTGTAATTAAGTTCTGTTGCTTTGATAAAGGTCAATTAAGTTTAGCAATTCAGCCTTCTGTTGCCCGAATCCAAATTTTCACTGGTCCAATTATAAAATTTCATTATTTCAGTTAGATTAATTATGTATTCGAAATGCTAAGTTACATATAAAAATGTATGATTCAAATTATTTAATTTCTATTGATCAATGTCCACTTTGCAAAGTTTCTGATCACGCTGTCGTATAATTTGTCAGTGCATCTTCACTGACCATATCTATGTATTTTGTTTTTTATCCCCGTTTCAGTGTCAATAAGCATCCTTATTATTCCCTCTTTTATCAAAACTCCTCAGTTATGTCTGCCCCAGCACCCAAACACACCTCCATCCCTTTTGTCCCATACTCCACCAACTTTGTAATGCTTCAGCAGTCTTTAGCAATGTGTCCAGTTTGACTTCATGTGACTCGTGCAAGTCTTTAGCAGCCTCTCCTCTTAGATTCTCATGATGATGATTCAGGGCTGGACCGTCCGCCATTCTCAAATGCATCCATCTTGTCTTTGTTCTTTCAGTCTATTTTTTTTTTGATCTGCGACTGTGTGTATTCCACCAACTGTATGGTTCTTGTCCTGTGAAGAGCCGTGCTTGCCCCCTTCAAGCATGATAATAGTTCCTGTTGTTCTCCCAAAGGTCAAAGGTGTCTCATGACCAGGGACAGTCCTCTGTTGATTTTGAGGCAGCCAGTAGAGTACAAGGACTCAGTTCAGGACTTGTGCCATGCGCTAGGGCAGAACACACACTGGGACACAAATTTCACAAAACTATCTTCGTGTTATCAGTCTTCATGTGTAGTATTTGTTCCTTACACCCCAAATCTTCCTATTAACATTTTGTATCCTATCAGTTGCGCACACTCATCATCTTACTATCAAGCCGCCCTTATCAAATGTTTTTTTTTTTTTTTTTGAGTAATCCATCCACCCTACCCATTAAAACGGCTAAAATCCTCGTTCCAGTGTTTATCATCAAATAAAGTTCCGAAATCCTTTATAATAAACTGTAATGTAATTTAACAATCTACCAACATGGTTGTATATGCGGTGAATGTTATTGTTCAATCTATAGGTCATACAGCGCCTGTGTTCCAACTATGACACTCCTCCTTGGTTTACCATCTCATAAATTATTGTTGTCAGCAGCGCTAAATGATAGTGCTTGAAAGTGAATGTCTTATCGCCCAATTTAAAACACATGCCGCATTTGAGCGAGTATTTATTCATTTATTTGCCATCCTCATGTTAGCTGGCATGTGTCAGAATTAAAATGTAATTTTGCTTTTAATTTTAAGTCTTTCAAAATTGCTATATCCTTAGTGCACCGAGATAAACTGTTAAATATATCTTTAAAAACAAACAAAAACAATCTATGCTCCTGTTAGCCTGCAATTGTCCAAATCAAAAATGTTATTTTCTTTTAATTGTCTTTCTTTTGAACCTCTAAATCGCTCATGTTGCTAACTTAACCTAACCTTAAAGAAAGGACCAACAGGTTACTCCCAATAGCTCCTCATTATTTACGAGTTAGCCCCCCCTTTCTTGAACATTCTCTGATCCATGCAGTCTTCCTCCTCACACGCCTGCACCCACACAGGGTGTGCACATAAACGCACACACCGAGTGCGCACACAACCGCACGTACACACACACACACGCATCCACACGCACGCACGCACGCACGCACGCACGCACGCACGCACGCACGCACAAACCATCTCTCATGTAGCTTCTTTGCCACTTTCTATCGGTCAATACCATTCACAATTTGCGCTTCCACATCAGCATATACATTCCTTCAATCTCACTGCTTCAAACATTCACTGAGAAACTCACACTGTCCCTGCCCCGCCCGGGCCATAGCACCCCCCCGTGCGAGGGGGGGGGTCGTGGCATCAATGTTGACCGGTTACAGGCTGGCCATTTCCTGCAACAATCATGATGCCGGCCCACCGCCCGCACGAGCATAGCACAGGCCCACGCGCACAGCCCAGACCCGCGACTACGCGCGAGTGCAGGCACGCTCATCAGTCTCAACTTCTCAAAGGGCAGGCCAACTTTGCTGTTGCGCCCTTCATCATGTTCACATTCGACATCTTTCAATGTCTTCTACACAACATTTGTTGTCTCTTATTCTCATCCTATCAAGCCACCGTTCTAGTAACTTTCTGCCACACACGTCTTATTTTCTCTATTGCACACACGCCCTATTTTCTCTACTGCCACACCTTGCTCATCTTAGTTTCTCTAACCAACTTAAACACACCATTGTACACTTCTCAATTTCCCTATTATCGCTCAAAAGCCTCCTAAACATTCTCCATTACTGATTTCTTCCATAGAACACACATCTCACTCACACACACTGATATACACACCCACTCATGAGGATCCTCTGCGCGCACACACACTCTCCCCCCAATTTGGTTCATTTTGGATATTTTAGCAGTCTGATCTCTCACAGGAGGAACTGTTACCACCGGATATTTTTTGAGGAGGCCTCACTTCCCCTCGGGGATCTCTTTATTAACCCCAGCTATTTGAATACGATCGTCACCGCACCCTTGTCCGCCACGACGAAGCACTAGGTCCCTGACCTATCCTTAGTACGCGTAAGTCCCTGACTTTACCGTACACGTTACACACGTAAGTTCCAAACTTATTCACCGTATGTATCTTAACTTCATGCACTCCTTATTTGATCTGAACGACAGTCTCCTCTTAAATTTCCTCTTTCAATTTGCAGCATTTCGACTTATAGTAACAGGTATTCTGCTTACCTTATCGGTGATGAGCTCAGGGTTTAGGAGACGTCGTACCAGCTCAACGTTGTGCGCTTATTCCAAACGGTTCGCCGACCGGGAGACGGTGTCCCTGACACTGTCCGGTGTCTTGGCTAAAGACCACGAGTTGTCAATTACCCTTCTCTTGACATCACGTCCGCGGTCACCAAGAAATTGTTAGGTTACGGATTCTAGTTATTGATCTGACTCCAAATTGCGATCAACACTTAACACATAAATTGCTATGTCCTAATCCACACACTGGCGCACCTAACAATTTTGCGAGTTCGTTCTGTCAAAGAGAAGACCAGTAGATCAATCAGACCAAATTTACCAATTATTTATTCCTGACAAAGCGCACTAATACAGGCCTGGGTCCCGGGTCCCTCACACTAAAACTCGTGCGTTTTTGTGACCACCAAAAGACGACACATTCTTCCGGGTTGCCCAGTTTTAAAGAAACACAATATGAATATTAAAGCATGCAAAATATTGTGAGATGATTGGTGGATGGCCATCTCCTCCCCGTCCAGGTGTCGCTGAGGTCAGGCGGTTGGGTTTTCCCCTCGATGCCCAGTCCCATAGATGTGCTGTTGTTCTCCTTTCTCACCGACCTTGAGATTATCTCGTCCGGTACTCCCTGTCTGGGCCTATACACAACACTTCCAAGAAAACAAGTTCATGCAGTTTGCCTGCACATTCCTCGGCCCCCACCAATCCACACGAGCACTTCAATACTAGATATTAATATGATTATAAGTTTAACACAACCTTAAAATATGTTTGCAAACTCCCAAAAGCACATTTCCCTTTACATTCTAGAAGAGACAAACGCGTGGACAGCTTTGGAATGTTGTGTCATTTTCATCCACAAATTCTTTGGTTGACTGGAAAATGACATTTGCTTTTCTCCGCATTTTCCCAGCCACGTTCGGGGGGGGGGGGGGGGGGGGGGGTTGGTCCAGTAATGCCAGACGGATGAGTGACTGAAGAATGTAGCTATTTTGTCTGAGAAAAAGGTGTGCTCATTGATGAGCTTACCTGTCCTTGTTGCTTCAGCGCTGACTCCAGATCTGCTACTCTGCTTTGATAGTGACCCATTTCTACCATCAGCTTTTCTCTGGTCTGAAAGGAGGAGGAGGGAGGCTCCTCCTCCTCCTTTCAGACCAGAGAACACCCGAGGCTGGGTGAGAACGGGGAGGCTGCGACCCGGCCGGGGGTTGCGGGAAGGGGCGCCACCTTGATCTCCTTCTCGGCGTCGTAGTCCCCTTTCGCTGGTCTGGGCTAGCAGAGCGTAGGCTCGTTGCAGCGCTTGATATTCTTGCGTCAGCTGGCGGTAGCGAAGCTCCGCCTCTTCATGCACACACCAATGCAACACAGCACTAGTACCAGAATCAGTCAGACCGGCGACAAAGCACCCGCGACGCAAAGACGAGTCCGATTCCAGGCTGAAGAGGAATGTTTGGTGCCAATACGCTGGCAGAAATGGCGGGCTACCTCTTCGGGTTCCGTGTCGGGGGTTCTGTCGGTGTGAAAAGACAAGGACGATCCGTCCGAGTCCACCAACACGTCTTCGTCGTAGCCGTAAAATGTTTCGATGACCTGCGGGCGCGGAAGCGAACATCTCTCTGAACAAACTGAAGCGACACCTCACGATGAATCGACGGGAGGAACGATAGCGAGAAAAAGGCCATTTCATCTTGCGCAACACCAAGCAGCCGCAAACAAACAGACTCACCTTGCAGGACCTCACGCTTTGTTCCTCCTCAGAGATTCTCGACGTCGGTATCGTAGCAGCAAATCTCTCTCCTGTCGACACAAATAATCCGCCTTTGAGATTCTTTGGATGCAAAGGGAACGAACGGCTCCGGCGCAGAAACAAACGCGACTCACAATGACATTTCTGACATGAGCTCCTGTCTCCAGAGCCTGAAAAACACGTCACCGGCGATGATTGGAGGGACGCTCGTCTTTTCCAAAAGTGACAACTACAGGGTGTGTCAGGGTTTTCCAGATTATCTTTATCGTATCATTGTGTTGCTTTGACTTTGACTGCGACCTGTAATAAATAATATTATTTATCCCTTATTTATCCCTATCGCTTATCCCTTCCTACACAAAGTCGTAAAACACCCCTTGCTATGTTTTGACTAGAGGTCAAGGGCTTCCTCTATTCAATCCACTCTTACACCCACCCTGTTTCTCTTAATTAAAATGCTCGTGCAGGAGCCGAGAGTCAGACTTCATTCGTACAACGGATGGACTCTCCACCTGCAGGTGTCCAAAAGAACTTACTTGTCTCCCGTGTGGTTCTTGCAAAATAAGTTGGAGCGAGCGCAACTCTAACAGGGTGCATTTTGCCACTAGCTGCCTACGGACAATGACGTCGCGCTCGCGGCTCATGGTTGACGGGCTGAGCAGCCGGGCAAGTCCGTCGTTTTCAGCGCACAGCGAGTGGCAAAGGCGCTGACAAAACGGGAGCTTTGAGCTGCTGAAAACGGCAAAACAAGTCTAAAGCGTGTTCAAACGCGTGCGCACAATGCTCCTGCTTGAAAGGTCGGAATTTAAGGGGCCAATTTTTTGGATGGCGGCCGCCGGCCAAGCTTTGGACGGAAAAGGTTTCCTGGCGACAGCGAGCGAGCGCGGCGCTGCCGTACGTGCACCGAGTCGCCTGCCTGAAGACCTTGGACAAGTCGTCGATGATGTGCCGCTGCTCCACAACTTGAAGGAACTCCATTTCACCGTCCTGCTGGCCGCAACCGCGGTCCAGGTCATTGAGCGAACTAGGCCTTCTCTGTGGAACACAAATGCAGTGGACTCTGTTGGCACGCCGCCGTTGTCCGCGTCGACTTACCAAGCTTGCCATCTCCTCGTTCTCCTGGGTGACAAAGCGCACTTTGTTTTCAAGGCGACACAGCACCAGCGAGAGTTCTTCATTCTTCCTGCTCAGGCGTTTGTTTTTGTACAGGAGTGGCAGAAACTGGCTTTCTGTTTCTCTCAGTCGCTTTAGCTGCAAGCATGAAGTGCGGGATATGAAAGACGCACAACACGCGGGCCAGAACGTATCCATTCCTTTTGCATCGGTTTGAACGGAATCGTGGCTTTGGCTCCCAATAAAAGACATCTACCAGGCAACCGACTCGCCGCGCCGCTCAACTAATAAGCAAGCGCAATGGGTGCCTCGCTGGATGGCGCGCATCAAACGTAGCGCAAACCTTCAAGCGTGCCGTCAATAAATTACCAGTTCATTGCGCTCTTCAGAAAGCAGGGCGTTTCGATCCTCCAGTTTCCTGATGACTGCGCTGAGCTCAGCGATTTTCAGATGAAACCGTCGCGTGTCCCGATCCTCCTGAGACTGAAAACGCCCCGCAACACACACACACAAGCACTCGTTCAAAGTTCAAAACTGTTTTTGTGCTACCTTCCTCCAGCAACGAACTAAGTCATGCGTACTGCAAGTGTGTGATGAGGTGGCTTACGCAATGAAGAGGATTGCTAGTAGCGGCGTTGACCCCACTTCCAGGGTAGTTTAGGCCCGCCCTTTGGGAATCCCTCAGGGCAGCGATCTGCTGCTCGGCAGCCTGAGTCTGCAGCTGAAGGCGGTGGACGTGGCCGGCCCCAGGGCTTCATCCAAAACACTAACCGCTCTGTCTTTCAGCTTGATCTCATCCGTCTGGATGTACAAACGGGGAGCGCTCAGGCAGGCGGGCAAACTCATTTGCCAGAATTGTGACAAAAACAAAGAGAGCAACCGGCCAATTTTTTTCTTGAATCGACTAGAACACCTTTGCTGTGACAAAAGCGAAGCGAGCAACCGGACATTTTCTTCTTGTGAAATAGAATAGAATAGAATGCCTTAGGTGTCATTGCACTGCAGGTATACAACGAAATTGGGAACATAGCCACGCACCGCGCATCTGATCAGTCCTACCAGTCGGCGGATCTCCCTCTCGCAGTCTCTCTTGGTTCGGCTCAGCTCCTCCCGATGCTGGTGATGAGCCGATCGGAGCTCGGCCGCTCGGGACTGCCAGGCCTGCTGGGCCGCTGCCAGGGCTTCTTCCGCGCTCCTGGTGGAGGCGACACCGCTCGGTCTCCCGACACCGCCGCGTCTCCTCCACCTCCGCCAGCAAAGCGCCCCCCCTCCTCACCTGAGCAGACATTGCGCCACACCGGGCCGTTGAGACCGCAACGGAGTGCCGCGACGCTTACTGGGGACAAGCTACACAATACGGTAGCGGCCGCATCGAAGCCCGACGTGGCGTGCGGATAGTCAGACACGGATAGAGCGGATCACCTTGTCCATGGAGCCGTCCCTCAGGCTGAGGACCAAGGCATTCAGTCGCTGGATCTCTCCATCTTTGATTTTGATCACTCTCATCAGCTCCATTTCATGCTGCCGCAGTAATGTCTCCCTGGTAATGGCTAACTCTTTCTGCTTCTCCTCATGGAGTTTGCTTTTGAGTTCCGTCATGGCGGCGGTGGCACGGTGGTGCTCCGCCCGCAGGTCCTGACTTCTCTCTCTCTCCAGACAGCTGACCTGACATGACTTAGACTTAGACAAACTTTATTGTCATCTTGTCTGCACATGGTGCATACAAAACGAAATTCCGTTGCATACGTCTTACAACAAAGTAGTGATATTGCAGTTGAATAGAAGTAACATATCCTATGAAAATATATATATATACATATATACTATATATATATATATATATATATTAAAAATAAGTATAAAGTGCAGCAGTGATAATTATGCAATAGTGCAAGTAGGCAAAACAGTATTCAAGAGTGTGCAGAGGAATGCTAAACCATGTATTAAACTTCTATTTAAAGGGTTTATACAAGTTCAGTAAAGTTGGTAGTGCTAAACCATGTATTAAACTTCTATTTAAAGGGTTTATACAAGTTCAGTAAAGTTGGTAGTGCGAGATAGTGCAAGATAGAGGTCCGTAGTGTCATAAAGTACAGTTCTGTGAATGTGTGATGCAGAGTTCAGTTTAGAGCTCAACAGTTCTAGTGTTCAACAGTCTGATGACAGCAGGGAAAAAGCTGTTGCAGAACCTGGTGGACCTGCAGCGGATGCTGCAAACCTCTTCCCAGAGGGCAGCAGGGAGAACAGTCCATGGTGGGGGTGTGATGGGTCATTGATGATGTTACGGGCACGGGACATGCAGCGCTGAGATGAAATGTCCTGAATGGAGGGAAGAGGAGCCCCTATGATCCTCTCTGCTGTCCTCACCACTCTCCTCACGTTCTTCCAATCGGAGGCGGTGCAGCCTCCACACCACACAGAGAGACAGCTTGTCAGAATGCTCTCTATGGTGCTCCTGTAGAACGTCCTCATGATGGGTGGGGGCAGGTGGGCTCTCCTCATCCTCCGCAGGAAGTACAAGCGCTTCTGTGCCCTCTTGACCAGTGCCGTAGTGTTCATAGTCCAGGTGAGGTCTTCTGTGATGTGGACCCCCAGGAATTTGGTGGTGCTGACCACCTCCACAGCTGAGCTGTTGATGATCAGTGGAGCGTGGTGAGGCTGTTTTTTCCTGAAGTCGACGATGATCTCCTTCATCTTCTCCTCATTCAGGATCAGGCTGTTTTCTCTGCACCAGCCCACCAGCTGCTCCACCTCCTCTCTGTAGTCCAGGTCGTTGTTGTCTCTGATGAGCCCCACCACTGTTGTGTCGTCTGCTGACTTCACGATGTGATTGGTGGTGAACCTGAGGACGCAGTCGTGTGTCATCAGGGTGCACAGCAGGGGGCTCAGGACGCAGCCCTGAAGGGAGCCTGTGCTGAGGGTGATGACATCAGAGGTGTTCTGTCCGACCCGGACTGACTGAGGTCTGTTGGTGAGGAAGTCTAGCAGCCAGTTGCGAAGGGGGGTGTTGAAGCCCAGGTGTTCCAATTTTCCTACCAGATGCTGTGGGATGATGGTGTTAAACGCTGAGCTGAAGTCCAGGAACAGCCTCCGCACATGGGTGTTCTTCTCCTCCAGGTGAGCCAGGCTCAGGTGAAGAACGGAGGAGATGGCGTCCTGAGTGGAGCGGTTTTGCCGGTCGGCAAACTGGAACGGGTCAAATAATAGGGGGAGTCTGGAAACGATGTGACCTTTAAGCAGCCTTTCGAAGCACTTCATCATAACCGGAGTCAGTGCAACAGGCCGGTAATCATTAAATGAGGTGATTTGAGGTTTCTTCGGCACCGGAATGATGGAGGCAGTCTTAAAGCACGCCGGCACTGTGGCTTGGCCCAGCGAGGTGTTAAAAATGTCTGTGATGACCCCAGCCAGATGACTTGCACATTCCCTGAACACACGCCCAGGAATGTTGTCGGGGCCAGGGGCCTTACAGGGGTTGACTCTCCTCAGGGTCTTCAACACATCGGCGGAGTCAAGGCAGAGTACCTCCTCTTCCTGATGGGGGACAGTTTTAACTGCTGGAGTGCCGTTTAGTGCCTCGAACCTCCCAAAGAAGTTATTTAGACCATTTAGAAAGTCAGCATCAACTACACCCACCGGGGGGGGGGAGGGTGAGTTGTAGTCTGTAATCGCCCGTATGCCTTGCCACATACTCCTGATGTTTTTGACGTCGTGGAAACGATCCTGAAATTTTCGACTGCGGTCTCGCTTCGCTATCCTGATGGCACGGTTCAAGTTGGCTCTCGCTGTCCTCAGTGTCTCCTTGTCGCCAGACTTGAAGGCAGAGTTCCGCGCTCGTAGCGTTTGACGTACCTCCTCAGTCATCCAGGGTCGTTGGTTGCCCCGGGTGATGATATTCTTAGTGGTGCTGACGTCCTCGGTGCATTTGTTGATGTAGGCTGACACAGTCATGGCACACGCATGTCTAATCTACATCGGGAAAACTGGGAGGGAGGGAGGCAGGCAGGGAGGCAGGCAGGGAGGCAGGCAGGGAGGCAGGCAGTGTCTGTCTGTTGAGGTTTTCACCTTGTTCTTCTCCTGCTGAAGTTCTAACTGGACGTCCATCAGTTTGGTTCTCAGCTCGTCATTGGCGGCCTGAAGGGCGTCCGTTCGCTCCGCCTTGGCCCGCCCTGCCGGAGCTCGTTTGGACATCTCTTACTCGAGTCTCGCCCGGTCGTCAGTCAGAGATCACAACATTTGTACCTGGAGAGCACAAACGCAGCGCTGTTTTCCACTGGCTTCGAACTCAACTTCAATCGGTACCGTAACTTACAACATCATAAACATAGAACTAGCTTGACTTATTCATTGAATAAATGCATTTGGTTCTTCAAAACTGCATCACGCAACATAGCGTGACCGAGACGGCCGTTATCCACCTGCGTGAAGTTATTTGGTGAAATGAATGAGATGTTTAAGACACCATCGTTCTGTCTCTATGTAGATGAAGGTAAATAATCGATTGCTGAAGGTCCAAAGGTGTTGTGATAAACAAATAAACATATTAGTGATTAGTGACATATTTGTGATAAACATATTAGGCAGGATAATCACATATGATAACGTGACTGCCCACACTGTATTTATTTATGGTTATTTGTTAAATCGAGTACTGTTAGACATGAAATAGGAAGTGTTTAACATAAATGGAAGACGAAAGGGGTACTCACCATTGTAGCTCCTGCTGGTCAATGATACGAGCCTCTTCTTGCAGTGGAAAACATACAGCCAACAAACACCGTGGAACCTAAAGGAATGAAATTAAACATTAACATTTAGCCTCAACCAACATTCACAGATACAACGCAACGCAAACTACACAAACGTAAATCTTTTTAAACACAATGAGTTGTACTTACCGTGTACGCTCTAGACGGTCCACTTGCAAGCGGAAAATAAAGATATTTCTGTTGATAATCGTCGTGTTTGTATCCGGTGTCTCGCTCAAGGCCATTGCGCCCACAGATTTGAATTTTGGCGAGAGTTCAGCCTATTGACGTCATTTCCGCGGTGTAATACCCGCATATCTGAAACGGCAAAGTTAAGAGTAGAGTTAAATAAAGTTTTTAGTCAACGCAATAATTTACAACCGTTGACCAGTCGAAATAATCGTCGAAATTTGGCGTCTGTGGCTGGAAGCAGACGCCGAGTTCGACATTCCTCCCAAACGCCACACTCCCTTGCTTTTCAGGGCTAAAAAAAACAGTTGTAATTACCTTGTACGCTCTAGACGGTCAAGTTGCAAGCTGAAAACAAAAATATTTGCCTTGTTAGTCATCGTGTTACTAACAGCTGTGTCTTGTTTGCCAGAACTGCCGCTTTCCTACTTCCTGTTGCAAGCCACGCCCACGGATTATGATTTTGCCGTGAGTTCCGCCTATTGACGTCATGTCCGCGTCACATGACTGCGACGTAATATTATCTAAAACTGTTTGTGCGGTATTGTGTTGTTCTGTGCGGTATTGTGTTATTCTGTGCGGCGTCGTGTTGTTCTGTGCGGCGTCGTGTTGTTCAGTGCGACGTCGTGTTGTTCAGTGCGGCATGGTGTTGTTCAGTGCGGCATGGTGTTGTTCAGTGCGGCATGGTGTTGTTCAGTGCGGCATAATGTTGTTCAGTGCGGCATAATGTTGTTCAGTGCGGCATGGTGTTGTTCAGTGCGGCATGGTGTTGTTCAGTGCGCCATAATGTTGTTCAGTGCGGCATGGTGTTGTTCAGTGCGGCATGGTGTTTTTCAGTGCGGCATAATGTTGTTCAGTGCGGCATGGTGTTGTTCAGTGCGGCATGGTGTTGTTCAGTGCGACATAATGTTGTTCAGTGCGGCATAATGTTGTTCAGTGCGGCATGGTGTTGTTCAGTGCGGCATGGTGTTGTTCAGTGCGGCATGGTGTTGTTCAGTGCGGCATGGTGTTGTTCAGTGCGGCATGGTGTTGTTCAGTGCGGAATGGTGTTGTTCAGTGCGGCATGGTGTTGTTCAGTCCGGGATGGTGTTGTTCAATGCGGGATCGTGTTGTTCAGTGCGGGGTGGTGTTGTTCAGTGCGGGATGGTGTTGTTCAGTGCGGCATGGTGTTGTTCAATGCGGCATGGTGTTGTTCAGTGCGGGATGGTGTTGTTCATTGCGGCATGGTGTTGTTCAGTGCGGCATGGTGTTGTTCAGTGCGGCATGGTGTTGTTCAGTGCGACATAATGTTGTTTAGTGCGGCATAATGTTGTTCAGTGCAGCATGGTGTTGTTCAGTGCGGCATGGTGATGTTCAGTGCGACATAATGTTGTTTAGTGCGGCATAATGTTGTTCAGTGCGGCATAATGTTGTTCAGTGCGGCATGGTGTTGTTCAGTGCGGCATGGTGTTGTTCAGTGCGGCATGGTGTTGTTCAGTGCAGGATGGTGTTGTTCAGTGCGGCATGGTGTTGTTTAATGCGGCATGGTGTTGTTCAGTGCGGGATGGTGTTGTTCAGTGCAGGATGGTGTCGTTCAGTGCGGCATGGTGTTGTTCAGTGCGGAATGGTGTTGTTCAGTGCGGCATGGTGTTGTTCAGTGCGGCATGGTGTTGTTCAGTGCAGGATGGTGTTGTTCAATGCGGGATCGTGTTGTTCAGTGCGGCATGGTGTTGTTCAGTGCGGCATTGTGTTGTTCAGTGCGGCATAATGTTGTTCAGTGCGGCATGGTGTTGTTCAGTGCGGCATGGTGTTGTTCAGTGCGGCATGGTGTTGTTCAGTGCGGCATGGTGTTGTTCAGTGCGGCATAATGTTGTCCAGTGCGCCATAATGTTGTTCAGTGCGGCATGGTGTTGTTTAGTGCGGGATGGTGTTGTTCAGTGCAGGATGGTGTTGTTCAGTGCGGCATGGTGTTGTTCAATGCGGCATGGTGTTGTTCAGTGCGGGATGGTGTTGTTCAGTGCGGCATGGTGTTGTTCAGTGCGGCATAATGTTGTTCAGTGCGGCATGGTGTTGTTCAGTGCGGCATGGTGTTGTTCAGTGCGGCATGGTGTTGTTCAGTGCGGCATGGTGTTGTTCAGTGCGGAATGGTGTTGTTCAGTGCGGCATGGTGTTGTTCAGTGCGGGATGGTGTTCAATGCGGGATCGTGTTGTTCAGTGCGGGGTGGTCTTGTTCAGTGCAGGATGGTGTTGTTCAGTGCAGGATGGTGTTGTTCAGTGCGGCATGGTGTTGTTCAATGCAGGATCGTGTTGTTCAGTGCAGCATAATGTTGTTCAGTGCAGCATGGTGTTGTTCAGTGCGGCATGGTGTTGTTCAATGCGGCATGGTGTTGTTCAGTGCGGGATGGTGTTGTTCAGTGCGGCATGGTGTTTTTCAGTGCGGCATAATGTTGTTCAGTGCGGCATGGTGTTGTTCAGTGCGGCATGGTGTTGTTCAGTGCGACATAATGTTGTTCAGTGCGGCATAATGTTGTTCAGTGCGGCATGGTGTTGTTCAGTGCGGCATGGTGTTGTTCAGTGCGGCATGGTGTTGTTCAGTGCGGCATGGTGTTGTTCAGTGCAGGATGGTGTTGTTCAGTGCAGGATGGTGTTGTTCAGTGCAGGATGGTGTTGTTCAGTGCGGGATGGTGTTGTTCAGTGCGGGATGGTGTTGTTCAGTGCGGCATGGTGTTGTTCAGTGCGGAATGGTGTTGTTCAGTGCGGCATGGTGTTGTTCAGTGCGGCATGGTGTTGTTCAGTGCAGGATGGTGTTGTTCAATGCGGGATGGTGTTGTTCAGTGCGGGATGGTGTTGTTCAGTGCAGGATGGTGTTGTTCAGTGCGGCATGGTGTTGTTCAATGCGGCATGGTGTTGTTCAGTGCAGGATGGTGTTGTTCAGTGCGGCATGGTGTTGTTCAATGCGGCATGGTGTTGTTCAGTGCGGCATGGTGTTGTTCAGTGCGGCATGGTGTTGTTCAGTGCAGCGTAATGTTGTTCAGTGCGGCATGGTGTTGTTCAGTGCGGAATGGTGTTGTTCAGTGCGGCATGGTGTTGTTCAGTGCAGGATGGTGTTGTTCAGTGCGGCATGGTGTTGCTCAGTGCGGCATGGTGTTGTTCAGTGCGGGATGGTGTTGTTCATTGCGGCATGGTGTTGTTCAGTGCGGCATGGTGTTGTTCAGTGCGGCATGGTGTTGTTCAGTGCGGCATAATGTTGTTCAGTGCGCCATAATGTTGTTCAGTGCGGCATGGTGTTGTTCAGTGCGGGATGGTGTTGTTCAGTGCAGGATGGTGTTGTTCAGTGCGGCATGGTGTTGTTCAGTGCGGCATGGTGTTGTTCAGTGCGGCATAATGTTGTTCAGTGCGGCATAATGTTGTTCAGTGCGGGATGGTGTTGTTCATTGCGGCATGGTGTTGTTCAGTGCGGCATGGTGTTGTTCAGTGCGGCATGGTGTTGTTCAGTGCGGGATGGTGTTGTTCAGTGCAGGATGGTGTTGTTCAGTGCGGCATGGTGTTGTTCAGTGCGGCATGGTGTTGTTCATTTCGGCATAATGTTGTTCAGTGCGGCATAATGTTGTTTAGTGCGGCATGGTGTTGTTCAGTGCGGGATGGTGTTGTTCAGTGCGTTATAATGTTGTTCAGTGCGGCATGGTGTTGTTCAGTGCGGCATGG